>NC_044323.1:67580981-67889232 GCF_007399415.2 Gopherus evgoodei
TATTCTACTGTAAAGGTGCAAGAGTACTAGACAAGTGTCCGTTATGGTTATAGATGGAGAGAATAAATCCACCACTGCTCCCAGACGTTAGTACATTTCCACTCTAAGCCATTGGTATACTCATCCCAGCTATCACTCTCTTATCTCACCTGCCAGTACTCAGAACCCACTGTGCCTTGTTATTAGTACTTCAGGGCTCCCTGATGCTTCCACTCTCAACACCCAATCTTGTCCACACATCAATACCTCATAGCACCAAGATACCAGGACCCAGCTTCTCCCAGTGATTAACAGAGCATGGAAATCAAAAAGAATGTAGGATTTCTAGGATTTCTTTTCTGTTTTTCTTTAAACTCTTATGTACTGGCAAGTTTTTAACCTCATTTCCAGCAGACTATGCCCTTGATCCAGCAAAGCATATAAGCTTGTGCTTAGCTTTTAGCATGCCCAGTCAACATAATGGGACAGCTCACTTGCTTAAAGAAGGCTGGGTGAATAATGATTTTTTCGGTTCATTGGCAGTATTGAAAAATAAAAAAAAATTGCATTAGACCAAACCCTGAAATTTTTCAAATTTTTTTTGGTGAATTGAAAAATAAAAAAACCCCTTTTTGGGGGTTAAATTAAATGGGTTTTTTTTTGACAAACCATTTTTGAAAGTTTTAAAAATAAAATTAAAGGAATATTTTGAAACAAAAAATCGTTTCAAATTAAAACGTTGAAATGTTTCTGTTTAAAATTTTTTACGCTCTTTTAGAAAAAAATGAGTTTTTTTTTTAAAAATGGACAATCTGGAGAAGTCAACATGAATTCATGGAATGTTTTGCTGTTACTGAATCTGTTTCCCCTCCTCCCTCCCCACAAAAGGTCTGTGAAAAAATGTCACCCAGCTCTAACTCACAGTTAGGGATGTGCTTACTTGCTATGCTGTGCTGGATTGGGACATATTACTGTCCTCCATGGTGAGCTAGGCCTAAATTCTGCAGCAAGGAAATCCTGGTTTCAGTGACATGCCAGTACAGCACTGAAGATTCAGTGGTAGGTCATCTAAATTGAAACAATGAGGAGGGTAAGGGAATTAGAATGAAATGGTATTATGAAATCAGTTCCATAGCCTCTGTGTTCATTTTTAGATTCAATTCAATTTTAATTAATTCAATTCATCTGCAATTTGAACATGCCATCTTTCTTTCTACATAACTGCTTCACAGAAGCTGGAGGAATCCTTGGAGAAGAAAGCTGGAAGTGTGGGCATCTGAAATGGTGGGGGCTGGTGGTGAGGATGGCTTAACATTTGGGATGAGCACATTTGGTGGGGGTTCCTGCTAGCGGGCCGAGTTCTGTCTCTAGCGCAGAGCTATGAATTAGTGCAAGCAAGGATTTTGCTTGTCTCACTACAACTTAGTTTATTACTCCGTCATTTGTTCATTTGTCATTTGTTGGACTTTCCTAGCAATGGTGGCGGCCATTTCTACTGGTGCTTGGCTACTAGACAAAGATAAGGTAGTTGAGTGAGGGAGGAGATTGAAAAAAAAAAAGCAGTCCTATGTTCTTTGCACTCTGAGGAGCACAGGGACTCCACACCGGACAAAGGAAGCCGAAAGGGCAGGGTGGAAGTAGAGTGATGGTCCCATAGTTCTCTGCATTGCCCCATGGACCAGACCAGTATGGTGAAGGGAATAGCCTGTGATACTACACTAGTGGATGTTGTAAAATGCACACCCTCCCTATGCACCTGGAGCAGCACCATAAAGACTGTGCTCTTCTAGGAGCTGTCCAGGGCTAATTGCCACAGTTCAGTCCTTATTTGTTTTTTATTTCAGCATTCTGGGTTCAGCGAGTTTTTCTGCCAGGGATTATTTAAACTCAGCAAAGCAAACTGTAACAATTTAACACTGCTTAATAAAATGGCATATTGAGTGTGGATTGCTTATCACTACATAATCACAAGTTGCACTGATAGTAAAAATCATATAGTGTTAGCACAGCGGCAGGTGGGGAAAGACAAAATACATCTTATTTTTGTGTGTTGTTTCTTGCAAAGCTCTGTCTATACACATTGAGAGCAGAATTAATTTCACAATAATCTCGGCAGCTGCACCAATAAAAAAGCCACAGAACCCTGAAGTCAATGGAAATAAGAAGGATACATATGTATAATGGTTTGGAGAACTTGACTATATAAAATATACAAGTTTTTTTTTGATGAGATCTCTTTGTGAAGGCTGCCCTATGGTGACTTCCTAATATAGCACCCTACATAGGGTACCTGTATAGCATGGGCAAACTAAGCATCAATAACACTCCAGATAGGACTTAGAATACGAGTGTATGAAGTGTGGCCATTAAAGCAAGGAATCACACATCTGCCCAGGCTTAGAATAAGAACATTACTGCAGAGCTGATCTCTAGACTGATTTGGCTATTTAATGTGTCTTCTAGCAAACTATGAATAAAACTCCCAACTTGCAGCTGACAAGTTACTATACTATACTTACAAGTTCTTTTAAGAAAGCAAAGCAGATACAGCTGCTGTCAGCCTGTTCTATGCCAGGCCTGCAGTCAAAAAGCAGAGCAATGTCTGAAAGGAAAGAATAACTATTGCGGTGGCAACAGCACAATGCCTGGCCATTTTCTGTTTATCAGATACCCCGTATTTCCAATTTTTGATTTCTACATGTAAGAACTCATAGACACCCATATTTATGGGACTATTCGCTTTTCTAGGCTTTGAAACACTTCCTGTAGAAACGGAAACATTGAACCTGACAGTCAGATCTTGGAGCTGGGCTGATTTACACCAGACCAAGATCCAGCCTTGATTCACATCTCAAACTGGTTTAAGTATTGAATAACTCCACGGAAGTCAATGGAGTTATGACAGTGTAAAGTGTGTGTGAGAACACAATCAGGCCCTTTAAATATACCCCAGATAGACCAATTGTTATTTTCACTATTGCTGTGATTTAAAAAACAACAACAACAACAATCCAACAATAGTATATGTAGGCAGTCAATATTTATACCTAACAACAAAAACCAATGTTTTCAGAAGTGACTAAATGATTTTGAGTGCCTCAATTTTTGACTGCTCAATTTGAGACTACTTAATGGGGTCTGATTTTTAGAGGGTGGGTGCTCAGAGCTTTCTGATCTTGCTGGTCACTTTTGAAAAAGTTTGGGCAAAGGATTATTACTGCTGAGAAGAGGAACTCTACATAAAACGAAAGCACCCTTGATATCAGGTGTGAGTTTTTTCAATTGCTCGAGACTTGAGAATGTTACGAGGGGAAAAACAACTCTCTCTTAAATGAATTACTATTTACAGTAAGTCTCTTATTAGGCAGTATTCATCATTTTCTTTCTCTGGCTTTCTATCCTGAACTATGATCTGCTCACCCATGCAACCTCAAGTAAGAGCAATCCAATCAATATGTTGATGGTCTAACAAGTTCAGTGACACTGATGGAGCTTTGCTCCCTTATTTTAGTTGTTAAGACCACTGCCCAGCGTATCTCCCCATTAAAAAAGGAGGCACCTGAAAAGTAATTAGTTAGGTTGAAAAGGAAGGGGCAAGACATATGAAATCAGGTTTTGTCTGTGCTAACTGACTTCAAATATTGGCTGCTTTAGGGTGTATCTTCACTGCCATGTTAACTCTGGTAATCAGCACTGAGGTCTGAGCACTTGGATTAGCCTAGGTCAGCTATGAGTGGCCACATGGCAATGACTCCTTGAGCCACTGTGTACTCACCGGCATTGCATTTACCAGGATGAGGCGCTAGGATTTCTGGAGCTTATCTCATGCTTCTCTTGTGCTGTAGTAAGCTGAGCCGTTCTATGATTATGCATTACGGGAGAACTTGTCTATGTTTCTGGGTGCATGGGGAGCATTGCGGGCAGGCACTGGAGGAGTAGCAGAACTTGAGTGATTTATACTGTGTCCTCACTGCAAAGTGAGTAGGTTACCAGCCTGAGTGAAAAACTCAGTCAAGCTTTAGTCTATAGCCCAGGATGGGCCAGCTAGTTTAGGTTGAAGGCACCACAAAACTGTGCATAGAGGTTTTTGTGTGTGGATGGGGCTGGGTCAGGGGTAACACCTGAGAAATAGCCTGGCTTAACTCTGCAGTGAAGATATGCCCTTACTAATATGTGTGTTGGTGTATGTGTGTAGGTAGTAGGGGGTGAGGAGGAGGGTAGGATGCTGTGGTGAGTGTTTATTTTAGTTTTAACATAATAGGCATGCCTGCTAATAAAAGAAAGATTTGAATCTGTAAGAGAAGAGCTGAGGTTTTTTATTGGCCAGATTAGAAACTTTTTCTGGTTTAAAGCTGTCAGGATGACTGCTACATGCTTGGCATGGCATTCTGCATTGGTCATTACAATGGTAGTCTGTGCTACTATTTGTTCAACTTCTTCTGATTGGTCTGGATATTTAGACACTGGTGTTTCCATTTTGGGACAAGATTCAGCAGCAGGCAAAGTGCCGTAAATTATCACTGTAATGCAAACACCTGGCAGAGTGAGCTGAAGTGCACCTCTAGTGTAGTGAAAATTCATTTTCAGATATCAAAGGTCCTTGCAATCAAGGAATATTTTTGTCAATGGGGCCTTATTATATTGCTCTCTATGCTGCATTCTGAGAATTGGGAAACAAGGTCTTGGTGTAACTTTGATTGGACACCTAAAGAAGGCAATAATTTCCTGTTACAAACTATACATATAATTTACACCTAGACAAATACTGCAGAAATGTTTTGTGAACAAATATTCACATTTTTAAACAAATTTGCTTTGGCCATACTTGCATTCCCTGCTTGTCTTTACTTTCCATGAATATTTATGAGATCACATTTTACGGGCACTGATAGTTGTCAAAAGTGAATTTTAAGATCAAATATTCACATAAATATTTCAGAAACTTGTCTATAATCCAATCAGGCAACATAAACAAGACCTAGTGACCTATGAGCCAATCATAAGAGCCTTCCACAATCTGTTCCTCAGTGATTTGCCAAAATGTTCCACCACAGTTCTTGGTACAGTGTACAACAATTAAAGTCGACTCATCTACATGAGAATTTCCTGCTGCCATTTCGAATGGTCTTTCTAACAGTGAAAGGATACAGAGTCATTTCCATAGGAGTATGTGTCACATACCAAGGTGTAGGCAGCGTGAAACTAGTTGTCACAGTAGAATCAGAGGGGAGAACCAGAGGCATGGTCATGAGACAAGCCAGCAGTCAGTGCCAGGAGATAGGTATCAGGAATACAGAGGCTGGCAAGGACTTGGACTGGAGTGGAGCAGGAAAGGGGTGGAGGAATGGCTGGACCGGAAGCAGTCTGGTGCTGCTGCAGGCGTGGAATGCATCGAGCAACCACTCTGATGCCGTTGCTTCAAGGTTTAAATGGTGATCAGTTGGCCCATCTGACTAGGCAAGGTGCAAGGTCACTTAATAAGGGCTTATTGGTTCTACCAGAGTTCATTGGGCTGCTAGGCGACCAAGCCTGGTGGCAGCTGAATTTCTGATAGTACATATGTAATATATTACTACCATACCAAACACTTATTTTAGTACTGGTCATCCTCAAACCACTTACCATAGGTTAACTAAAAACTTGTCAAGATATAGGTGAATAAGAATTATTATTATTATCCTCATTTTACAGACTGGAAAACTGAGACAGTTTCAGGCCTGCTTGTGCAACCCACACCCATCCTGATGGGCAGCTACCCATGTAACTAGTCCGATTGAGGTCAAGGGGAGAAAGAGAATGGAATAGAGGCATAAAGAAAGGGACATTGAAAGCACAAAAACACACACTGTTTTTCTTGTTTTAAACATTTTCATTTTAGTCAGGTAATGTTCCTCTATTTTTCCAGTCTAACGTGAATAGAATGATGCAGCAGGGGGTAGTATGAGCCAGATAAACTAGACTCAAAGGAGAATTGGGAGAGGTGATGGAAGATAAGCCAACTGTGAATTAGAAAGCTGTTAGAGGAAAGTCTGGCTGTGATGGGTGGAGAGGTGTGTGTTTCTGTCCATGCAGTGGAACTTGGAATACCATGTGTTGATATGTTTGCTTGTGCAGTGAGGATGCGAGGATGGTGTGGTTTGTTGTGCAGTGTCAGTGCATTACTTCTCTATAGGTAGTTCTGCAATGCTGCTCTCTCTCTCTCTCTCTGCTCCCCACCCCCCTCAACAAAGAGATGAAGAGAATGTGGAGATGTTGCCACCTGAAATCACAGTGTATCTGTGATGTGATGACATTGCACCAGAACACTGCATTACCATTTGATAATGCTGCCTCTGTATCATTGGGATGTTCCCATATTGCCTCATGGACAGAAAAGAGCAATAACGTATAAAAGTACTGCAATGTGATTTGGTCCAAAGACTCATAAGACTAACTTCACTGGTCCCACCCAACCCTAATACCCTTTAGGGGCATCTTACTGTACAGACATGATAAGTATCTCATATAACCTGTGCAGCATCACCAGCTCTGCACTAACGTCATGGCCGGCCCACAACATTTTGGCACCTGAGGTGGGGAGCTCAAATGACCCCACTTGGGCCAAAACTTTGAAAGGTCTCAATTCTGCCTTCTTCTTGTTCTACTCCTCTCATGGTGCTGCACTGCTACCTACCCCAATAAAGGAGAACTTAAAATGCCTTGTTCAAATATTTTAAGTAACACTTAACTTTCAAACACCTGAACAGCAAATGTAACTTTTCTTGTATGCATAGTAAACACTGGCATTTTTATCTGTTTGAATAATCAGAGTGGTGCTTTCCATGCCTTCTTGGTTGCAAAGCTTTGAACTGATTCCTGAAGGTCCATAGTCTGGGCCAACTTGTGCTCTATTGAGATGGTTGCAAGGCCCACCAGCCTTTCCTGTGTCATTGTGGATGTAGATGTGTTTTCATTAACTTCAGCTTGGAAAAGCTGCGTTCTCCACTGGCAACTGTTACAGGAAGTGTTAGAAGCATGCACAGAGCAACAAAAGCATTTGGAAAGAGGGTGATCATCTTATTTGTGCACATATATTCCAGAACGGCCTTTGGAGTTGATCCTGCTGAAATGTATCTTGAGAGGGCTTTCAGTCCATCGCTTAAATCTCTTGCATCAATACCGCACATGTTAACACTGCCTCTAGTGCCCTGCATTGCTGGTGTAGGTTTTCTTCAGGTATAGTGATGAGTTTTGGAATATCATAGAACATCCCAAATATATTGCTGTGTTCCTTGAGCTGCATGAAACGATCTTCAGCTGACTGTATTGCACAATCTAGCACCTGGTTAAAGAATTCAATTTTGAATTGTTGTTTGGGGTCTCTTATGTTTGATTATCCCGTGCCTCGTAATCAAAATGTATTCTTCTTTGGTGACTTCTATTATTGAATGGGTGAGAAAATAGCTTCAGTGTGAAGTTCCTCTGCCAACTTCTTGCACTCTTCAGAATGTTTTGAAATCCCTCATCTGACCAGTAAGACTGTAGGTATGACTTTGCTTTGTCCAGTTGTCCCATTGCTCCAGATATATCAAGGTCAACACCTTGGAGTTTCTTGCTTACAACATTTATTTCAAACAGTATGTCATGCCACAACACTAAGTCACACAAAAATGTGAAGTTATGTATGTTTCTGGTAATTCCATTTCCCTCTGCCACTGTTCTCCCACGAACAGTTCCTGTCATAGTATTATCCTCCATAACGGCAACTATGGCATCATCTATCTTCCCAATTTGGTGTTTGATAGGCTTTATCGCCTCCACTTGACTTTCCCATCATGTGGCACTCAGTGGTTTCAGTATCAGAGAGGATGTTCCCAGATGTTGCTTCAAAATTTGCCATTGATGAGTTGATGCAGAGAAAAATACATAGCTGCTTTGAATTACATTAAAAAATCCAACAGCCTCACTAGAAGCTGATGCTGCATCGCTGACCACCAAGTTCAATGAATGAGAACTGCATGGGACAAAAAAAGCTTGAGGGTTTAACTCTCAGATCTGTGTCTGCACTCCTCTGTTCTTTCCTCTCATGTTGGCACCATTATTGTAGTCCTCACCTCTCATGTGAGCTATCATAATTCCCGTAACTTCCAGCTTTTTAAGAAGCACATTTGTCATACCAGCTCCTGTAGTATCATCAATGTCAATAAATTCTAAAAAATGCTCTGACAGTCACCATTGCAGGGTGTCATAAACAGATAGCTAAGGGTTAATGTCTCTTTCACCTGAAACACCTGACCAGAGAACCAATCAGGAAACTGGATTTTTTCAACTTTGGGTGGAGGGAAGTGTGTCTCTGAGTCTTTTGTCTGTCTGCCTGTTTCCTCCGAGCTTTGGAGAAGTACTTTCTACTTTCTAGTCTTCTGTTTCTAAGTGTAAGGACAAAGAGATCAGATAGTAAGTTCTATGGTTTCTTTTCTTTGGTATTTGCATGAATATAAGTGCTGAAGTACTTTGATTTGTATTCTTTTTGAATAAGGCTGTTTATTCAATATTCTTTTAAGCAATTGACCCTGTGTTGTATCATCTTAATATAGAGAGAACATTTGTATTTTTTCTTTCTTTTTTTATATAAAGCTTTCCTTTAAGACCTGTTGGAGTTTTTCTTTACTTCAGGGAAATTGAGTCTGTACTCACCAGGGAATTGGTGGGAGGAAGAAATCAGGGGGGAGAGCTGTGTGTTGGATTGCTAGCCTGATTTTGCATTTCCTCTGGGTGAAGAGGAAAGTCCTTTTTGTTCCCAGGACTGGGGAATGGAGAGGGGGAATCACTCTGTGTAGTTTCACAGAGCTTGTGTCTGTGTATCTCTCCAGGAGCACCTGGAGGGGGGAAGGGGAAAAGGATTATTTCCCTTTGTTGTGAGACTCAAGGGATTTGGGTCTTGGGGTTCCCAGGGAAGGTTTTTCAGGGGGACCAGAGTGCCCCAAAACACTCTAATTTTTTGGGTGGTGGCAGCAGGTACCAGGTCCAAGCTGGTAACTAAGCTTGGAGGTTTTCATGCTAACCCCCATAGTTTGGACGCTAAGGTCCAAATCTGGGAATAAGGTTATAACATGGTGGCAGTAGGCGGGATATAGACAGAATCCAGAAGCCAGTAGGAATATTATATTTTTCTTTTCTCTGCTAAGGGCTTTTTAGCAGAGAGAAACAGTTTGGTTTTAAAAGGGAACCAGAGAGAATTTTTTTTTTTCCTGCTCTCTCTAGCAGTTTGTGGTTTGCATATTAAGCGAGAAGACTGTTAAGGGTCTTTTGTCATGCAATAGCCCTCCCATTAGGAGGCAAGTAGCAGCACTTATATGCATGCAAATAAAGTGGTTTTTCTGGTTTCCCTTAATTGAACATTAGCTAGAGAGAGAAAAGGAAAAAAGCACTGTTGCTAGGCAGACTTCAGGAGGCAACAGAGAGCCTGCAGTTCAGAAGATAAACACCGGAGGGCACCCCAACACCAGAAAACAGGAACCATGTCTACTAGGACAAAAATGGAGGCCGAAGACCATTTAAAAGAAGCTGAACACAGGCGACAACTGGAAATAAAACAAAAAGAGATGGAGATAAAAGAAAAGGAAGAAAGCATCAAACTGGCAGCCTTCCAAAGAGAACAGGCAGCCCAAGAGGCAGCACACAAAAGAAAACTAGAAGAAGAAGAGGTGGCCTACCGAAGGAAACAAGCAGAAGATGAGGCAGCCCACCGCCGAGAAATGGAAAAGCACCAAAAAGAAATGGAAAAACAACAAAAACAAATGGAAAAAGAGAATGAAGAGAAGGAAAAACAGAGAAAACATGAACTGGAGATGGCAAAAGCTGGGCTGCATGTGCCAGCCAACCCTAACAACCCGGCGCCAATTATTGCTCCCCAGCACAGGAAATTTCCCACCTACAAGGCAGGTGATGACACCGAGGCCTTCTTGGAAAATTTTGAAAGAGCCTGTCTTGGGTACAGCATCCCCGAAGACCAGTACATGGTAGAATTAAGGCCACACCTCAGTGGACCTTTAGCAGAGGTGGCAGCTGAAATGCCCAAGCCGCAAATGAATGACTATAAACTTTTTCAAACCAAGGCCAGATACAGGATGGGGATAACCCCAGATCATGCCCGTCGGCGCTTCAGAACCCAAAAATGGAAACCAGAGGTGTCATTTCCCAAACACGCCTACTACATTGCAAAAAACTATGAGGCCTGGTTAACAGGAAACAACATTCAAACCTTGGAAGAAGTGAACCTCCTCATACAAATGGAGCAGTTCTTGGATGGTGTTCCTGAAGACATCACACGGTACATACAAGATAGAAATCCCAAAACTATCGCTGAGGCGGGGGAGATTGGAGCCAAATGGATGGAACTGGCAGAAAGCAAAAAAGCTACTGTCAAGGGGAACGATTACCCCAGGGGGCACACAGACCATAAACCCTACAACCGAGGACAGCCAAAGACCCTACATACCACCCAAGTAAAGCCACAGATACCCTACTCTTCAACCTCACCAGTCTCCAGTAACTCACCTCGGCCCAGTGACCCATCAGATGGAAGATGCTTTAAGTGTAATGAACTGGGACATATCAAGGCCAACTGTCCCAAGAACACCATGCGAGTGCAATTCATTACACCACCATCACCCCAAAGATCCCCAGGCCCAGATGCCTCTCAAATACCCTTGGAGCGAAGGGAAAATTTGAGAGTGGGCGGAAAGAAGGTTACTGCGTGGAGAGACACGGGGGCACAAGTGTCAGCTATCCACCAATCCTTCGTTGACCCCAAATTCATCAACCCAAAGGCCAAAGTTACAATTTACCCCTTCATGTCACAAGCTGTAGACTTGCCTACAGCTCAACTGCCTGTCCAGTACAAAGGCTGGTCAGGAATGTGGACTTTTGCAGTCTATGACAATTATCCTATCCCCATGCTACTGGGGGAAGACTTGGCCAACCAGGTGAGGCGGGCCAAGAGAGTGGGAATGGTTACCCGTAGCCAAACCAGGCAAGCTTCCAGACCCATTCCTGTTCCTGAGCCGTCCACAGAAGCCCCGTCTGTGTTACCAGAGACCCAGACAGAGGTAGTGGACCCGGATTCCATGCCTACCACTGAAACAGCCACAGCATCTCCAGTCCCAGGCCCGGAACTGGAACAGCAACCAGCACCAGCAAGTGCAACCACATCTTCAAACTCAACGCCAGAGGGCGCCAGCGAGCCAGAACTGGCAGAAGCACACGACAGCCATACCCAAAAGGCTCAGCCAGAGCCTGAAATACCCTCAGGTGCACCAGCGGAGAGCGGTTCACCAGCAACGGAATCAACCCCATCACCTACATCGCTTCCAGAGGGACCAAGCCCAAGTCCACAGTCTGAGGAAGAACTGGTGACCCCAGCCTCAAGGGAACAGTTCCAGGCTGAGCAGGAAGCAGATGACAGCCTTCAGAAAGCGTGGGCGGCGGCACGGAGCACCCCACCGCCTCTCAGCTCTTCTAATCGATCCCGGTTTGTTATAGACCAAGGACTTTTATACAAGGAAATTCTTTCTGGTGGACACCGGGAAGAATGGCAGCCGCACAAACAGTTGGTGGTCCCAACTAAGTACCGGGAGAAGCTCTTAAGCTTAGCCCATGATCATCCCAGTGGCCATGCTGGGGTGAACAGAACCAAGGACCGGTTGGGGAAGTCCTTCCACTGGGAGGGGATGGGCAAGGATGTTGCCAAGTATGTCCGGTCTTGTGAGGTATGCCAAAGAGTAGGTAAGCCTCAAGACCAGGTCAAGGCCCCTCTCCAGCCACTCCCCATAATTGAGGTCCCATTTCAGCGAGTAGCTGTGGATATTCTGGGCCCTTTCCCAAAAAAGACGCCCAGAGGAAAGCAGTACGTACTGACTTTAGTGGACTTTGCTACCCGATGGCCAGAAGCAGTAGCTCTAGGCAACACCAGGGCTAACACTGTGTGCCTGGCCCTAACAGACATCTTTGCCAGGGTAGGTTGGCCCTCTGACATCCTTACAGATTCAGGGTCTAATTTCCTGGCAGGGACCATGGAAAAACTGTGGGAAACTCATGGGGTGAATCACTTGGTTGCCACCCCGTACCACCATCAAACCAATGGCCTGGTGGAAAGGTTCAATGGAACTTTGGGGGCCATGATAAAAAAATTCATCAACGAATTCTCCAATAATTGGGACCTAGTGTTGCAGCAGTTGCTGTTTGCCTACAGGGCTGTACCACATCCCAGTTTAGGGTTTTCACCATTTGAACTTGTGTATGGTCACGAGGTTAAGGGGCCATTACAGTTGGTGAAGCAGCAATGGGAGGGGTTTACGCCTTCTCCAGGAACTAACATTCTGGACTTTGTAAGCAACCTACAAAGCACCCTCCGACACTCTTTAGCCCTTGCTAGAGAGAACCTAAAGGATGCTCAAGAAGAGCAAAAGGCCTGGTATGACAGACATGCCAGAGAACGTTCCTTCAAGGTAGGAGACCAGGTTATGGTCTTGAAGGCGCAACAGGCCCATAAGATGGAAGCATCATGGGAAGGGCCATTCACGGTCCAAGAGCGCCTGGGAGCTGTAAACTACCTCATAGCATTTCCCAATTCCTCACTAAAGCCTAAAGTGTACCATGTTAATTCTCTCAAGCCTTTCTATTCCAGAGACTTACAGGTTTGTCAGTTTACAGTCCAGGGAGATGATGCTGAGTGGCCTGACGGTGTCTACTACGACGGGAAAAAAGACGGTGGCGTGGAAGAGGTGAACCTCTCAACCACCCTGGAACGTCTGCAGCGGCAACAAATCAAGGAGCTGTGCACTAGCTTCGCCCCATTGTTCTCAGCCACCCCAGGACGGACTGAACGGGCATACCACTCCATTGATACAGGTAATGCTCACCCAATCAGAACCCCACCCTACCGGGTGTCTCCTCATGCCCAAGCTGCTATAGAACGGGAGATCCAGAACATGCTACAGATGGGTATAATCCGCTCATCTACCAGTGCATGGGCATCTCCAGTGGTTCTGGTACCCAAACCAGATGGGGAAATACGCTTTTGCGTGGACTACCGTAAGCTAAATGCGGTAACTCGTCCGGACAACTATCCAATGCCACGCACTGATGAGCTATTGGAAAAGTTGGGACGTGCCCAGTTCATCTCTACAATAGACTTAACCAAGGGGTACTGGCAAGTACCGCTAGATGAACCCGCCAAGGAGAGGTCAGCATTCGTCACCCATGCGAGCTTCTGTTATTGTTACAAAATGCACCATTAAAGTCATTTGTTCCGTATGGCTGATGTCAGCGTGCAGTCCAGAATAACAGAGCAATATCTTGCTGACTTGAGATCCGTTACAATCTTCTGTTTGACTTTTGTTGCCAGTAACTGTATGATCTCATTTTGAATTGTTTTTCCAAGATAGTGGTATGTGTACATTTCTTGGGTGGTGACTCTTCTTAGATGCTCCTGGAGTACAGCATCAGCCATCAGCTTCACAATTTTAAGGAAGTTTCCATTGTTTGGCACATAGAGCTGATCTGAAGTGCCATGCAGTGCTAGGTTTTGGGTAGCAAGCATTCTCACGATGGCAATGAACCTTTTCAGAACATTTTGCCAGTAAAGAGACTCTGACACAATCTTCTCTTGATGCTGATCATCTATGGTGGCCTTTAACCTTAGTCTCATCTCAAGCTCTTTTCACCTATGGAATGCCCTTTGGTGATTTGCTGCCTTCTCATGGCATGCTAGATTTTTAGCCAGATTTTTCCAGTCCTTTGTTCCTGTAGAATCCAGTGTGGCTGGAACATTAGACTAGAGGAGTTTGCTACAAAAACAGTATGCAGCATTCTGGGTTTTTAAGTACATAGGCCATGGCCTCTCCACTTTGTCACCATTGGGGATTTCACGCCAGTAATGTGTTGGATGGAAACATCTATTTTCATTGCCTTTGGGGAACACAATGTTTTTTACTTACTGTGGCCCATGCAGTACAAGGAAGTTCCTCAGGCTACTGCTAAAGTGGGTCCATAGTCCTGGATCATCTAGACTTAAGGAACTAAACTCAGCAGCAGCTGTTTATTGCGCCTCCACCACACTCTTCTCTGATCAACACTTTTCTTCAGGAATGAGCATGGTTACATCCATTTCAGATGGAGATATGGGTGCTGCAGTAGCTGCCAGGTCACCTACACTCTGACTAACTGGAATATCAAGCATCTCCTCACCACTCACATCCTCACTGGGGCCGGAAGGCTCACCATGAACATTTGTGTCTATGTATCTCAAGAGAGCTCCTTCCTGTTTAGATAGAAAAGCTTCCTTTGCTTTCTTTCTTTTTCTGAATGCTGCCCTAGAGGGGCGTTTTCTTCTTTCCCTCATGACTGCTGTTCTGTGCCAGCTATAGTGGCTCTCCACATTCTGTTGAAGGGGACAAATAAGCAGGCTGGTAGCAAGGCCTGAGTGAGGCAAGATATTGGTGTCTTAAGGGCCTAACTGGCTCCTACTACTTCAGCTGGACTGCCTGTTCTCCTCAAGTGGGTTCAGGGAAGCAGCAGGAAACAGGAAGCTGGTGGTAATCAGTCCAGGCTCCTGGGGGTGCTAGAGAGGTACATAAAAGGCTCCTCCTCTTCTCTCTCCCTGCAGCTCCTGCTGCTTTCTGTTATTTCCTCTCACCTTTTCTCCTACCTGCCTGTTATGTCTCTTGTGTCCTCCTTCCTTCAGCAAGGCACTCCACCATCTCTGTGCATCTAGAGCAGAAAGAATACATATGCACCAGCAGCAGACACAATTTTCTACACTCTAGGTCCTAGTGGCACCCCCTACCCCCCCAGTCTGGCACCTGAGGCGGCCACCTCAGTTTGCCTCATGGTAAGGCCAGCCCTGAATAGTGTCACCACTACTGGAGAACAGGGTTATAAATGGTGATGATTTCTTATCTGCATAACAGTAACGCCTCGATGCCTCAAGTCAAGGATTGGGACCCCCATTTGTTAAATATAGCAAGAGACAATCCATGTCCCAAATAGCTTACAAGCTAAACAGATCAGACAGACAACAGGTAGGAGAAGGAAGGGTGCTGTGCGACTGATACACCCCCTCACAAAGGGTTATTATTTCCATTTTACAGATGGGGTCCAGAGGCAAAAACAGCCTGGCCCAAGGTCACACAGGAAATTAGTAGAACTGAACTTTAATCTGATGAGACCCAGGCCGATATCCAAACCCGAAGCCATCCTTCCTCTCAGGGGCCTGAGCCTGATGCCTGAGAACTGAGCATGTCCCAACAGGAGGGCAGCCAGTGACCTCAAAAGCAACCCACCACTGAAATAAATGCTTTGTATCATTTTTAGGAGATTTTAACAGTTTAAAACCTGCCATTACTTTGCCCCTTTCCATAATTTATTTTTAGAATGGTTATTTTGCAAGGAATGCATCGGTCATTCCCAAGTTCTGTTACATGATGAAATAACAGTCCAGTACACTGTGTGAGACAGGGGAATAGCCTAGGTGAACCAACTATTCTCTCACCAGCCACAAAAATTCTGGTTATATATGAGTTATGTAACCCAAGCTGACACTTCACCAGGCAATACTTCATTCAGATGGAAAATATGAACACCTTTCCCACCTCACCACATATGCTATTTATCAAATCTAGTGAAAGGAACATGCAATTATGAGGATGCTCTTAAAGATTTCTGTTTTCCAAGGGCCTGACTGTGAAGGCCTTATTCATGCTGAATGGTAACTTACACTCCAAGCAAGGTGAGCCGGAAGATCACAGTTGGGCCCCTATAAAAATAAAGAAATAGAGGGAGATGTGCTGTCAGTGGGAGAAAAAAAAGAGTATCACACACAGACTTTGCTATTTGACACACAGTCATCCAAAGTAGTTAAATATTAATCCGGGTCTGTATATGGGGGTCCCAAAACATCTTAGCAGCCGCCTATGTCTATTCTGTGCCATTAAGCTATTTCACTCAGAAAAAAATTACACTGAATATATAAGCAGGCACTAGATTCTAAAGATTTGTTTTTAGTATGGGGAAAAGTCCATCTTCGCTTTACACAGAATAAATCTGGTTCCATGTTACCCAGGAGCAATCTGCAACAGTTGGAATTACAATGCAATGACTGAATGGAGTGCAGGAGGCTAAAGTATCTTCTTTTACTCACACTACATTCTTTTACTTTCCTGATCCACCAAAACTTATTTTCCCTCCAGGAATCAACTTTTAAAAATACTTCCCTCAGATGTATTCACCACCAGACTCTTCTCTACTCTACCTTCTCTTTATATGCCACAAAGTAGAAAAGGAGGAATTCTTAAACCATCTCTGCATATCCTCTCCTCACATGAACACTTTCAAAGTATCAGAAGTGTCTCAACATCAAATGAATGATACACAAATCTTTGCCTATGTTTTATATACAAATATTAATGTGATTTTTATAAATATTTCCTCAGGGAGTTGCTATTATTTATTTATCTATCCTGAGGTAAGGCCTAAAGTTTTCAATTAGGGTCAGAGACCCACTGGGCTAAGGCACTGTAGAAACAATCCTTTCCCCAAAGAGGTCACAATGCGTTCCCAGTCCTAATCTCTCCCTCTCTTCCATCTCCACCTGTTATGTTCATTACATGCACACAGAGAGTGGGCGGGGGGTGGGGAAATTATACTCTTCCTGAAAAGGTTGCAATATAAAACAACTTTATCTCTTCGAATCCAGAAATATAACACACAACAACCAATTACAGAGAGAGAGAGCCAGCGAGCAGACTGTTATCGAAGGCAGGGAGGCATCCAAGGCAGAGAGGCAAAACTCAATCCACCTTGCCTCAGACTTGCTCTTTTGCAGACTAAGGGCACGGCTACACTGGAGAGTTGCAGCGCTGGTGATGGGGTTACAGGGCTGCAACTCACTCTGTGTCCGCACTTGCAAAGCATGGCCAGAGCTGCAACTCTCTGCTTGCAGCGCTGGCTGTACACCTGGTCTGCCTGGGGTGTAGTGATTCCAGCGGTGGTGATGCAGCGCTGATCATCAAGTGTGGCCACCAAAAAGCGCTTTTATTGGCCTCCAGGGTATTAGGAGGTATCCCAGCATACCTTTTCAGCCACTCTGCTCATCGTTTCACACTCCACTGCCCTGGGCTCAGGTGACCCACCCTTTAAATGTCCCAGGAATTTTAAAAATCCCCTTCCTGTTTGCTCAGCCAGGTGTGGAGTGCAATCAATCAATTAATCAGTTACCATGCCTCCACACCCCAAACGAGCCTCAGCATGGAACACTTCCGAGCTGCAGGACCTCATCAGTGCTTGGGGTGACGAAGCTGTGCAATCACAGCCGCGCTCCAGCCGTAGAAATTATGATACCTATGGGCAGATATCAAAGTCCTTGCTGCTAAGGGGCCAAGTGCAGGGTAAAAGTAAAGGAGCTGCGCAGTGCCTATTGCAAAGTCCGTGAGGGAAACCGCCGCTCAGGAGCTGCCCCCAAGACCTGCCGTTTTTACAAGGAGCTCCATGCCATACTTGGGTGTGACGCCATTCCCAATCCGAGGAGCACGATGGAGAGTTCAGAGCAGGAAGAAGTGGGGGAGGGTGTAGAGGAAGCCGAGAGTGAGGCTACTGGGGTGGAGGGAGACACCCCGGAGTCCCAGGAGGCATGCAGCCAGGAGCTCTTTTCAAGCCAGGAGGAGGCTAGCCAGTCGCAGCAGCTGGAACTTGTTGGTGAAGAAGAAGCAGAGGAGCGGGTTCCCGGTAAGCAGATTTTATTTTTAGGATGGAAATGTTTTGGGAGAGGTGGGTGGGGGTTATGGCTGCCTGCATGCATGCCTAAATGTAGAATAGCTCATTGATTTGGTCTATCACGTCCCTGTAATCGGCCTCGGTAATCTCTTCAAAAGTTGTAGCCAGAGAGTGGGCAATGTGCTTGCGCAAGTTTATAGGGAGAGCCACCGTGATCCTTGTCCCGCTCAGGCTAGCTAGTCCGTGCCACTGTGCTGCGAGGGGTGGGGGGGGACCATTGCTGCACACAGGCAAGCTGCATAGGGACCAGGGCGGAATCCACATTGCTGTAGAAGACCCTCCCTCTCTTCCCAGGTAACACGCAGCAGTGATATATCTGGCAGTAAAAAATCCTGTTGAAAATGTAGGGATACTGTTCAATGCAGGTCCCCCCCAGCTGCTCTCTGCTTTCCCCAATGTACAGAAACCCCATTGAGCCCTGAGGCAGTTCCCCTTCCCAGAGGAGTAACTGCTGTGGCAATTGGGGGGCGGTGTTCAGTGCAGGTCCCCCCCAGCTGCTCTCTGCTTTCCCCAATGTACAGAAACCCCAGTGAGCCCTGAGGCAGTTCCTCTTCCCAGAGGAGTAACTGCTGTGGCAATTGGGGGGTGTGTTCTGTGCAGGTCCCCAAGTAGCTGCTCTCTGCTTTCCCCAATGCACAGAAACCCCAGTGAGCCCTGAGGCAGTTCCTCTTCCCAGGTGAAGTCGCAGCAGAAACACTCACCCCATTACTTGCCATGCCTTCGCTGCCGTGGCCTCTCTGTGCTATGTTTGGTATGTGTAAATGATGCTACAAATAGTCTACAAACTCCTTTACTGTGATAATAAACAATGTAGCCTCTGTATTAAATGTTTCTATTTCTGTTATTTTAAGTGTCCTTGAATACTCCAGCCCTATCACCGCCTGCGCGAAGACTGCAGAACTTGAGGAGAAATCCTATGAAATCAAAAGAAGATTTGATCAAAGCAGTTATGAATCAGTATGCCAGAGACAGTAGGAGGCTGCAGGACTGGAGAGAGAAAATGCATGAGTGGAGGCAAACACAAAGTAGGAGAAAGGAATTGGCTACCAAGAAAAGCACAAAGCAGCTGATAAGCCTCCTGGTTCACCAAACAGACTGTATGCAGTCTCTCGTAGCCATGCAGGCAGATCAGTACCGTGATAACCCTCACCCCTCCCAAAGCTCTCTCCCTTGTTCCCCAGTGTTTTCACAAAACACCTTTCTCCAGCATCCTGGTTCTTACCACCACCAGCTGCCCCCAACACCTGTACGTTCACCTACCAGCCCTGAGAACTACAACCCTTACCCTATGCACTCAACCCCCATCACGATGCAGCAAATTAATCCTGAAGTGCAGCAGGCATTGAACAGCAATCCAAGCAGGACATATTCAAACCTCTGAATGTACAGTCCACCACCCTACCCCACTGCCCTTTTATGTACTGTATTCTGAATAAATGATTTCTTGGCTTTTAAAACATTTTTTATTATTGCAGAAAGTGAGAAATACTGTACCCAAGGGAAAAATGGGCACAGGAAAGGCACCAAACATTACTGTTGGCTTTCAGCCTCAAATTGCTCCCTTAAGGCATCCCTAATCCTTGAAGCCCTTTCCTGGGCCTCTCTAGTAGCCCTGCTCTCTGGCTGTGCAAATTCAGCCTCTAGGCGTCGAACCTCGGAGGTCCATTCCTCACTGAATGTTTCACCCTTCCCTTCACAAATATTATGGAGGGTACAGCACGCGGATATAACAGCGGAGATGCTGCTTTCCCCCAAATCTAGCTTCCCATAGAGACACCTCCAGTGACCCTTTAAACGGCCAAAAGCACACTCCACAGTCATTCTGCACCGGCTCAGCCTGTAGTTGAACCGGTCCTTGCTCCTGTCAAGTTTCCCTGTATACGGTTTCATGAGCCATGGCATTAAGGGGTAAACGGGGTCTCCAAGGATCACAATGGGCATTTTGACGTCCCCTACTGTGATCTTGCGGTGTGGGAAAAAAGTCCCAGCCAGCAGCTTCCTGAACAGGGCACTGTTCCAAAAGATGCATGCATCGTGCATCTTTCCAGGCCATCCTGAGTAAATGTCAGTGAAACACCCACGGTGATCCACAAGCGCCTGGAGAACCACAGAGAAATACCCCTTGCGATTAATGTACTCGGATGCCAGGTGGGGTTGTGCCAGAATAGGAATATGCGTCCCATCTATTGCCCCTCCACAGTTAGGGCAACCCATTTGTGCAAAGCCATCCACAATGTCCTGCACTTTCCCCAGAGTCACGGTTCTTCTTAGCAGAGAGCGATTAATGGCCGTGCAAACTTGCATCAACACTATTCCAACGGTCGACTTTCCCACTCCAAACTGGTTCGCGACCGACTGGTAGCTGTCTGGAGTTGCCAGCTTCCAGATTGCAATAGCCACCCGCTTCTCCACCGGCAGGGCAGCTCTCAATCTTGTGTCCCTGCGCCACAGGGTAGGGGCGAGCTCAGCACACAGTCCCATGAAAGTGGCTTTTCTCATCTGAAAGATCTGCAGCCACTGCTTGTCATCCCAGGCTTGCAGGACGATGTGATCCCACCACTCAGTGCTCGTTTCCCGAGCTCAAAGGCGGTGTTCCACGGTGCTGAGCACGTCCGTTACTGCCACAAGCAATTCAGTGTCTTGCGCGTCAAGTGAATCAATATCATCGTCTGACTCCTCACTGTCACTTTGGAGCTGAAGGAATAGCTCCACTGCCATATGTGATGTGCTGGCAACATACATCAGCAAGGTCCTCAGCAGCTCGGGCTCCATTTGTAACAGAAATCGCGCTGCAGACTCACAATGCCGCCAAACTGCTCGGAATGTGTAGCAAAGCACCACGGGGCGTTGGAACAGGAAGCGGAAAGACTCATCCCCTTCCGTCCCCTTCCCACAACCCACAGCGCCAAAATGGGACAAGGTGCTCTATGGGATAGCTGCCCACAATGCACCACTCCCAACAGTGCTGCAAATGCTGCAAATGTGGCCACACTGCAGCACTGATAGCTGTCAGTGTGGCCACACTGCAGCACTGGCCCTACACAGCTGTACGAACACAGCTGTAACTCCCAGCGCTGCACAAATGTAAGTGTAGCCATACCCTAGCTGCTGAAGACCCAGATCAAAAACTTCCCTGTAGAGCCTGCTAGCCTAAAAGCAGGACCAGGAAACTTCTTCCAAACCTAAGCCATGGCTACACTTACAGTTCTGCAGCGCTGGTAGTTACAGCTGTGTTCGTACAGCTGTGTAGGTCCAGCACTGCAGTGTGGCCACACTGACAGCTACCAGTGCTGCAGTGTGGCCACATTTGCAGCACTTGCAGCGCTGTTGGGAGTGGTGCATTGTGGGCAGCTATCCCAGCATTCAAGTGGCTGCAACGTGCTTTTCAAAAGAGGGGGGTGGGGTGGAGTGTGACAGGGAGCATGGGGGAGACAGAGAGAGTGGATTTTTGGAGCTGACACTGTTCTCAGCTACCTGCCTTGCAAGTTCTAAGGACTGGAAGATACACAGTGCCTACCTTCAATAATTTAAAAAGTTTTGACCTTTCCCCCACCTGTCTCTTATTCACTAAATGCTAATTATGCACTCCTAAATAGCCATCAGACCACATAAACAGTTGCTCAACATTACCCCTCCCCCCTCTCTCCTCAAGCAAACAGCTTTGAACATTCCAAAGCAATTCTCCTGCCTTCGCTGGCTCGCTCGCTGGAGCAAAGAGCATCTGTGTTTGTTTTTTAGCAAGTAGCTACGGGGAGATTGGAGTTCAGCCATTCTTCTGGTTTGTTGTGGACAGGAATTCTGGGATACCTCCTTATACCCCAGAGGCCAATAAAAGCGCTGGTGGGGTCCACACTTGCTGACCAGCGCTGCATCACCAGTGCTGGAATCGCTACACCCGAGGCAGACCAGGTGTACAGCCAGCGCTGCAACCAGGGAGTTGCAGCGCTGGCTGTGCTTTGCAAGTGTGGCCATATCCTGAGTTGCAGCGCTGTAACCCCCTCACCAGCGCTGCAACTCTCCAGTGTAGCCAAGCCCTTAAAGTGATAGCTTGTAATTTTAATAGTTTTCAACACACTACGCCACTATAGGGACATTCTGAACCTCCAGCCCTGAGTCATTTAAAAGAAATACTTTTAATAAAAAGAAAATTCAGCCCCTTGTCCATGATGAATAAATATACTGCAAAATCTTTAGTTAAAGCTTGATATTTACTTCTGCAGGAGGTACCACACAACTGGTTTATGAAACTGCCACAGGAAAGGCCAGAGGTAGGAATGACCTCGTTTTACTTTAGGTGAGGAGGATACAAAGTTTAATAGAACAGTAAATAAGCCTATTCATTAGCTAATTTACAGTCTCATCAGAGCTGACTGAAACTCTCCAGAGTTTAATTCAAAATCTCTGAGTTTTCATTGAGTTTTGGATTTGAACAAACCCAGAAGCTCAAATCAAACTCAGTCCTGATCATCAAGTTTCAGATGCTTTCCACCCTAAATCATAAAGTGGCCCAGATTCACTCAACATATCCTTCAGTTTTAGGTTCAGGGAAAGGTTCGTGAACCTTGGCAATCCTTTTCAAGAACTTGGCCCAAGTTGTGAGTTTATAAATGAACATTCACACAATTCTAATTCTATTGGTTTAAGAACAATACTATTTGGTATATCTCTAGTTCTCTGAGTGTGTGTATATATAAAAGCCACCAGAATTACTCCAGATTTACACCACTCCAACAGAGATTAGTCTAGGGCTCAAATTCTCTAGATAACAGTATTTTGTCTGTCTGTAGTGCCTTCCATCTTATGTCATCAAAACAGTTTAAAAACGTTACTGAATTAAGCCTCACATCACCCCTGAGAAATAGGCAAGTCTTATTTCACTATTTCCTCAATGCAGATGTTGAAACTAAGACCGAGAGAGTTTAAATGCTTTACCCTAGCTCACAAAGCAAGTCTGTGGCAGAATTTACACATCCTGATTCCTAGGCTATTGTGTTTTAATCACAAGACTGTCCTCATCAAAGGAGGCCACACCCCGATGATGACTGTGAGATACAGAAACATCCTCTATGCATGTGAAATTAAACCTTCATTGACAAAAACTGTTGAGAAAATAAAATATTGATCTTGCTTGTGAGACTTCTATGTTAGTCAATTAAATTAGTACAATACCTTTCCTACTAGTAAAATAAGAGTGCCATTACTATATGGAAATATAATGTTCCATAATATTTTTATTGTGAGACAGGGGATACCTCTTACAGCACTCAAAAGTACAGTTTATACATAATGATAAAGTTAGTTGTGATCCATAAATAGCAGATATATATCTCAGAAATAGCTTCTAAAATCACTTTAAAGGAAAAATACTTTAATCTGTTTGCAATATCACATGAATGTAGGATCATTTAAAAAAAACTTAATCTTTCTTAATTTTTTTATACTGAAAGAGAATGGAACAGCATTCTAATATTTAATTGGAATATGAGTTTGACACATTTGTATGCTATATCAAGTGAAACTTTTATCATTTAAAACCCTTCAAAGAAGAATAATTATCTTGTACTCAGGGCCTAATTTGTGTATAGCTAATGCAATTACACACACAAATCAGGTATATGTATGCACAAACAACCAGTTAGATGCTTAACTAGCCATTTTGGCTTGCAAAAAGACAAAATGCACAGCTAATTATGGCAAATGAACAAGCGAATCAGGCACATCGTTGTGTATGTATTTTTATGTGTGCAGTTACCACTCACTTTTTTGAAAATCATGTCCTTACTGAGAAAAGCTACTCTACAATATAGATAGAAAGATTTTGCATATTTTCAGGAGTGCTTAGAGTTTGAATGCCAAAACCAAAACAAAACAATAGAGCATTTGCAGCTGAAGCTTTGAAATTTACACTTGAAAATTTGTCATTTAAAATGTGGATTCTTAGCATAATTTTCTCACTGCATTTCCCCCAAAACTACCGAAAATGTCTTATTTTTGAAAATGCAGCTGATTAGTCTGACATTGGAAATAGCCTCCCACTGCTTGTTCACCAAGTACTCACTCACTCCTTCTCTCCTCCTCCAAATCTCTCCGGAAGACTCTCTGTTTCTGAGAATGCTAGGTTGGTCTCCTCATCAATAAACATGCACTTCCTTGAGTAAGTTTGTCTCAGATCCTGCTCCTGACTGCGGGGGAGGGGCATGTAGTGTATGGAGCACTGCTGCATTTGGTGAGGCTCCGCAGCAGCAAAGCAGAATGCCTCCATGAAGTTGGTTTCAGAAGCAGAGTTTTTAAAGCTTAGACCTATTTCTACAGCAATAGGATCAATCCCCCTTATTCAATATTTAAGAAAACTTGCAGACTCCACCAAAATCAGTTTTTAAAGATTTTAAGGCAGTTTTCATGCTTGTGTACTAGCCGTGGAGAGCAAAGTCTTCCACTTACCCCCTGAAAAATTATGTCTTGGGGTGCAGAGGTTAAGCACCCCAAAACTGTCCATGGCCTCAACCCCTCCCAGGATGGATCACCTCTAGAGGTCAGAGCAAGGTCTGAAAAAAGTTCAAACACATTTTTTTTGCCATATTTGCAAGAGTGAGCAATTTATACTGGGGGCAAAGATTTAGTTATGAAAATTGGTGCAATTTGACAATGCACAGGAGAAGAAGTAAACATTTTTAATGATAGCAGTTAGCACTGAATGCAGAGCATACTGAGAGATTCTGCACATATTAAGAACGATTTATCTGTCTAGCTGTGGCATTTATAAAAAGCCCACAGTCACTGTATCTGGCAGTATTTTATGCATCTAGGCATATTTTTTGTGCGCTAGATGAAAGGATAGCTCAGTTGCCATGACCATCAATGTGATGCCTCCCTGCCAACAATGCTACCAATCATGGTAGTGGTTTTATTGATGGGGACACCTAAGAGAACTTGACTTCATCCACTAAGTCATTTTGCATAAACTTTTGTATGGCTAGCTGTCAGATGGCAATGATTTCTGGTTACTGCCACTTTGAGTGATATTTGAATCTGTGACCCAGAGAGATGACTTCTGATTCCTTCTCAATCTCCTGAGCTACCCAGTCCTCCATTTTCAATAAGCTTTGACTGAGACCTTTATGATTACTGTGATGACAAAATATACATGTATGTGGCCAAAGTCCATGATGACTTAAAGTGCGGCATAAATTACACATAGCTAAATCTGTGTAATTTACTTTGAGGTAAATTACCCCGGGTGGGGTTGTACAATGGGCTTGTCTTCACTGCATTGTTAGCTTGAGTTATAACTTGAATTTGGAGCCTAACCTGATTCCTGTCCACACACACAAATCTCTAGCTCAGGTTAAGTGATACTTTAAAGCTTGAACTAGTTGGCCTGCTTGGTGTGTGGGGGTGGGGCGGGTGGTTGTGTTGAAGCTCAAATGCTGCTGAGGCTAGAGCTAGTAATGCAGCAGCTACAGTTCAGGTATGTCTATGCTACAAAATTATGTTGACCTAAGTTATGTCGACGTATAGCCACCACAGTCATTAAATCACTTTTGCACACTGCACTGAACTCAGTGGCACAGCTACAGGGTTGCAGCTGTGCTGCTGTAGTGCTGTAGTATAAATGCTTCCTACATCGACACAAGGTTTTTTCCATCCATGTAGGTAATCTGCTGCTCTGAGAGGCAGTAGCTAAGGCTGATGGAAAAATTCTTCTGTTGTCTGAACAGCATGTACAATGAGGGTTAGGTCGACCTAACTACATCGCATAGTTTATGAAATTTTTCACAGCCCTGAGTGATGTAGCTAGGTCAATCTAATTTTTAGGTGCAGAGAGTGTAAGAAGGATTATAATAAAGCAAGTCCAAGTTGTATCTTTATGTCATTTTTTGTATCTTTACTCCATTTTTACATCATTTCTGAATGATGGCTCATGAGCAGTACTAGAAGTCACTCACCTCAAACATTTAAGTTACTATAGTGATAATAGCATTTTTCCGCAGTTACAAATGTTTTCTAATGCTAAAGACCAAATACACATGAAAGATCTTGTTCCAAACACTGGAGTGGAGATACATCAAGAATGCATTCAGGCATATTCATGGCTAGGGTGATATAAAAACTACCTTTAAAATAAGACAAGATATATTTATTTACAAATTATCTGGTTGCAAGATAGATTGTTAAAGCGGGCAGTCTTCTATTGGGTGTACTTATTGGCTTTGCATGGATAGAAGCAGTCTGCATTCTCTGCTTTGATTAAATCCTTTTATTTAGCACTGCAGGGATTTTATTTATCTTTCATTGGTATAACTCAAGCTGTCTGGCTTTCCTGCCTTCCCACTCATGCATGTTTTATTGACATCTTTCACTTCTTCATTACAGTCTGGGAGTGTGAGCTGCAGTAGGATCTAGTTTGGGTAACTTTAAGATCATGATAATCACCTGGGTGTTATCAAGAGGCGCATTTAGTTTTCTGTAGTTTGGGGGGTTTTTTTCACTAAAAAGCAAGATATTCCTGAATTTCTTCTGGGCTATGAGTCACTTTCCCAGATTTTGTTTTGATCTGAGTAATTAATGTTTTTTTGTCTTTTATTTTTTATTTTTAGCAGCCATAGTCTCTCTCTTACTTAAATGCTTACATAAAAATATTAGGAAAAAGTCTTGCCTAGAAGAGGTGGGGAAAAACCATTCATAAAATTCTCAATAAAGGTCAAATGTGATTCATCCAGGAAAGACCATGGGCTGGGAAATATTATTATTATTATTAAGCATCTTTTCTATAGCACTAACAGAGTAAAGCATATTTCCTACCCCAATGAGCTTACAGCCCAAGACAGACAAGACACATGAGACCTCAGGAAAGGGTCTGAGAAGAGAGATGCTTTGTGAGGAGATTAAAGGAGGAAGGATTCTTGAAAGGAGAGAATGACGGAGGAGACAGAGGCTGCTTTGGTGCACAGGAAAGGAGAGACTGTGCCAAGAACAGGGGCACCATCATGGGGACCCCAAAGCCAAGAGAAGAAGGAAATGAAAAGCCTGATCCAAAGCCCATTGGTGTCAATGGGAGGCTTTCATTGGCTTCAGTGGACCTGATTCTCTCATCACCCTTAAATCAGAATGAACTCCAGTGAAGTCAACGGAGCTGCACTGATGTAAAGCTGGAGTGAGTCTGAGGAAAACCAGATCCAAAACATGAGATAACTATGGGGAAAGAAGGGAGCAAGTTGGGAAGGAGGATGAAATAACTGCTGAGATGTCAAGGACAATGATGGGGGTGACTGGACAATGGGGTTACCTGCTGAGTATCTTTCTGGACACTGGTAAGATGTTTGACAGTGCTGTGTGCAGACATCATGAGATTTAAGAACCAGTTTTTAAGCTAGAGATATGCTATTTGTGCACTATAGATGAGTCCAAGCTTCAAAATATAGGTCTTGGATTTGGCATTCTGGTTTGGCTGCATCTGGCAGTGGTAGGTTCAGATCCACAGCTACTTCCCCAGATTCATGCGGATTCCAATTCTATTTATTCCTTTGGGCCATTTCTAGTATGTACCTCCCGGAGAAGTGATACTCTCCAGTGGGACTGTGAGCTTCTATCCTTAAACTCAGTTCTACTCCATAGTCCCTAGGGGTCTCCCATGTATCATTTAATCAGTGGTCTTTAGAACCACACACCACATGAAACTCTTATTCCATGCCTCTGGGAATGAGAATATTGAGTACAGACCCTCTTCTTTCTCTATATCATCACAGAGATTTAAGAGAGTTTCACAGTTTGGGGATGGTCTGTGTAAAATCCCCCAAGCAAAAGTCTAAAACCACAGGGACTGTAGGAAAGGAAGATTTATTAGGAGTAGAGAGAAAAAAGCAGATTGAACAAAACAAGATGGTTTGCCTAATTTACGTAGCTTGAAACACTGCAGAAATTCATCTCGCTAGGTCCCCTTTGTGTCACTCCAGGACAATATCTTACATTTCTAAAGTGTGTGTCTTATCTCTTCTCTGACCCGTTTAGCAAGCAGTGTGTTAGTGACACGGTTTCTAATCTCAGGTATCTATGTCAACCTCCTCACTCCTTGATCAGGTTACTTTGATCTTTCTGCACTGCCTATGACCTTACCCAGAAAGCTATTCGCTAGAGCTGATCCAGAAAGATTTTTTTCCCCTGTGAAAAATTTTGATGAAAATGAACACATTTAGAATTTTTGGTGAAGGGGTTAATAAAAAAATAGGAAAAAAATGTGGGCTTTCAGTTTTTCTATGAAAATTTTTTTTGAAGAAAATACAATATTTCTGATCTGTTAAAAAGCCTTGAAAAATGTTTCAACAGTATTTTTTTGACCAGCTCTATTGTTTACTCACCTGGACCCTCTGACAAGGAGATAACAGTCTCTTTGGACTGCTCCATTTTTTGTGTCTCTTATAAGTTCATGATTCCATTCATTGCTGTGGGTAAACAGTTTTGGTTCCTGTTCTTCCTGTACAACAAAGTATTTTTGAAGGTATATACACACACAATAGTTCTCCTGGCCTATTTTCACATCTTTTTTTCACAAATAAACACCTACTAGTCCAACCTCCTATTGCCTTTTCTTCCAGCCTAATGCATGCTAATTTTCTTGGCTGGAGATATTAACCTGAATCCAACTCATTGTTTGGCTTGCCTCTGAGTTTAAAGCAGGGTTCATATAATTCTTAATTCACTGTTATCATTAATCCTTCTCTATATCAAATTACTGACAGATTAACATCTAACTGTCTGTCACAGGCACCTTCCCATTGCTCCCTGTTTCTCTTGCTGCTTAATGTATTTTTTAGAATGGCCGGGCTACATGTTATAAACATATCCAGACAGTTATAAACATGTCCAGACAGACATATCCAAAAGGAATCCCAAGCGATAACTTAGCAACAGACCAAATCCTCAAATGTTGTAAATCGTTACCATCCCACTGACTTTAATGTAGCTATGCTAATTTATATCAACTGAAAATCCAGCCTTTAACTGTGACTGAAAATAAGTTGGGTCTTGCTCAGGTGGGCAAAGGACAGAGTAGAAATAACATATGCAAATTCATGCATGGAGTAAAATGGACACTCTATAAATATGGCAAGCATACCATATACTGAATGGTATTGATTTGACACAAAGTATTACTAACTGTCCCATCTCAGTTGTCTGTTAGCTTATGGCACTTATTCTTTACTCACACCCTCAGATATACAGTCATGATGACCAGAATAAAAAGAAAAGTAAGAATGATCGTATCCTCTTCTCCATACACCCTAATAAATCACACAAAATGAATGGGTATGTGTGCACAAAGTATCATCAGAGTTCTCATAAAGATGACAAAGCTCTAATGTCTTGGTTTTTCCAAAGATTACAATCCATGAAATGTATAAGATGCACTGACTTAACGGAAAGGATATTTGTTTTTTGCATACATGCAACTCTGTCATGCTGGGTTCTGCTAACACGTAAAGCGCAGTGAAAGTTGATATGGAAAAGATACACACTTGCTAATCAATAAGGTAGACAGTCAGAGACACATACAAATGTAAGGAATCATTAAAGACAAACTCACCTATATTACAAAGTGGGCAATCATCATTGTGTAAAGGAAAATGATTCTCTGAATAGACACCAACTCCATGGGTGCTCAAGCACTCATAAAAAAGGCGGGGTGCTCAACACCTGCAGAGTGGATTAATCTTTTGTGGGACAATGGCCTCACCCCCCACTCCACCCCAAGGCCTCACCTCTGCTCGTCCTCGTCCTCCTGAGGCCCCAACCGCTGCTCTGGCCCAAGGCACCACTCCTGCACAGCCTCTTCCCCTCCAAACACTGCCCTCACTCTGCCCCCTGCTTAGCCCTTTCCCCCCCACGGCCCTACCTGTCACGTGCAGGGGGGGGGGGCAAGGGGCCGAGAGGAGCACCCACCAGCAAAAACAAAGTCAGCACTTGTGGTTCTCTGTACTTATTAGGTTTGCCAGGCATTTGGTTTTTGAAAAGGGATCCTGGCGGCCCCGGTCAGCATCACTGACTGGGCCATTAAAAGTCTGGTTGGCAGTGCAGCAGGGCTGACACAGACTTCCTGCCTGCCCTAGCTCTACGCGGTTCCTGGAAGTGGCTGGCATTTCCCTGTGGCCCCTAGCAGAGCGGCGATTAGGGAAGATCCACCCACTGCCCCAGCCCTGAGTCCCCTGCTGAAGCCAGCACCCCACACTGCCTCCTGCACCCTAATCCCTTGCCCCAGCCTTGAATCCTCTTCTGCACTGCAAACCCTTCATCACTGGCCCCACCCAAGAGCCCACACCCCCAGTGGAAGCCCTCACCCACTCCCGCATCCCAACTCCCTGCCCCAGCCTGGAGTCCCCTCCTACACCCTGAACCCATTTCTGGCTGCACCCCAGAGCCCACACCTCCAGCTGGAGCCCTCAACCCCAGCCCAACCCCTTGCCCCAGTCCAGTGAAAGTGAGTGAGTGTGGACGAGAGTGAGTGATGGAGGAAGGGGGGGTGGAGTGAATGGAGGTGGGCGTGATGTGTTCGATCACTTGGGACTGTCACTGGTTGTGCTGGAATTACCTCTGAGCCCGTTTTCCAGTGCCAGCTTGGGTCTCCAGAACCCTGCCTTGTTAAGCCAGACATGAGAGCCTGCTGCAACACAGACCCAGGTCTGGTCCACGCCCCCAAAGCTGCAGATTTTAACCAAAAACTGTTCACCTATCTCCAGCACCCAGACACCCAGTTCCCAATGGGATCCAAACCCCAAATAAATCCATTTTACTCTGTATAAAGCTTATAGAGGGTAAACTCATAAATTGTCTGCCCTCTATAACATTGATAGAGAGATCTGCACAGCTGTTTGCTCCCCCAGGTATTAATCACTTACTCTGGGTTTACTAATAAACAAAAGTGATTTTATTAAATATAAAAAGTAGGATTTAAGTGGTTTCAAGTACTAACAGACAGAACAAAGTATGTTACCAAGCGAAATAAAACAAAACATGCAAGTCTGAGCCTAATACATTTAAGAAACTGAATACAGGTAAATCTCACCCTTAGAGATATTCCAATAAGCTTCTTTCACAGACTAGACTCCTTATTAGTCTGGACCCAATCCTTTCCCTGGTACTGTTCTTGTTAGTTCCAGTTCAGGTGGTAACTAGAGGATTTCTCATGACTCGCAGCCCCTTTGTTCTGTTCCACCCCCTTTTATATCTTTGGCACAAGGTGGGAATCCTTTCTCTCTCTCTCTGGGTTCCCACCCTTCCTTCTAAATGGAAAAGCACCAGGTTTAAGATGGATTCCAGTATCATGTGACATGTTCACATGTCCTGTGAGCCTTCATTACTCACTGGCTGGCACACACATATACAGGAAGGCTTACAAGTAAACAGAGACATTTACAACCAATTGTCCTAGTTAAGGGGACTCATCAAGATTCCAAGCCACCATTAATGGCCCACACTTTGCATAGTTACAGTAGGACTTCAGAGTAATTCTTCATATTTCTAGCTTTAGATACAAGAATGATACATACATACAAATAAGATGAACACACTCAGTAGATTATAAGCTTTGTAACGATACCTTACAAGAGACCTTTTGCATGAAGCATATTCCAGTTACAGTATATTCACACTTATTAGCATATTTCCATAAAACATATGGAGTGCAACATCACAGTGGGGCCTCAGAGAAGGGGCAGGGCAGGGGTGGGGCCTCGGGGAAGGGGCAGGGTAGGGGTATTCAGTTTTGTGTGGTTAGAAAGTTGGTAATCCTAGTACTTATGCACAAACTGGGGCTGATTCTGCACCCACTCCTCTGCAGGTGTGGAAGGTCCCAGACCCAGAAAAACTGATGCATTACCAATAAGTGGACAGGATTTCAGGAGTCTACAGAGAAGGTGTGCACACTACTTGGTAAGGAGTCAAGATTCATGGAGATTCCCTGTGCTGCTGTGCAGAGAGGTTTTTTGAGTGCAGGCTAGGGTTTGTGGATCTGCTGCTGTGCACAGAGTCACTAAGATCGCAAAGCCTTTATGCTGGAATACAAGATATGGATGGGGATCTGCTGATGTTCTGAAGCAGAAGGTGGGGAGAGGGACTTCTCTTTTACTCTCATGTGCATCCCCAAGGCTCATCACATTTACTCAGGCTGCATAGTGGGAACAGGGTTTGGTTTCACTACATGTATGTGTGCCTGCTAGCTCTCTAAAAGATGCCTAGATCAAAATCCTCCATCACATCTACATAAGACTCTGGAGATACCATATGTAAGTAACTGGAATTATTCCCCATTACACTGCAAGGACTACATACAAATAGGATTTTGTCATATGTGGTGGTTTTGTCCAAAGGCACAAACATTCTGGATAATGAGTTAATAGCTAATTAGGAACATCACCCAACTAAACTTATTTCTCTGACATAGTATCTTCCCGCTGGGAATATACACTAATCTCTCACTGATTAATTACAGTAAAGACGTATGGTTCTGTATATTTATAAGATGTGTGATAAAGGATCAGACCTTTTAATTCATTAAATCTTGTATGTTGCTTCTGGAAGTGACCAATATGAAATGTGCCTGGGAAAGGTGAATAACCCGATAATGCAACTAGTCTGTTGTAAAATGTTGGGGAAAAAACCCTTGCTCACCTCAGCAGGTAATCACTGTGAAGCATGAGATATAATTATCATTATCTTAGTCTATGCAACTACAATTATTATGTGTAATAAAATTCTGGGTAGTTAGAATGAAGTAGCCTGAAAATGGAAGAGTCTGGAGTGCCTCTCTGTGGTGTAATGGAACCACAGGGTATCCCTGGAAAAATTTTGTCCAAAACTCAGACACTCAGACTCAGAATCAAATATCAAAATTGTATAACCACCTAGCTTCCATTTTTCTCACACTCCCAGAAGAAAAATTGCCATTCTGATAAAAACCACAACATTCATTTGTCAATGGTGCTTTCCCTCATATTTAATAAAATTTGAGAAACTTCAGAATAGTTTTCAAATGTGCTACCTACAGTAAGACTTAACCTTTGTAGGACTCTGCAGTGCCTCATGTCTGCAACCCAGGAGGTTTAGGTCAGTAGCTGAATGGTGGTTTGAAGAAACTATTATCACTGTCCATGCTATTCTTCTGATGGAGGCTAGCAGGCAGGTTTAGGCAGTTTACTACAGTATCCATGCTTAGTATTTGCTTTGGTCATCTGCAAAGGTCTAATAGATTGAACTAGCCATAGAGGAGTTTTGATCACAAGAGGCCTTTTGATTAAATAGAAATTTCTTTGCCTCCAGAATCCTTCCAGTCAGGTTGCTTTTATGAATTACGCAGACAAAAATAGGCTCTTCATGTTACTCCAGTGGTTTGTTTTGAAGTGACTCCCTCCTTTTAGTTTGTTTAGGGAAACATCTTTCAATGACTAATTAAACTTCCTGAAAAGCTAAGGGAGATCATGGAGGGGATTGGAAGGAGGGAAAAAGCCTGCTCCTTGCACCACTAATCCCCACTCTTTTGTGCCATGGTTACCTCAGCTGGTACAAGTGTTGCTGTTGCTGTTGCTCTTCCCTCCCTGGCTTTTTATAGACATAATCAAGGAAGGGGAATGAAGAAGTCTCTTTAAGGCACAACCCCTCGCCCCCCCCCCCATTCTAGGCTACAATGCTAAGAACTGAAAGGAAAGTAAAAAAAATCCCAAGCTACAACAGAAATTTATTTTTGCTTAATCTCTTAGTGATGTCCCAGCTGGTATTTCATTTTGAATCTGACTATACAAGAGACAACATCAGCTCTGTCCTATTGGATGAGAAGCTTTTTCTGAACCTAATATAGATATAAGTGCAAAACTCAGGTCAGTCTTAACTGTAGAGACTTGTTCAGCATATTCATCATCACAACAATGGGCCAAATCACGAGGTCCCTATTCACTCCATTGATTCCAAAGAGAGTTTTCCTTAAATAAAACTGAGTGAAGACCTCAAGAATTAACCCAATATTATGATCCTAAGCTTTCCCCATCTCTAGAGGAGTAGGGCCTGATTCTGATGACTTGTAGGTTTCATACTGATTGATCTCAATGATTTGTGCTGGTGTAGCTGAGGTGAGAATCTGGCCCTATATGTTAACACGTATGGATAGTTGTATAACCAACTGGCATCCAGTAAACACCATTAAAATTGTGACATTTACTGCTCACAGTAGTTAAATTTACTGTGCTATTTGCAGTGTTCACCAGTCTCAAAGTAGGGAATCCTTTAAATACTGCAGTAAAGGTAAATCTCATGGTGTGATAAATGTCAGGTATTTTAAGGAACCCAATTTTGTTCTTGTTTTCTTTATTATTATGATGTTAAAACTTTTTCTATCATTTCCTTTTTTGGATTGTGTGGTTGACTTTTCAGGCTAAACCTCTCTTTCTTTTGCGACAGCAGAGAGCTTGGATCAATGGGACATGTCCTTAAACACTATACCTATATATAGATCTCGCTTTTCCCTTACAAGGCTTCAGAATACCATGCATTACTGAAATATGCTCCAACTTACTTTCAGCTGTCCTCAATCCCAGGGTTCTAACAGCAGGAAATAGTTGCATGCACAGGCACTCCAGCCACCTCCCCTTCTTCCTGGACACATCCTGTGAGGTGGTGGGGGAGGCTCTGAGGTGTGGGAGGGGCACAGACTTGGTCCACAAGCTCTATACTAGTGGTTCTCAAACTTTTTTTTCTGTGGACCACTTGAAAATTGCTGAGGGTCTTGGAGGACCATGTAATGATCTTTCCAAATGTTGTTTTGTACCATTAGCTAACTATTGTAAAGTGCTTTGGATAAAAGTGCTATATTAAAAAAACCTTAATAATAAATGTTTTTTGTTGAACAAATAAAAGGACAACTTATATTTTAATATCAGTTGTCTTACCTTTCTAATGTGATGGATGTGCCCTCTCTTCCCCGCCATGGCAGTACCCGATCTACGGCTGGGAAGGATGGGGGGTCTCTTCCTCTCTCCCCTGCTGTGGCAGCCTAGAGTGACCAGAGTCCTGATTTTATAGGGACACTCTCGATTTTTGGGACTTTTTCTTATACAGGCAGTTCTTACCCACCACTCATCCCGATTTTTCACACTTGCTATCTGTTCACCCTATGGTAGTCCCCGAGCTGGGGCTGGGATGGAGGGGAGTCTCTCCCACTCTCCCCCACCACGGCAGCCCCTGAGTTGGGGCTGGGAAAGAGGGGGGTATCTCCCCCGCCACATCAGCCACAGAGCTGAGGCTGGGATGGAGGGCCATCGCTCCCCAGCAGCCGCAGCTCATGAGCTGGGGAAAGTTGCCTCTTTCTCTGGCCACTGCAGCCCTGCACATCGCAAATCCCCACCACCTCCTCTTCTCACCCTACTTCCCCCTCCCACCTACCCCCTATTCTCCCCAAGGCCACCACTCACCTTACATGTACGTCTTCTCCAGGGTCCAGGCACCTAATTAGTGGAGACACGCCAGCACTGCTCCACTATTTACGTGGGTGGTCCTTCATTCTCTTCTGTGCAGCCACTCAGGCATGCATATTAAAGAGAATTATCCACAGACCACCAGAATGGAGCTTGTGGACCACTGGTGGTCCATGGACCACAGTTTGAGAACCTTTGCTCTATACTATCTAGGGATTCCCTTGCACTAGAAAATTCCTAGGGAGATGATTAAGTTGACTTTGTGTTCCCTTTGCACCTTCACAGTGGGGTCAAGAATCTGGTTCAAGATTGCTCTATCTCCTTCATTTATCTCAAAAATGGGTAAATTTTTGCAAAGGTTTCCCCTCAGCCCAAACTAGGTACATTTTCCAAGCAAAAAAATGGGCCCATTGTCTACTGAATCTGGATGAGATTTACAAAGGAATTCAGGCACCTAAAGATGCAGATAGATGCCTCATGGGATTAACAAACATGCCTAAACAGATTAGGTGCCTCATTCCCATTTTAAATCAATGTGTGTTAAGCAGCTAACTCATTCAAGTGGCTTTGTAAATCCCACTAGGCATCTATCTACATCTCTAGGCACCTAACTTCCATAGTAAATCTGGCCCCTAGGCCAGTTTATCAGCAAAATTGGGCCTTTTCCAATGGAAAATGGGTCCATTTTTTAATAAAAGTAGCTTCCTCATAAAAATAGTGATAATTTTGAACAATAGAAAGAGCTTCTCTCTCCTTTCCTTTTCTTCCACTGATCAACCTAAAATAACCGGAAAGAAGCTGTTGTAGAAATGAGAAGAATGGAAGAACATGATGCACATGTGTAAGTTTGGAGCTCATGAGTGTTACAGAACCAGCTGGTCCTGGTTAATCCCATCCAAAACAATCTTCATTTCTGTGACAATGAAGGGAAGAGAACAAAAAGGTGACAGTCCTGGAGCAGGAGAAAGTGAGAACAATTTCTCTGGCTCAGATGCAAGCTGTTTGGAGAAGGGTTAAGACTGTACTGCCAGTGGACTGGTTCCTCTCCATGTACAACAACTGTTGGGGATGTCCCCTCAGCTCTGGCTACTGGTGGGTCAGCTGGCATCTAATGTAAAGCAGAAACACATGTGTGCCAGACTTATATAATTGTATGTGTGCCACTCGTGGTCCATCTGCAGATAAATACTGCACCTGCCAGTTGCTTTAATAGAGAGCGGTAGGAGTGGAGAGAGAGAGAGTGAGAGAGAGACTCATTAGGCAGAGAAAGTCCACAGTTTTCTAATTTTCCTCCCACTGCTACACTCTTATTTCTTCTTCTTACTATGTTTCTTTTCACCTCTATGCTAGGGCTGAATAAGACCTGAGGAAACAATACTTGGTCCAATCCCAGATGGACTTTGGGTACCCTGTGTTTTTTTGTTTTTTGTTTAACAAAACATTGCACGTTACTTGCCTACCTGTCAGTGTGTCAAGCTGTGTATATCTCAAAGTAGCATATATTTTGACTTTGAACTATTTCTAGACATAGGGAATTATCATATTAATAATTTGGAACTTTCCTTTCAAAACCAAATTGCCTGTAAAAGGATACATTTTCTTAGAGCTTGCCAATCGTTTTTCTTCTGGAAAAGTTTCCGGCAGCCATTAAGAAACATAAATCATAAAAACCTAACTGTTCTTGAATAAATAAAATTTGGAACTTGATGTGGATGACCTAGTATTTCATCTTGGTAGTGACAGAGAATTGTGCCTGGGAATTGAATAATAACAGCATCAGCTGACATGAAATGTGCCCCATCCTGAAGATAGAAATAGAGAACTAGTGCTTTCAACAACTCCAAGATTGTGAGTGTCCTTTGACTGTTTGTTGGCTTCCCAGAATTTGTATCAACCCAAATAGGAGAGGACAATTTACACATCACCCTAATCCACATTACACAATATATTATTGCTTTGGTGCCTCTCTAGGGGCCCCAAGAAATATCCCCATATTTTAATTTTTACTTACCCTCCATGCTTTGGGAGCTCAAAAGTAGTCTCTCCAGCCGAGAAATGTTAAATTAGGATCCTTACAGAATCCATCAAGGATGTTCTGGAAACAGTCAAAGGGCTCACTGCAGACTGATTCAAGAATCTCCCTTCCTTAGGGTCCAAGCATTCTTCTGTCTAAGAACAGTTAGGTTTAGTTCTTCTGGTCTGAAGGAATGAATTTTGGTCAGACGTGGATCTTTTGCATGACAACACATAGGATCTCTTCTAGACTACAAAATATTCATATTTATCTTACTTTTGGTAGTCCTGGACAGAAAGCAAACATCAAGCAAGAATATTAAATGACTACATGCATATAGTCGATCCCTCTGTTGTTACTTGCTCATAATGGGTTTATCAATTCAGTCTTTTTCTGTGATCCTGGTTGGTCATTATGTCACACTGTACAGAACATTAGCTGGGAAGGTGTTGTCCAGATATTTGGTGGTGAGATGGCGATGGGGCTGAAATACCACTTTAATAGCCAAGAAAATTGGTTGTGGCAATTCATGAGATAGCTATTATAAGAACATTGTGTTAATAATATATGCTGTGAAAGCTATAGATGGTGATGATAAAAGTTCCCTCTCAAAAGACATGATGATGAAAGTGTTGTCTAGGTATAACATGTTGTTTTAACATAAGATGTATCATAAGCATAAATAATATAGAACATTTTTTATCATTAGTGTGAAATAAATATAATTATAGGTATCAGGTGGTTGGTATCTTCTGTTTACTAGGTATTTCCTTGCTGCTCCATCTCATACTGATGTTAAGTATAGTAAGCATCTAACTCCAAACAGGTGAACTTTTTTTATTTAGTTTCACAACATATTTTTCTCACAGTACATATGACACCATCATTTTATCTCCACAGTGTTTTCACCACACGCCCATTATTGTTGTTCTTACTTTTAAAAATATCCATTTCCTTCAGTAATTCCAATGGGCAAATGATTTGCCTGTATAAGGACTGAAAAATCAGGCACTGTTTTACAAGCTGGATTCTCATGTAACTGTACTGCTGTAATCCTGTTCTTCATCTGTCCATCTCCTCACTAATGCTGGAAATAGTCACTTGTGTCATACATGATATTTAAATTACAAACTAAGGAGTATCTCTTTTTGTCATCTTTGAAGTGCCTAGCACAGTTGGGACACTATTAACTTAACTACAAATCTTTCCATTGCCGCAACCACACAGATTCATTTTAAACTGAAAAAGTAATTTCTTAGACACCAAAATATCTCAGTGTGAGTAACTAGGCCTTTTAGTTTTGAGGCCCAGTTTTTCACACTGAGCTGCGTCTTCTGATGAAACAACATGAAGTGCGAAGTACTATTTTTCATTAATAAGAATGGTAGCATCTGGCCCTAAATAAATGAAAGAGGGACTCTTAGAGACAGCAGACTAGTTCAGCCAGAGGTCAGTTCATTCAGGAGCTTGAAGACATTAATTTTCCAGGCACTAATAAAACAATGAGACTTATCATGGAGAGATCACTTCCCATTAGTGAAAAATGTCATGACACCTATGCAGGAAAAGACAATGCTGGACTGTAACCAGATATGCCTTATTTCAGTAATGGTAGGGCCTGCTCCCTTTTCCTCCTAGAGTTCTTCTAAAAATCTAAAGAGAAAATGTACTGGCATTTTAGTCTCGCTATGGTGGGCAAGAAGGTTGTGGTTTTCATTCATAGTGGCACTTAAGGCAGATCCTTCACTTCCTTTCACATTCCTTAGTGGATCACCTGCACCAAGGTCTGGCTCCATATTACAGCTCAGCTGTCCTTCACAGACCACACGGCTGATGAAAGGCCTAAGACAGCATGCAAGACATACCCTGAATCTGTGATCAATACAGTTCTATTGTTACAAAAAGAAAATTCCAATCAATTGAGCTAATTTTGCAATGTGGTGAAAGTTTGGACACTGGCATAAAGGTATAACCAAGGGATTCCTCAAAGCTAAACTGAATTGATGCATGTGTTCAGTTCTCTTCACAATAGAGAGTTTTATGGATGGATCATTGCCCAAGTGTGTGTATTGGATGCCAAGGAAAAATATATGTTGTCCTCTCCTAACATAGGTTCTTATCCTGTGAGATGCTGAGTGCCCAGGATTTCTGCTGACTTCCATAGCATTTGTGGGAGGTCAGCATATCTCAGGATTAGGCCTATGATGTGTTTCCTTAAGATAGACAACTCATAAAGTACCTCGCATGGCATCAATCAATTACTTCAACTCTCCCAGCTACTCCACCCAAACCACTTAAGGACACATCCATCTTCTTTTATTAATAGAAATATAATGGGAGCCATCATAAGAGTCATTATGGCTGCAAGAAGATATCTGCATTAGAGGCTCCGCTCTTGGAGAGGAAATGTGATGTGTTGCCTAAGAACAAGTAATCATCATTATATCATAGAGCTCCTCCCTAAAACAGGTCACAGGATATAGTTCTGCCTTCATTATTCTCTAAGCTAAAGCATCCAAAAGAGTTCAGTGGTACAAGATGGGCAGTGAAGATTTACCTCAGCAGGATGGCAGCTTTCGAGACTGAATTAATGGTCCATAAGCTTCCACCCTCACTTCTATGTCATTAATATCCAAGTGGAACAGGGTCTTTTCTAGGGAAGCGCACAAAACCAGAGGCCTGCCCCTCATGAGGGCATTATAGTTCACTCAATAAAATACAGGGCTCAGGCATTCCTGAAAAACACACAGTATTTAGCTAGCCACTACATGGTAAAACATGCACACTTTCAAAAGCTATATAAGCTTGACTTAATTTCTTCATCTGATGCAGCTTTTGACAAGCAAGTCCTTCAGTCAGTGGGAGAAAAATGACCCTGGATTTTTGGTTGACAAACATTCCTCTTCATGCATTAGGATATGTTGTCATTCCCCTCATCTTTCTCTTGATAAATGCTTCTCACTGGTGGCCACCTCCTTTAAGTTGGGATGAGCTTCTCACCTGAGGAAATGACATTGTTTTTCTACCTGTTAATTTTTCATAGAAAACCTACATATGAATCTGACCTTCCCTCTTTATGCTTTTTCAATTTCTTTTCTTTCTTTTTGGCTTTTACTTTAATATGCAGGTTTCTCTCCATGTGTTTTTTTTAATTTGACTGTTCTTGTTAGTGTTGATTACAGCAATGAAGGATATTATTCTAGAGAGCTTGCTTAAGTGGATGGCCCTTATAGTCACATGTCCCCCTGACAGACATCTTCAGTTCTGGCTGTTGTATCACAAAGATATGGGCAATTCTATATGGACTGGAAAATGAGAAGACAAATTAGCAGGCATCTGCATTTCCAGTCTAAAACATATTTGAATAGGCTGTTGTAACTCAGCAATTCTTTTGTTCAGAGGACTAAATGATGGCATGCAACTTTTCACTTAAGATACAATTTTAAAGAAAATTAAATTAGTTTGGCTTATTTTTAAGAAATGGAATGGCACAAAAAGTAGTGAGTTTATCCTTATGTCTTTCAAACCACTAGCCTTGACAGAAAAGCAAAAAAGTAAGAATAATGGTAAATGAAATATATGAACTATTTATGTTTGAAAAGAAGCTGAAAATTATGCAATGTTACTTTCAAAAATGATTTTGGTAATATATTATATATCATTGCTCAGTGTGTGCATGGATATAGTTTGGAGTCCTGTGGCTGTTCTTGTAACTCGCATAACACATATTAAGGTTTACGTCACAGGATGTGCCCTTGGCCAGCCTTTGCCAAAGATCAGCACAGAATTTTTGTGTGTGCAGCAACTATTACATTTGCCAGCATCTTTGTGGAATAAGAACGCTAGGCAATGCATACTGTGCACTGTTATTGTACGTTACACTGCCCTACAGCCAAAATGCTTCTGAAATAAATGTAGTCCAACTTTACTAATTCTGGGTCACTGAGAACAAAAATGATGCTTAAAATTGTTGATTGGCTCTAGTTTTCAAGATATGCTATTGGGTCAGTGTATACGACCCTTCACTTGGGAATGGCGGAGGATAAGTGAGTTATAAAGGGAAGGGATCTCAATTTAAACCAGAAATGACTAAAATACATCTTTGACTGGATCTATGAATAAATCTATGACTGGGTTTGGACAGTACTTGCTTTTTAGGCAAAACAATGAATGATGCAATCTGAAGCTGGTATTGCGTCATACATGATATGAATTGCATCATGTTATTCCTAGACGTCATGGATGATGCAATCATAACGAAGCTTACATCACTCTGCTGAACAAATTGCCCTATCTCAGCTCTAGAAATCATACAGTGTGGTGCTCTCTTATTTGTCAGTGTTTGATTTTGCAAAGGGACACATTTCTGTTTAGCCAAAGTGAGCAGAGATGCCTCGTACTTGTGTGAACAATGCAGATAACTTCTGCTATGTTTGTGGTGAAGTGACTTTTGCATCACAAAAGCGTAGTATAACCACTATGGTTAAGAAAGCCTATCCCTTTATTCTGGCTGCAAAATTGGAGATCAGGACAAGAGGTGGGCCCCACACATATGCTGCAACACTTGTGCAAGCAATCTTCATCAGTTGAACAGGAAAAGGAAATCTATGCCTTTTGCAGTGCCAATGATTTGAAGAGAGCCAACAGATCATACCAGCAATTGTTACTTCTGCATGGTGCCTCCAGTTGGGAAAGGTGTGTCAAAGAAGAAAAAGTGGACTGATTTTTAAAGTGTTACATAAACAGGACAGGTGAAATATTATCATGTAAAGCAACCATAAACACATGAAAAGACCTAGGTTTACAATTTATGATTAAAACTCTACTATCTACACAATATACATAGACATAAAATGTAAAAACTTAAATATCTTAGAAACAGTAGCCAATCAGTTGTTTTAATTGTCATATTTGAATTCAGCACATCAAAATACATAATAAATATCACATTTTATCTCTGAAGCAGATGACTTCTCAAAAATTGTAAACCAGTGCTATCTGTGCCTTGTAGCCGTATTCGGTCAGATGAATAACTGGAAGTGTGTCAATGCACAGTAAGATTGCAATACAAAATCATAGCAAAAATGTTGATATTGCAATATCTGCAAAGGAACTGGCATTATGTCAAGGAAAAAAGTAGTAATGCTGTTTTTTTGAATCAAACGTGAATTAAAAAATGATGGATCCAATATAAAAGGAATTTTGAAAAAATAATTCCTTTTAAATCAATTTTAAAATATATTACAGTTAACAAAACAAAAGGAATTGAAATTAAAAAGAGGAAGGGGGATATGATAGAGGTATATAAAATCATGAGTGATGTGGAGAAAGTGAATAAAGAAAAGTTATTTACTTGTTCCCATAATATAAAAACTAGGTGCCACCAAATGAAATTAATGGGCAGCAGGTTTAAAACAAATAAAAGGAAGTTCTTCTCCACACAGTGCACGGTCAACCTGTGGAGGTTGTGAAGGCTAGGACTATAACAGCGTTTAAAAGAGAATTAGATAAATTAATGGAGGTTAAGTCCATTAATCGTTATTAGCCAGGATGGGTAAGGAATGGTGTCCCTAGCTTCTGTTTGTCAGAGGGTGGAGATGGATGATAGGAGAGAGATCACTTGATCATTACCTGTTAGGTTCACTCCCTCTAGGGTACCTGGCATTGGCCACTGTCGGTAGATAGATACTGGGCTGGATGGACCTTTGGTCTGACCCAGTATGGCCATTCTTATGTTCTTATGTTCTTATGAAATGACTATGATATTTACAGAGTGCATGCTAAACCCTTGAGTAAGATTTAGATTTAGTTTGCTTAATCTACAAAGATAAGATTACACAATTCATCTCTATTGTGAGGCTTCTAGAACTTTTAGACACTGTAAAATACTAATGCTTCTACTACTACTATTGCTATTACTAACAATAACTGAAGGTGGCATAATGACAGAGGCAGGATATGAGTGACATCGGGGAAAACTGTTCTTGATGATGAGAATGATAAATTTGAAAAAATCTGAGCCTGAAACAACAACACAATGCCTGCTTCAAGAACCATCAAAAGAGATAGGAATTTTGCCTACTGTCCAATATTCCGATGAGTCATGTCTTCTGGAATGCAGCATGGGAACAACTGGAAGAGGAAAGATGAGCCAAGGGTTCTCTCTGTGTTTAAAACTTCTCAGCATCTATGTAAGTCCCAACATTGTACAAAAATAAAGCTAGGCCTCTGAGTTATATCAACAAATGCAAGGAAATTCCAAGTGAAGACTGTCTTTCTCCCTTTGATAATCTGTTCCAGAGCCTCAGCTGGTGTAAATTGATATAGGTCCCTTGACTTCAACGGAGTAATGCCAGCTTACATCAGCTGAAGATTTGGCCCATTGTGCATAGGTAGTGTGAGGCCTTACACCAGTTTAAATCAGCTTCAACAATACCAGAACCACAAGTTGTTTCATACTTAATATATATTTACAGCATGCAGGTGTAAAACACATGTGGCAAGCTCATAAATGTGGCAGCTTACTATTGAAAAGACTCCTGGATTTTTGAAATGCCCTTTAGTTTTATCTTTAAAAGATGTAGACTAGCTGAAAAATCTGCCAGTGCTATACCTTTAACACAACGAATGCAAGTGAGCTTTAATAACCTCTCAGGATCTTGGTACATCATAACATTTAATCTGCATTACAACTCACTTCCTAATCGCTACTTTCATTGCAATTGTGAGCAGAGAGGGTGGGAGAGATGAGAATTTCAGATAAGTGCCAGTAAAACAAGTTTGCTCTACAGCTGGCTTGTGCTGTGCACATGTTAACCATGCCTTATGGCAGTATTCAATCAAATGGTTCCATAAACTAAAAATAATCACCCTAATACTAATACCTATTATTCTTCATTGTTACTGGTCGCTATGGTGCTGCATTTGACTGTGAAGTATTCACCGCCATTACTAGCCTCAGTGTCTCTCTCTCTGAAATGTGATCTAATTGCAGAATCCACACCTGTTCTACAGTTCAATAGAAGCCTGCTTTTGATGGAAACAGACTTTTAAGCACAAGCACACAAACACACACACACACACACACACACACACACACACACACACATGCTGAGGACTTCAGCTGTAGAAAAAAATATAGTGTGTGTTGATCAGAAAATAATACTGTGAAGAATAAAAAAAGCCTGTGTTTTGTGGTCATTGGAAGATTGCTGATGGGTGCATAAATAAAGCATGCTGGAACATCTGTTCTTTGTTGTGCATTCAGCTTTTTAATGTCTTCAAAGAGCAGCTCTGACGCATCACTGACTACCACTCCCCATTCAAGCAACATTTTACCAGAAAATAATAAACCTTCCTGGTGGGGTGCAAGGAGCCAAGGCATTTGGGCAATGCCATTAATTTGGAAATATCTCTTTTTCTGGAATTTTTAAATATCTCTCCCTTTGAATGGTGTTCAAATTTGGGATCCAGCCTGGAGTCTCTATCAGCCTGAGCCATTAAATCAGACTGAATATTCTCCTCCAGCCTTTTCTTTCTGTAAAAGGGAATGGCAGCGCCAAGTCAAAGTTTATACCTATTTTTTTTCTGATCTTAATTCTATTAATGTTAAAAATCCTGTCTAGATGTATTATTTGTAATGTGTATGTTACAGTATTTATTTCTCCTGATAAAATTCAGAAGCAGCAGAGACCCCTGACAGTTTAACTGTATTGGCTGGTTATTTTGATACAATGTGCTAGGCAGCAAAAGATTAAAAACAGAGAGTCCTAGTCTGGGGGAAACCAGCTTGAACTCTAAAATAAAATTTTAGCAGCATGGATTTCTCTTGCCATAGGCTATGAGGTTACTATGAATTTCAGATGCATCTCCAGAGCTGTCAATGAGGTGGAAAGATGAGATTGGCATTACAAAGATTTGTTGCAATGTGATTCAATGTAATTGCAATTGTAGGTATAGCAACATTAAATCGCAGCTGAGAAAGAACTGTTTATGTATGTACAGTATAGGGACAGGCATTTGCCCTACAACTCAAGGACCATAACAGGAATTTCTTTGTATCACTTTCTTATGCTCCACTCTTTCTTTCTAGGTCACAGCTGAAAGATATTGGAATACAGTTAGATGCTGGTGAGTTACATCTGTAATGAGTCTGACTGCGGTCTTGCGACAGACTGCTTCAGAAAACAGAAACAACTTTTAGGTACACTATCATACCTTTGTTATTGTTGGATGGGGGGTGCTTTGACCTCTTGATTGTTCATTTTCATTTTATTGGCTCCGTTAACCCTTGTCACATGGCCTGGTCCATAGAGCAGGAGACAGAGGATGAAACTTATCCCTGGCATGAGTGGGTGCAATGCCATTTACTTATATGTCAGGAGGATCAGGTTCCAACCATCACTTTAGCAGAGTTCTGTCCTCTGAGCCCAACAGGAATTTGGCCTTATAAATCAGGAATCCTGGCTTCTATTCACTTGTTCACTGTAGAATAGCACATACTTTCTGTGACTCTATTTATTTATCTGTAAAGTGGGTACAATAATACTTACTAACTCCCTGGCATGTTGTGACTCTTGTGGCTTGATCATGCTTCCACTAAATTCATTCATTTATTTCATTAGCAACAAGGGCAGACTCTTAAATCATTAATACTTGCATGGTACTTTGAGATCCTTAGAGGAATGAACCCAAGTGCAAAGTACTATAATTATTAGATATTTTATTTATGTACAGTGGAAAAAGAACAAAGCCAGCACATAGGAAGCACAATATGATGAAAAAAAATTACTTATTTTGTCCTCATTACTATAGTATCTGAGCCTCTCGCAATCATTAATAGATTTTATCCTCACAACACTCCTATGAGGTAGCAAAGTACTATCTCCATTTTACAGATGGAAAACTAACACACTGAGTAGATTAAGTAACTTGCTATAGGTCACACAAGACATACGTAGCTGAAAGAAGTATGTAGCTAAGATCTGAACGCAGGTCTTTTGAGTCCCAGTCCAATTCCCTATCTACTAAAATATTGTTCCTCCTTCCCGTGTACCTACAGCTTTTGCTATAAGACTATTGCAACAGGGTGAGCATCTATGGAGAGAGGTAGGTGAAGAGAGGCATATTATTGTTCTGATGCTTCTCTTCTATTGTGTCATCATTTTGTTCTTTGATTCAAATGAACAGACAAACAAATTGGAGGGGAAGGGGGGACAGACAGGGAAAAGGAGATTGAGGCGCAGTATAAAGTGTTCTTCTAATGATAATAGAGGTAGGGCAGGCTGAATAGACTAATGAAATATTTAAATATATTTGTTGTTCTTGTTAGAGATTTTTTACAGGGTTCTGTTATGCGGTACTTATGCAGTAATTGCTTGTTGACCATTTAATTACACAAGGGCAGATTCTGCCACCCTTATTCATACTGAATACAAAACTCCCCAAGTAGTTGCACTGAAATCAGTGGGTCAATTCACTAAATAAGGCACTACTCAAAATGAGTGAGAGTGGCAGAATCTGGCCCACAGTAATTACCATGTAGTGACATGGTATTTACTCAGTATTATTATTATAGAGAGATACATGATTACTTTTGTCCTCCAAACCCAGAGTGCAGGCAACATGGTAATTACTTCTGTGCATAAGTCTAATTGTACAGATACTTTCACGCTCTCTGTCATATACACACACATACTCTACAGGCAGTTATGTGGAGGTATTTCTCAATATGTCTGATTAAGCCACCATTCAATGAAATAGTTCTTTCCTGGTACATTTGCCTTGTAAATTAAAGGGTTGTAATATAGGACAAATGTTTCCTTTCAGAAAACAATCCCTCTGTTTATACAGGTCGTGTTTTAAGATCCAGGCTATTTTTTCCCCAAAAGATTCTTTTATAGTTTCTCTATATATTTCAATTGCTATGAATTGTAGGGAACAAGAAGATGGTGCAGTGGCTTAATACTTTTACCTTTGGGGACTCGAGTTCAAATTCCTACTTTAAAAATGAAAATGAATTTGGGAATATTAACCTAGTCTCCAAATATATGGACATCAGAAACTCACCATTGACACATTGGCTAACAAACTCATTTTTTATGGAGAGATGTACTCGTCAGGCCATGAAGTTTAAAATACAGCTAAGGAATGCTCAGAAAGAGAAGAAAGAAATGGGGAGGCAATATTACAGAATCTACCAACCAAAGTGCAGCCAAGATCACTTTGAATTCTGAACTGGCACTCGTGGTTTGATTGTTACAGAACTAGTAGCTGTTACAGATTGTAACTGACTTCAGATATCATTCTTCCACTTACATTATGCTGACATGACTAAAAATAACTTAGTCCAGACATGAGAAGTTATTTTTCCCTATACCTTTTCATCATCAGTTTCTAGTGCAGATCTGCTGGGCCTAGAAAATGGAAGAAATAATCAGGCCAGTGTCTGAGAACAAAGGGCCAGAACCTCAGCTGGCGTAAACTGATGTAGCTCCATTAAAATCAATGGAGCTATTCTGATTTGCACCAGGTGAGGATCATGCCCAAAATGTAGAATGATAAGCATGAGCTGTGATCTTGTATGATACAGTAAATGGCTTTAATTTAGGATGAAGCACATACTTTGAGAGGCATTCATAATAAATGTAAAAATCCCTTAATATACACAAGACTTTTTATTTCTTTTAAATATTTTAAATACTTGTAATGCCACTGAATACATCTTATCCATACGGATGTTAAATTCCCAATTGCTAGGCTATAAATACATTAATATCTTATGTACCTGTTCCTTTCCCCCATGCATGCTGTTCACTGAAGACAAAAACTGTAGCAAACATGGAAGAAAATGCATTGTTTCTAGTAATCTATATTTAAAAAAAAATAGAAAATGGTTGGTTTTCCTGTTTCCTACCTGGCTATTTATGTTAATGTGTTATCTGAAATGTAAGTGGATTTGGGTGACTCTGTTGCACCAAATACACAACAAAGATTTAAAAAGCATCAACGCAATGAGTAGAACTCTCTGAGAATATTGACAGCGACTAATGTTTCCCTTGTCTCAATGGCAACACTCTATACCTTACCCACTTTCTACAGAAAGCAATCATATTACTACCAATCAGTTCTTTCGGTCCGGAAACCTGAAAAAAACCTTTGCTTATTGATTCACCTAGTTCAGTCATTTATGCTACACTAAAGTAAAATAGTATATTCATCCTCTGCTCAGTGATGAGGGTGGGGATTCAGGCTTGTGATCCTGAGATATTTTATACCTTACAGTTGGTGATCCTCACTTTAATCTCAACCTGATGTGGCATGAACAGATATTGATGGTTAAGCAGCACTTCTTATCTTAGCCTAGAGAACATTCTGTACTGAAATGTTTAGTGCACTCTTGCAGACCCTTGGTCTGGGATGGACAGAAGAAGAGGAGGAGGAGCAGCAAGGTACAGTAACAGAAATTGAAAGAAAGAGTGTAAAGGAAAAATAGTACATAGGAAGGAAGGACAAAAACGATAAAGATATTACATGAAAGAGGAGGAAACAATAAGGTTTGGGGAAAAGGTTTTGACTATGTACAGCAGCATACAAAAGCTATTTCTAGCCATTTGGTGTGATCCTTCAAATATTTAATCTGTCATGGACTATGTGATCCCTATAACTTATGTTGATCCTCTCAGCATGGACCTCATAATTACCTTTGGTTGACTGGGTTCCAGAACATGCTTATCTACTATGCTAAGAAACTCTGTTGGACTGTGTTGATTTTCCCAGGATGCTTTGGGGACTCCTATAGCTAATGGCATGTGCAGCAGCAGTAAAGAAATTTCAGAGAGAAAGAAAGCAGCAGTGTGCAACATCAGACCTTGCATGGGTGGACTGACAGATTGAAGAAAGTAACAAGCAGAAGATTATTTAGCTGCTACTGCCAAAAGCCATGACTTTGATAATTCACATTTAATATCTAATTTCCTACTCTTTTAAATGCTCTGGAGCTGAGCTGAGAACATGTTGAGAAGTAGCATTCACAGGAAATGGAGGTTTACAATCTTCAGGACTCTTAATTCAAATAAAGTTTTGGGGGTGCCTTTGCAGAACTAAAAGCAAGTCAGCAACTATGTATGACCTTTCCAATTATTTCCCATGGGATGTCCGATGGGCCTACACTGGTCCCAGCAGTGTAAACCCTTCACCAACATTTCTCTAGTTTCACTTAAGAGAGCAAGTTGAATTTGAAAAAGAGTGTCAGAAGTAAAGGTCAGTGCTTTATTTACGTGAGCTTTATGTGCTAGACTTCTCCCTCCTGCTTTCACTTTCATTCCCCAGGGATCGCTGCCTAAACCACTGCACCTCCTGAAGAACTATTATAGTGATAATATTCCTCCATCCGCAAGCTTGGATCAAAGCACATCTTCCCTTACAAGAAATTTTATCAAGACACAGTATGCCACATAACAGCATATCTTGTCCTTTGTGCTCTTTTCCCCCATTGCCTGACTCTGCCTGGAATTCAATATACTCAAGAGAGAAGTCTGACTTTTGTTGCCATGAGCCAGCATGTAAGCAGAGTTTAGGAGAAAGCGCATTTTAGTAACTTACCTCTCAGGGAGGCATTGAGAAGCTTAACTATTTAAGGTTTGCTAAGCACTTTGAAATCCTCAGAAGACAGGCACGCTGACATAAGGACATATCAAAACAGTTGAAAAAAACCCTCCATTCTGATTATGGAAACGCCGCTCCTTTTCACCATTTCAAATCTCAGGTATGACTGCTAAATAGGGAAACCTATTTAATAAAATTAGGGTTTGATCCAGTGACCACTGATGTCAGACCATTCAGTGTAATGGGAATTGCACAATGTCCTGAAAGAACTATCAATTTTCTACTAAAGAAGACATCTGGGCATCTGGTACCATTCTGTCAAGCTTCTTAAAGTAATCGTTGGTGACAAATCTGAAGCTGTCACGGGAGCAGTTTCCCAGTTATTGTAAACTCTTTGTGGCTTCTTTTCTTTTTATAAATAACCAGGTCTGACCTAGAGTGTGGTGTTAATATGAAATACTGAACGGGAAAGCTGGATGAGCACTGCAAAACAGTTTGCGCAAACACTCAAACTTAAAACCAAATGTCCTTTGTCTGTGCATGTGCCACTTTTGGTCTCCCTTTCAAGCCACTGAGATACATAAATGCTCTCAGAATGGGAAGTTTAAGTTCCCGCACTTGAGTATTTGTAGATGGCACAAACTCCAGATGGTGAGAAGCAAGCTATGCTGAGGCCGGTTTTGAGACCGGCCTCTTGTATTGGTCTTTGTCTGAATATATCTTTTGACAGCCCCATTTTTCCATCCTCTTCTGCAGAGGCTACTTTTTGTCAGTGAGTACTGATGACCAGTAATGGCATTTAGGATGTTTTATATGAGGCACTGCAGAAGGACAGAGTTCCCAAACACTTTTCAAGAGCCTGGCACCAGAGACAGTTACATGAGCCAGACAACAGCATGCCTGTCCCCTTCACAGCTAGGACTGAACAGAAACCTGCAATTACTTTGTGTGAATATGAGGAGACAAAATTAAATATAATCTTTACATCAGGCCAGAACATTTTTCTGTAGCTTAATGATACCTCGGGTAAGGCCAACAGCTAATCTGCTGCTCCTCCCTTAGAAATTTAGCTCCCCTTTAATTCCTTACTATAAGAGTTATTTTCATCCAACCTGGTAACACGAACAATACCATGTGACTCACATGACCAATCACAGCTGATAGACATAGCTAGAGTTCTGAATGTTGCATATCAAATACTCATACTGGCCTGTTTGTGATCACACTACTGAGTAAAAAAAATATCAAGTGTTATTGAATATTGAGTAAATTCAGGGAATCAACAATCTGTTCACAAATGTACCAGGAGCAGAAAAAGAGAGCGAATTAATCAAATAAATTATCTGTTGCATATTATCCACTCAGTTTTAATCATAATAATACAAGTGCATATAAAGTATGTGTATATAGATGGGTATGAATTCATTGCTATATGAGAAGTATGTGCATACTTTTGAGTGGAGGTATATCTTTTCTCTACATGGTGAAGGCATCTTCCATTATTTTAAAACATCACAGCAATTACTATAACAAATCCCATTTTGCTTGGGAAAGTATGAGCTACTTTCCCTCCATGTTGTAACATACACTCCCTTTTTGTCTCTATTTGTAATCATTTTAACACCAAGATCCTTTTTTGGACCTCAGACATTTACAAAACGCCCACCCGCTCTCTTAAGAATCACTGCAGTGTAGCATGCACATGCGCACATGTTGAACAAGCCCTCATAAAATGCCTATCACATCATTAGTTTATGTTTAAACATTTTTATTTCTCCAGAGAATTTAAAATACACAAACATGTGACTCCATGCAGAAATGATCCAAAAGAGATTATAAATACAGCTATAAATGTCAAAGTTCTCAAAACATTTCACTGGCTCTATCTTCAGAAGAAACTGTTTACATAGAAAACACACGTCAGTTTGTTTTATTATTGTTATTATGTGTTAAATGTTACAAATGCAATCTGTCTGCCTTACACATAAACTACAGTCTCCAAATATCTTAAAGAATCACTTCTAATAGTTGCAAGCAGGGATAGCAGAATAACTTAGTGGGATATTAAGCATCCTCCCCACAGCAGGCAAGACATTTGAGCCACACACAACTCTTATCGGATATGAGCTAGAGTTAGCCTTAATTTTTGCAGAAGTAAGTAAATTGTAATGGATCATCACTCGTGTCTGCATGCTTGTAAGTGGTATTAGAGAATCCGTAGTGCAAAGTTCTGGCCTATTAAAACACATTTCTTTAGATTCTAGTAACAGACAATGCTGTTTATTTGCTGGGAATAATGACACAAATTTCCTACATAACAGTTATTCACTTCCATTTCTAGCAGCCATCAGTGTGCAGCCCTTTCATCCTACAAAAGATAGGTTACTTACACAAATGATTCTGAATCAGATAAATTAACAAAACAAATGTTACGACTCTTGTAAAATACAATTGATCTGATTTTGACATAGGATGTTTAAAATCCCCAGCATGGAATAAGGTTCCAATAGCATACTATAAACTAGCATATGTGTGGATTTTGTGATAGATACATAACTTATGAGCAAGAACATGAGGAATGGAGGATATTTTTCTTTGGTTCATTAGGCTGGAGAGGACAGTTGATTCCAGCAACTAGGAAAAACAAGACAAGATTTAATTTCAAAATTTCTCAAGTCCCACAGTAGGTCCACAGCTAGAGATGATTGTGTCTACGTAATGGATTAAGGAGGGACCCTGGTCTTCTTCAGCCTTCACTTATCTTCTTACATACCAAGAGAAGGAAAGAATGGAAGCTTACTTTGTCTTTCACCTCGACAAGTCGGGTGGGGGGGAGGGGTGCATCCATAGAATATTGAAAATAGTTTGGGAACAGGATGTATAATCAGAAATTATTAAACTAAATTTGACCTTGCTTTCCCTAGTCCCAACTTCCTGATTGTGGTGCCAGTTCTATGCTGGGCTCAGACCTGGGATACTTTGAAGAAGCTCCTGGGCTGCTCTAAGTGTGCTGATTGTCTAAGGTGTCAAAGTGTCATTAGATCAGAGGAGAATTACAGAAGCGCAGTAGCAATCTGGCCACAATCCCCATCTATTCTGTGGGCTAAAAGGAGTAGTAGGAGAACAGGGAGAACTCTGACAGCACAGAGAAGCCACTTGGTTTTCAACAGTGAAAATATATTTATTGGCTGCAGCTTATGGGGCCCAATAGTTTAAAGAATAGAAGTTTAGCTCCTCAAAGTGAAATGTTTAATCCTTGTTTTGCTTTTACCCCAAAACAAAGTCTCTGTAAATCAAGGTTTATGATTTATTGGCTGCTGTTTTCCCAAGGTGAAGGCAGGAGTTTAACACTCCATTTCTGGAAAGCCAGCATTTTGCAAGGATTCTCTGTCAGTACATATGTGGGATAATCACAGACATTGTCCTTACTTCAGCCCCAAGATGACTCCTCCTCTCTCGAACTCAGGTCCCCATTTTCACTCTCATGCCCCATCCACTTGTCCATGCTGAGACAGAGAATCAGAGTCATTGGGTAGCCAGCTGAGGCAGGAGAAAGAGCAGTAGCAGGAGCAAAGATTGGCTAGAGCAGCAGCAGATGCAGGATTAGGCTGTTGAAATTTCTGGCAACAGGAATGGTCCTGGGCAGGTAGTGTCCTGAACACAGTGAAGGGATTGCTTCCCTTAGAAGCCCATATACCTGCCTGGGGACCTTTCTTGTGGATTGGGTGATCGCTGGCTGAATGGTGTGGGGGCTATCACAAGGCCTTCAGGTAATTGCCTCTGATTAATTACACTCTCTGGCTCAGGGATGACTCATCAAGCTTAAGCCCGCTGAGAGGCATCAAAGAGAGCTCAATAGGAGGACATTTACACTGTACCACATTAGCTCCACCTGAGTTGCTCACAGAGCTGTACAGGAAACAGAATTTTCATTTTGTGGGAAATTCTGTGATTTAGAAGTTCATTTTACTCTCAACTGGAATGGAAACAATAAATTTTGAAATATCCTGTGACATGAAATTTCTGAAAAAAAAATATTTTGGGTCAATCAAAAAATTTCATTTCAATTTTGACATTTGTAATTTGTTTACAATGTAGATAAAAAATTTCCAAACAAAAACTGATTTTGATATGAAAATGTTGATTTTCAATGATTTTGATTGAAATGTTCTCTTCCAAAATGTTGAAATGGAATGTTTAAACCTCATCAAAATGTTTTTGAAAAGCAATTCCAAAATGAAATTTCACTGAAATTGACAGGTTCCTCTGGAAAGTTTCAGTTTAGGGGAAACGACATTTTCCAGTGGAAAATCATTCCATCGGAAATTTTTCAACCAGCTCTACTTGCTGCCCAAATGGAAACAATTTTACTCTGATATCTTGCAAGCATCTCTGGATGTGCCTGCATGAGAAAAGGACACAGGAAAAGGAAAGTGGGAAGCTACCAGAAACTCCATACAACCTTGCCACATGCCTCCAGGTAGCAGAGGGACATCACCTCCTGACACAAACCTTCTGATACAAACTTTTCAGCAGTCCTCTTAAAGTAATGAATATTTAGTGTTAGAGCTATGAACCCCAAGATATCTGTACCTGGAGATGAAGGAAAATAGATTTTTTGCAGTTTATCACAAAACCCAAGGCTTTTGACAAGTGAATTTTGCAGAATTAGGAACATTCCTGATGCTATCATTTGTCATCTATGTAAACAAGTGTGTTTACTTCTAGAGACTTGAGAGATAGATCTCCAGTCTCCTCACCATGGTAGAGAGCCCTAGGCTAAATTCCATTGCCCTCTACTGGTACAACACTCTTTTTCCAGTATAACCTTAGGAATTTCCTATTATTTGGATGCATGGAGATACCAAGACAGCTATTTTAGAACTCCCGGGAAAACCCTTTGTAAATAATGACTTCTAAGTCTTTGATAACGTCCACATAAAATAGCTGTGCATGCACAACCCTTCTGTAACATAGTGGTAAGTCCTTGATGGACTTGGAGACTGTAAAATAGTATTTAGTCACTCCTCCCCCACATTGGAGGGCTCAGACAAGCTTAGGAGAGACAACAACTGTGTGATGCTCAAAGCCTCTTTTACTGGCAGAGGAAATTCTTGTTTCAGTTATGGTTAAACATGGGAAGTGACCGTTTCTTCATGCTGGAGGTCTCAGCCCACTTTTTTACACAGAACTAAGGCAAACTCATCATGCTTACCTCTGCTCCTGTCCCATCTGGCCTTGATGAGGATAAAGACTCAGAATTTTGGCTATCAGGCTAGGCATTAAGATGTGATTGAAAATGTAAAAGGTTTGTTATGGGCCCAATTCTGTTCTCTCTAGCTGAGAGTATATTATTGCAGTTCTGGTAAAATGACTGATTGTGAACAAATGCCATATGTAATTGTACCCATAATACAGTGTCATGAACCAAAGCATATAATTTCATACAATACCAATCATGCATAGAGTTGGCCACAAGCATGCTTGTTGAAATGCTGTCTCTATGCACAGTTCTCACTAGTAGCAGGTTTCAGAGTAGCAGTAGTACTCCAGTTCTCACTAGCAATGGGCAAAACTTAAAAGAATTGGGTGCTTATACAAACCACAGGCAAATTATCCAAACCTATTTGATCTACATAATAGGCATAAAATTCTGATAAGAACAGGATTGATTTATGAAAGAATGGGAGAAATGTAAACAAAACTTTTAAACTCCCCTCCCAGTAAGATTTTATTTAATACTAAGTTTGTGTCTTATTTCACTTTTAACAGATTTCACCAGCCATAGAATTTTTACATTTAGTTGAGATCCTAGGAGAAAAATGTGGCAAAATATATTAGATATTTTTGGACCACTTTTTGTGCTGCAGCTTGTGATACTGAACAGATTATTCCATTTGCTGTACTGCAACTTTCAGTCCTGTGAAAATTGGAAAGAAGAGCTATTTACAGCAATTATTTCTCTACCTTCCATTCCTGTCTAATATAGTGACAAAAACATAATGGATCACTTTGTTCATTGAATAAACAACCCACAAATTCAACTTTATAAGGTACATTCCCAAGAAACAGATCTATAAGCCTGGCAAATGCACCAAGACCCCATTAGGGATGTTTGAACTAAATCTTAATTTGTCATTCATGAACACATCACATGCCCCTCTAAATGAGCGATGTGCTGCATCATCGACAGGAAATGTAACAGACTGCACATTGGAGATACAAAACGGGGCTTGTGGGATTGTTTTATTGAACATTGCACAGGTGTTAGCAATAGAGGTGGGCTGCACATATTCATCCTAAAGTGGGAACTCAGATTAAAGGACTGTGCAGAAATCGAATGATAAGTTACAAACTATTCTTAGCCTGCCTTGCCTGATTATAAAGTGGATGTCCACTCCCATCCTGGATGTCCTTGTTTCCAGTAGGGTTACTTAATCACATTACTTCATAGATTTGCATAGCAATGGTTTGCTGATACTTTGACATCCCAAGCTCAGTCCTCAGTTGTGCCAAATTTACACCTGCAATGACCTCAAGGCTGACTTACAGCAGTCTTAGAGCTTTTGCAAGTTATGCCAGCTGCAGCTAGTCACTGCTGCCAGCTGAGGATCTGGCAGAACGCTGAGCACTCTGACAGCATCCCTCTCTGCACTCCTGTCATGCCTGTTATGTGACAGGAGGTGCAGGGCTGAGGACAGAGGAAATCCTCAGCTGCCTTTACCACTGACACCTTTGTTGGTGTCCCTGCGGTACAAACAAATAAAATGGGCTCCAAGGATTAAGAAGCACCATTTTCCAGGCATAAAAGTACCAAGGCCTCACCATTTGGAAAATCTACCTTTAGTACGGTAGTTGTCAAGAGAGCACCCACTCCCCAAAATGAGCTGGGAGACTAAAAGATCAAAATTGGGATACACACCTCTCTAGTTCTGCTCCTTTGTAATTAACGGCTGTTGTTTTGTTTTGTTTTGTTTTGCATATTTTCTCGCTTGCCAGTTTTCAGTATGTCTGAGAGCTTTGTTTCAGTCCAGTGGCCATGGCGGCAGGCTGTAAGCAGTGGGCTGAAGCAATGAGATCTTGGTGAGATACAGAAAATATATTTTAAAATGGCAACAACAAGGTTTTGCTGGTGGTAGCTTGTAACTGAAATAAGGATGTGAAACATGCCTGTCCACGGGGCTCAAAAGGCGTTACTATGCTGTGTGAGCTGCAAAGACATTTGCTCTTGCTGAGACCAAAGAAACAGATGGAGAGAGAAGCACTAGGCTCCACTTACACTTTCTGTTATCATCTTTTCAACTTAAGGTTCCCATCATGTCTCTGTGCCCTATGTCTATGTCTATGTCTTTGACACCATAATTTCTGAAAAATCAAGTGTAATGCAATAAAAAAGCACTTCCCAGAGAATCCACAGGTCTTTATGTGTAAAACAGTATTGCTTGGAGGCCCCAACTTATAAGACAACCCCATTGGAGCAGGTGTTATACATACAAATAGTAGGAGAGAGTCCCTGCTCTGAAGAACTTACAGTCTAAATAGAGAAAACAGACAAAGGGTGGAGATAGGAAGTATTATCTTGCCTATTTTACAAATGGGGAACTGAGGTACAGACTAGTGATTAAGTGACTTACCCAAGGTCACACATGGAGTCGGTAGCAGAGCCAGGAACTACACTCAGATCTCCCCAGTCCTGGTCCATATTCCTTTTTCTCTCTGGTGCTAATGTTACTGTAACGTACGATTACAGACTCCCAATATTAAAGGTGGAAAGAGAGGTACTTAGTGTGGAAAAGGCCAGCCTACTAGAAGTCAAGACAAATCACATCCAGACGATTGCATTTTTAAAGTTTTGCAAAATGTTTTGTTTTGGATTCTGTTTATTTTCTCTTTCAATCTATAAAGGGCACTATCCCAGGCACGATTCCAGGTAGCTGAACTACACCTGCAGACAGTTCCTCCTTATGCTATATGCAAATCCTTCTGGAAGCCTGGAATCATTTGACTTATTAGGTTCCTGTCTCCTATACACAAATAATCTAATTTACATGTATTCAGCTGATTGTTTTTTACTTAGCATGCTATGCATTCACTCTTTATAGATTCACCCTCCATACATGCCTTGTACAGGGTATGCTTATGTGTTATGCAGGGCCTTTTCCTTTGTTTACCTCCCATTTATCCTCTGGTGAGGCACATACTAAAGTCTCCAATGCATCAAGCAAAGGCTATCTCTGTGCTGTACAGTGTGTGTTATTCCTAGTTCATTACCTTCCCTCGCTGTTTGTCAAATCCCTTTACTCTATGGTTGTGTCTCTTCTCTTGCTGGCAAATGAGATACTGATGTCTGTTTTGCATTCTTTATGTACACCAAAAATAAACAAATGATGAGCGACATACACCACAGCAGGATTAGTGGGTCAGCGAATTAGCTTACATACTGCTTAGAATCATTGAAAGAATGGCTTCATAAATCCTTGAAGGGAAAACTGGTCTCAGGCCAGATCTGTGGGGATAACCTTTGGCTACGTATCGGTTTAATACACAAGTTCAGTCAAACAGAAAGTTTCTGCTTAAAAAGGTTTTAGGAGAAAAGGAAAAATAGGGGCAGTAATAGCCCTTTTCTTTCTAATAAAGAATACATTCAAAATTCTCAGACATGGGTATTTAGTGCTGGACAGTAAAACCCATATTTAAGCATTTACATAAAAATAGCCATATTTAGTGAATCACCTTTCCATTGACTCTAATGGGCTTTGGATGAGGCCCTATGTTTGTATTTGTCTTCTGTCTAAACAGAAATGTTAATGTCTCTTGCTTGTAATCCCTCATACACGAGGAGAGCAAAATTTGCCCATGTGAAGTAAGGAAAGAATAAAATAAACATAGAGATCATGCTCGCCAACAAAAGCAAACAGCAGGCTCTCCAAAGTAGCCTACAAAAACCTGCCTGTGAACCATTCCTGAGATTCAGTGCTATTTCCACATAATACACACTTTCTGGGACTACCATGGTAATTGCTGCAAGAAAAATAATTTTAATCTGGTAGCTAACTAAATTGGATTGGAAGCCAGTGCTTAGATCATCCTACAATACCATTGACTTCAGGGTAAATCCATATCTAGCATCACATTTACCAGTTTCAAATTATTGTTACCGTTATTTTAGGTCACACATTTGATGGCCTGTATGACCTAGGGAGGATGTGATAGAACCAAGAGTTTTCAAAGTAAAGGATAGTTTCATGGGCTATTCTGGGAACCTATCAAAGTATATGTGTCATATCTAGCAGAGTTGATTGATCAAGGAAGAGAGAGAGAAAAGAACAAGAGGGATGTTGGTTTTGCATCCCTGTCCATCCTGGCTAATAGCCATTGATGGACGTATCCTCCATGAACTTACCTAGTTCTTTTTGGACCCTTGTTATAACCTTGCCCTTCACAACATCCTCTGGCAAACAGTTCCACAGGTTGGCTGTGCATTGTGTGAAGAAATACTTCCTTCAGTTAGTTTTAAACCTGCTGCCTATTAAATGTTCATCTGTTTGCCTTTAAAGCTCATCATTTCATCCTTTATTCCTGACATCTACCTATTTACAGTTCTATATTACTTCACAGTGATGAGATGGGGGCAAAAGGCTTTCCTTGAAATAAAAGCCATTCTGCATATTGGACTGTTCCACGCAGCAGGGGGAAACGGACATGCTTCACTCACCTTGTCTCCCTTTCAGACTAAAAGTGAAATGAATGCTTCGTGTGGTGTCCTTCCCACTATTGAGCAGGACCTCAGTCAGAATATTCTGTAGAGTAAATATTGGTTGATATGACACTTTGGGGGAAGCTGAAGTAATGACACCCATGTGATCGGAGCAGCACTTTTACTGATGACAGTGACAACTGGGAGAAAGAGGCTTTACAGCTTTTGTAGGCATGGAGAAACAACTAAAAAGTGCTAGAATTAGTAAGAATCTCTATCTGCCCTCTAGCTGTCCTTTCTCCTTCATTTTCTATTAAAGTTTCAAGAGAAATGATAAAAATTCATCTGTTTTATTAATATTTTTCCTCACAGGAGAATCAGAGGAGAAAAAGATGAGATGTGATTAACAGTCTCCATACATCAGATGGTTGCTGACATCAAGAACAGAGAAGACTGTTTTTAGGGTTAGCATGACTAAAACTAAACCGAGGCTGAAAATCAAGAAAATCTTCCTGAAGGAATTTGGCTGTGGCATAGTTGCCTAATGGAAGTATTAGAACTCTCTTCCCTGGGAATATGTAAAAATGGGATGGACAATATACTGGGAAATGTAGTCCACGAACCTCCCTGGTTTTAAGAGATACCACTCTTTTTTATTGTAAAAATCACTCACAGTCCACACAAATGTGGTGTCCTCTCTAATTTTTACTGTTAGAAACAATTGACATCAGAAACAAGGGATCACATATCTGAGTTTAAAGAATTATCTATGCACTGAAGGATGATTCCTACAATATTTGAAGTTTCCTGCATTGCCCCATTTTGGCTCTATGTCTCACTCTGCATGCCCCATCTACGCCTTGAGAGATCTGGTGGGAAATGCACTAAGGAACAATCTTTCAACAGAAGGAAGATGGGCAGGATGCTCTAATAGGTTTTTCCTGTCTCTGAATGTGGGGATTCTCTGTAGAAGGAGGGAAAAGGCAAAGGAGGAACGGAAGGAGAAAAAAGAAGAGCTCCCCTTCTGCTATCATTAAAAACAAACAACTCTCCCTCTCCTAAACAAATAAATAAAACGGTCAAAAACTAAGCCACCATTCACTTGGCAAAGCAAGAGAGATGTCAGCTGCAGGGGCAGCACCAGCAGCAATGGCATATGCAGACATCATTCCAGCAGCATTAGAAACAGAGTGGATGATGCAATGAATCTTACAAGATCAATACCATGCTATATCTTCCTCCACTAACAGACAGCAACTGCGGCACCCAATCTCCCTGTAGGATTTGCCTTCTAATGCTCTACCCTAACATCTGTTACAATGTCCCCTTCCCATACAGTTGCTGGGCAGGTCCAATAGATGTAGGTTCCTCTGTGCCTCAAAGCTGATAGAAGAGCATTATGGTGAATCACTGATCAGACTTGATACAGAAAGCTTTTTGACTGACACATTGGCCTTTGGATCATGTGCTTTCAGCACAGTAAAGTTTCTGAAGTGGCCCATTCATGCCCGACACCTCTTCTCCCAAAGGTCTCAATGTCATACACCACTTCTAAATTCACAAACTTACTTTTCTTGTCATGTAAACTTATCTTTTTATTTTCTAGACACGTTTTATTAGCTAGTGGGAAACGTGCGATGAAGAATTCTCATCATGTGTGAGGGTGGCACACAGGGGTGTCCTATTTACAGTGTATCTTTTTTTTTCCCACTTGAATTTTTCTTGCTCCTATCTCTGCTCCTTGCTTTGCAATCTCTCCACATTTGTATGTCACTCTGCCCACTCTCTGCTCCATCTTTCACCTTACATTTGAGATAGTTGGATTTTTGCACCTACCTCCAGTCTCTCCTAAATAGAATGTGCTCCAAGTAATATTTGAATCTGAATTAAACTTTTGAATGATTATGTTTGAGCAGGTTCAAAAATTAGGCAAAATATTTGCTCATCCCTAGTAATAATAATACTATATATTGCATATATATCATGCTATCATCTGGGGTCTAGTAGCACTTTAGAAACTTGAACCTCACAACATACCTGTGAGTAAAACAAAAACTGTTATACCCACTTTAGAGATGGTTAACTGAGACATGCCCAGGATCACACAGATAGGCACTAGCAGAGCAAAGAATCCTTATACCTAGTCCCCTGATTTAAGCACTAGAAAACTCGTTGCTCCCTGAAATCCACTAGGGCAGAATCTTCACAAGTAAAATCAGAGAGGTCAAAAAGAATTTTATTAAAAACAGAGATCAGGTAAGAGTGTTTGCCCAGCAGGCAGATTCTTGCAAGCTGTATTTTTCAACATACCAGTAAATAACCACTGAAAATGTCACTTCTATTTTCTTTGCAAGCATCTACTTGCAGGGGCCTCTCAGTAGCACGGTGGTTTCTCTTAAACATTTAGCATGTCATCATATGTGTAAAGGCAGGGAATATTTTCTCACCATGCCCCAAATGACTTGAAGTTTTTTGCTAAAATAACAAATTAGTGCTCACCTTAGCCAAATCCACAAATATTTGTACAATAAACAGCAAGCTTTGTAGTCAGGATGGGGAAAAACAGCATTCTCTCGTGTTTTGTGGCGCCAAGCAGATTTTTTTTTTTGTCCTGCTAGATTAAGTTACATTAACCATTCCAAGAAACAGGGCAACCCTGAACATATCAAACAAAAAAGGAAAGCCTCCTCTTTTAGGAATGCTTAATTCATTAGCTTTGATATTTGGAAGGATTGAAATGCTTTGGAGGTGATATGTCTATACATTCTTACCTGGTGCTTAAGAGGTTTGTGTGGATTTTGGAGGATAACAATAAAAAGAAATGGTTGGTCAGAACTAAAGGAATAGAGGAAGCCAAGGTGCCTCCTCCTGCCTCCTTCACCTTTCAGAGTTCTCCCTCTTGTATTCGCACTGTAAGCTAGCCTTTTATAAACAAGTCATCATCTACTCTTTCCCAGCCTCTGATTCCTGTCTATAATGGGTAGAGGGTAAGAATGGGAGAGGATGCGAAGGGAAGGGTGATGTGAGCAGTGTTGGTAGAGCAAAGTGAGAGCTAGGGGAGATGTAGACTAGAATGGAGTTGTGAGCAGCCTTAAAGGTCAGGATAAGAAGCCAGGAGAGAGCTTCAAAGAGAGGTCTGCTATCGTAAGAGGAGTAGGTGAGGAAGATGATCTTGGTGTCAGTATTTTGGGCAGAGTAGCATGGTGGACTTGTCCTGTGAGCACACAGATTCCATGCTTCTTCCATAGTGCTGCAACCCCCATTACAGCAGGCTTATTGGTCGGGCTGGGAGTACAGACAACATCATGGTTCCTTCTGTGTGTCAGAGCCATTTAAGAGTTGAAACCTAATGCAAAAGAAACATCTTCATGTGTCAGGATGGTTTTGATTTGGAGAAGGAGCTTATTGATCACCAAAAGGAAAAAATGTTTTTGTGTGTCACACCTGGTCTATTGATTAATAGAAATCATCCTCTTTGTGACATCATAACTGGAGGACAAGCATTTCCAGAGTTGATTTAAAAAGTATTTTATGCCTCTGACAATAATGGCATATAAAAGATCATTGTTATAATGTGGAAAGTGTTGACGCATTCTAGCTGAACAACTATTCTGCTGTTATAATATATAATTTCTGCCTTTTCATTACTAGGGACATTTTCATAAAGATATGGTCTTTATCACTTGAGAGATCATCTGCTCCTGCTGCTTTTTCCTCACTTGAAGCCATATAACATACAGTCCTCTGTGACATCATAATCATCTCCAGATCAACTAATTATGATGCCACATTCACAGGAGTGACTTCAAGTGAGGATAAGCAGCAGGAGAAAATGAACTTGCTAAGTAACAAATAGTCTGTTTTCAGGCAAATGACCTTAGTAATAAAATACAAGGAGGGAAGAAACCCACAGAAAACATGACATATAGGCAGAAATGTTTTTAAATGAAACGTTTTTTAAAGTTTTCCACAAGTGCCTCTTCAATATCATACATGCCAACTTGATTTCCTGGGCCAAATTCTGTTCTAATTTACAGCAGTGTAAAACAGGAGATTTTATTCAGTTTCATCGGCAGGGAGCATAGAATACAACAGATTACTCTCGATTTGCTCTGGTTGTGTTTTCCACTGAAAATAGTGAAAGATCCATCTCCTGGCATTTTTAAATTTAGACTGAACAAAATACAAAAGAATAGATTATAGGGTATAAACCTTAAATGGCAGGGACTTCAGTGTGTAGTTAGTGGAGATCTACACCAGTGGAGGTGAGAGCAGAATTTGCCCATCTCTAGCCAGCATCTGAACATGAACCTGTAATTGCCCTTCATGGATAGAAGTGAGAGTGAAAACATCTTTTCACTAATGTCACAAAAGCGACTGTACCCTTTAAATGACAGCTCTGAAAGGGAAAATTAAAATGCTAATGGCCACTTTGGCAAGATAATACCATAGAAAACTTCAGCTTCCTCATGGATCAATTTGATTTTAGCGGAAGAACAAAAAAGATTTGTGGAAACTGATGACTTGGTGAAGGAGTAGGGTTTTTTTTTTTAATTTACAAAAAAGTACACTCTATATTGAACAACAGATGTCCTAGGAATGAACGCAAGGCTGTAATTCACTCTCAAGGCTCTGCTGCTGTTCATAAACTGCTCAAGCCCCTTATGACATCAGCAGAGTCCCTCAAGTGAATTACAGTCTTCCATTCACTTTGGGGCCATACATTATTGTAAGTAATGCAGCCAACATACAGTTGGTCATGTCGCAGACTGGTTTTGCAAGCAGTCTTGTAATGAAGGAGAAATGCATGTTCTCAACAGGAGAGATTTTTTTCTAAATGCTCCTTGTTATTTTGGGGGTGCTTTCTGGGGTAGCTGTAGCTCTCACATAGCCTAATGTGTTAGCTCTGGGATTTACTAGCAGATTGAAAATGAGGTGTGATGATGAAGGGATTATGAGCACTATTAAATCAATGGGATAATGTGAAGCCTCAGTTTCATTTTTTCTGGCTGCACTGCATGATAATGGTGGGGATGTACACTACCCCTTTGTGACGTGGTATGTGGAACAGGTGTTCTCTCCCACAACAGATTAAAATGGCGCCAATTCCTCAGAGAAATAGACATTTTACTAGTACTAGAGAGTGGCCCAGATGGTGGGTAGTTTGATATCAGTGAAACTTGAAATCTTTATGAGATAATATTAAAGTGCAGTCTAAGTCCAACACACTCAAACTCATTTCCTAGAGTCAAACTGAAAAGCTCCATTAGTAGAATATGGCATCTTGCACTAATAACTGACAAGCTAGTAAGCACTAATAAATGATTTAAGTTATGCTTGACTTCTCTAAAAACATTTTCAGGAAGGAGTGATGAGATTCTCACTGTATCTCTTTTGGGGTTTTCCTCTTCTCTTTGTTAAGTGACCTGAAACTGTAACTCCTTTTCATCTTTCTACACATCTGAGACACTATATATTGGAAGAAGACTATTTGGGAAACTTAAATTCTGTTCAGAACCTGAATTCTCAATTTAGAGGGTATAAACATTGCTTTACAATCCCTTACAGACAAAATACTTTCTATTCCTAGTGGAAAACATATACATAAAAAGCCACCATTTGCAGTGAGAAAAAAAGAGAATATCTGCAAGTGTGTGTGTTTCTTAATCAGGTGAGCTGGTGAGCCTCCTTTTAAAACCCTCCAGGTGGAGCATGCCCAGTGGAAGGAGTGGGAGAGACTGGTGACTCAGCAGTACAAATGAAATTTTATTAACCTCTATTTTTATTGCCATCTCCTGCTAGCAAGAATGTACAGGGAAAAGTTAAAATAAGGAATATTTAAAAGGTCCCATATCATTTTTAAAGGACAATTACATTGATCAGTTATTGCTTTCCTGTGTTGGAAAGCATTATGGGAGATAATAGGCTATAAAGCCCTTCCCTGCAAGGTGCTATGCTAGTTTAGATGGAGCTGAGGTTAGGAATAAGCTAGGGTGTATTGCTACTGGGATAGGGGGTAGCCTTAGGGCTTTATAAGTGAATTTTGGAATACTTCAATTATCCTGGTCTCTTTTTGCTGAGAATCTACCTGAAATTTATTGTCAACAGTAAATTAATTGAAATTAATGGAGCTGTACCAGGAATTAATTCTCTCCTATGCTGTTTGAGGAGGAGGGACTATCTCATGTTTCTTAATTGCTCCTTTTGGCTAATGCACTAGGCACAAATAGCTGAGTGGAGAGGCAGTTATTTCCAATCAGCTGGAGTAAAAGTTGATGTGACATAGTTCTTTCAGGGAAGAAGTGGGTTTGGAGAATGCCCTAATGGGTAAGCCTGTACTTTTTCTGGAATAGAAAAACACATACTAGAAAATAACAAAGATAATGTGAAACTTTACCAATTGAATGTGTTTTCTTTGGGGTTATTTTTCTGAATTGTACGTTTCACGCTCACTTTACACAGTTGGAAAAACTATATAAGGTGCTTGGGAGTTCAGATTCAATGTCTGAAGAAATCTTATTCTCCAAGTTAAATGAAATTGGCTTTTGAAAAAACACTACCTAAAGGGCCATAAACACAGAGCAATGGTAATGGGTTAAGCTGGGTGAGAAGTGTCCAGGGACCAGTGGTAGGCATGATCTTTAATGATCTGGAAGAGGGAATCAATGACATGTTAATAAAATTCAGTCAGCTGATACTAAATAGGGTTTGTAAATATCCATGAGGACAGAAATAATACAAAGGGACATAAAGAAACTAGAATCATCAGCAAAAGAGACATATAGAAGTGTAGGGCTGAAAGGAATCTTATCAAGTCCAGCTATAGCATAATGAGATTCAGTTGGGGGTCTGGGTAATAATCCAAAACACTGATATTCAGTGGGAAGCAGTAATGCTAGAAGAAAGAGACCCTGCAATGGAGGCAGCATATTAGATGTGTTTAAACTGCAACTATGTCAGCAAATAAGGGTCAGTGCAATACTAAGCTATCGATGCAGAGCCATTATATCACGGAGCAGACAGGTTATAGCTCTTCAGAAACTAGAGTTTCTCTTCTCTTCTGAGCACCACATTGACAGAAAGATACTGCCAAACTGAAGGGAGATCAGAGAAAGTGATCAGGAGACTGAAGGATTTGACTTAGTGTATGAGGAAAGAACAAGAGTTGAAGCTATAGAAGTTCCATTTGTGGTGTGTGTGTGTGTGTGTGTGTGTATATACACCCAGGGATTAGATAACATTAAATACTCTTGTTGGAAGGTTGTAATATAGTACTACTTATTTCCTAGCATTTAGAACAATGACACCCAGGATCCCCCAAAACAGAGAGACAAAATAGTCTGTTACTGCAAACAAAGAGGTACAGCTCACCACACCTTACTTCATGCTGGCTGACTGCAAACTGACTTTGATTGTGGGCTTCTCTACAGAGTCCTCTATCCTGCAAACAGGACCAGGAAACCTCCCCATACTGCTCTATGCTTAAGTGACAGCTTGCAATTCCAAACCAGTCCTTAATACACCACAATATTTATATAGTTTATTTGGCTAAAAGTCTACTATGAGATGAGGGACAGCACCAACAAATACTTGAATGGCCAGAACACTGGAGTTGAGGAGGAATTACTCAGGGTGGTAGATACCCTGGAATATGATTTAGCAATTAAGAGATGAAAGCCTCAGGAGAGTAAGCTGTGTTAAACTGGGAGACAGTTTCCCAAGGGCATTAGTGTAAAAACCATTTTTTGGGGGACACATAAAATGAGATTGGAAAAAGTTCTGTAAAGAACAATTCTGCATTAGCAAAAGGAAAGGCTGAATAGCCTAATAGGTCAGAGCTAGACCTTCTCCATCTTTACTTTCTATGATTCTTCTGCAAGCACCGGGGTGCTGGAACAAGTTGCACAGTGGGGTTGCTGAGAATCATTGAAACAAACCATAAACCTTGTAGGCAATGGAAACCAGTTCAAGCCAGGGGGTGCAGCCTCAGCACTACTTCCAGCGCCTAGGACTAGCTGGCTAAAATGCAGTTAATTTGGGGTTTTTTTTAAAACCCTTAGACATTGACAATGATCCAATTCAATAAATACCCCTGAACTCTTTGTCAAAGGGCTACTGTTCCCGTTGATCCCTACTGCAGCAAATTTGCCATCTTATCATAGGGAGACTCCAGACTGGTCTCAGGCTGAGGGTTCTCCCAGGTGCTTCCATTATAAAATGGTCTCTCTGCTGACATCCCAGTGCAAGTCGTTATTGTTTTTTTCCACTTGTAGAGATACTCTCATCTCAAACCAGTCATCTGCATGTTAAGCTGCATTTAGAACAAATCATTTTAAAGCAAAACAACAACAAAAACAACAAAAGAGCGATACTTATTTTTTTCCAGATTTTTATCAAAATGTTTAATGTTGTAGAGATTTCCAAACAATTAATGTGAAATTGGGGCTTGTTGTTCCCATGTTTTATTTACCATCTATAGAGAACTCAGCTGTGGTGCTGCTGTTGCTGCTGCTGCTTTTTTCCCTCTGTATTTAGAGTTGAAAAAACTGGTAAACTCTACTAAGGGGCATGTTTTCAAAGGATTAAAGTCGGCAGGAATCATGATGCTAACTAAAGCTAGAGTTGTGTGAAATGCCAGTATAGCCCTAAAACATATGCAAAAGATGTCTGGCTTTCTAGTTTGTTACAAACTCAAAACTCCGATAGATCAGTGGTTAAAAAGATTGCTACAGTACAATCGGTCAGAAAACGCTTCTGTCCATTTTGGTTCCATCTGATCTGGCTGTTTTCAGATCAAAACTATATAACATTTGTGACCATGAAACCCAGTAAAAACTACAAGGAACATCTGGGACCTAACAGACTGAGCACAGAGATAGAAGTCAAGTGGCATAGGGCCCGATTTGTTTGGGATCCAGCTCCTTTAAGCTGCTCCAGATACATAAAGAGTCACTAAACCCATCAGATCTATCTATTATGAAATTCCCCTTGTGCAGTTTCCCCAAATGACACAAAACTCTAATGACTCTATACAACTCCTTTGCAAACCCAGCTGGCTGGAGCATTGCTACATTCTGGTTATACTCAGCTGCTGCAACAGCCCCTTTTCACATTGTTCTGGGGGCAAGGCAGAAAATGGAGAGGCACCATGTGTATCTCAGCAGGAACAGAGACTGAAGCTTCAGGATTTTTTCTATGACTCCCCCATTGATTCACTGTGTAGCCTCAGACAAACCACTTCATCCAAATTTTCAAATGTGGCTTCTCTTGCCCGAGGGAAGGGGTCAAAGAAGCAGTCCTGTGGAGATGGTTGACCTCTGCCACCATATGGTACAGGGGAGATCTGCACACATAACAGAGAGATTATCTAAAGCCAGTTTTCTTGCTACACATCTAAAGCAGAGCCCCCAAAACATTATAAAACCCATAATCAAAAGTCACTTGAAAATTTAGGACTTAATTCTCTAGGCCTCTGTTACCCCATCTGTAAAATTAGGATAGGAATTCTTACAGATCTTTGTAATATACTTTAGTGTCTATGGATAAAAAGTGCAATGTACCAGGTAATTAATTAATTATTCCTGTTATTTATTTCTGTGTGAGTGTCTGAGTGCAGATTGTAAGAGGGAAATGTTTCCATGAACTCCTGGGAGGCAAAATGCTTGAGTTTCACAAAGCTCTAGCTAAAACCAACACAATGCCTTGAAGTGTTACCCTGTACAATTTAACAAAAAGGAAACTTGTGCTTTTAATACCACGTCTAAGATGGCTTTAATTGATACATAATGTTTTTATTCCTTAGATTAAGTGAATCGCTATAATTTGCTTCACTAATCTCATGTGACTCACTACCAGTTTGCCTGCCCTCTACAAAATGAGCCAAAGTTCCCTCCCTAACCCTGTGGCTCCCCCAAGGTCTCCATGAGGCAACTGCCCCCCACACTCTCACCTTGATTTTTTAAATGTTCCCACCTAATATGAAATTGTTAAAGCTACAGGTGCAATGAGCCAAATTTAGTTTTCAGGTTCAACTTCTAGGTTGGTCACAGACAATTTAATTTAGTAGCGGACCCTAGATGACACTCCGAAGGATGGATGTAAACATTATTCAAAAGAAAAATGATCAGTTGAAGAGGCCTACAATTACCAGTTACACAGGTCCTACAATTATACTCACATTCAAAGATGCAATGAGGTATCAATGGGTGATCAGTCCACTGACAACAGAATGAAGTATAGCCTTATAACCCTATAACCCCAATACCCATTTGATGTTAACAGAGATCTCAATTTAACAAGGTTACTCCTTTTATAATCCACGATCATACTAATTAACATTAAACCTGCCCATTACCATATTTGCATTTCTGCTACCTATTTACTGGCTCTTTACATAACACATTATTTTAATTAACATCTGCACCAATGTCCTTCTTCCCAGGCTATCAGTACAGATAGTGTTTTAATAAAACATTCACCGTTCTCAGAAACACTCATTTCAAACCCTACTAAAGCCCATTATAACCAGAACCTAGCTGTAGCATAGCCCTGGGTCATGTCTTTGCTAACTTCAATTTGCCCATTTTACCATCTCCCACTTCTCTCTAACTTTTACTCATGCTAGCAACCTCAATTGCCCATACTCCTCTATACTTAGCCTGACTTAACTGAAACCTCAAGTCAACATAGTTCTTACCTTAATCCATTCTATAGGCAGCTGCTGGCTCCAGAGTCTCCTTTGACTTTTCCCAGCTGCCTGACAGCAACAAATCCAAAGCTGCCCCTACTTGGGCTGCCCCAAGGATCCATCTTGAAAGGTTAATCACACAGGGCTGCTGTGGGGTGATGTGGCCTGTCTGGGTATGTCTGCACCATAGCTGGAAGCCAGTCTCGGCTGGGTAGACAGATACGCACTAATGCATTAAAAACAGCAGTGTGGATGTTGTGGCTCAGGCTTTCCAGCCTGGTGGGTCGGGTGGACTTGAGAGCCCGTGCTGCAGCCTGAGCTGCTGTGTCCACACTGCTATTTTTAGTGCACTAGCTCAATCCCTGCTAGCACGAGTCTATCTATTTGGGCTGGGAGACTCAGTCCCAGCTGCAGGTAGACTTAACCTCTGGTTCCCACCCACAACCTGCCCTCTCCATCCTAAGGCCTGACATTCTCTGTCCCCCAACTCCCTGCCATCTGCCTAGAACCTCCCTGCTTCCCCAAAGTGCCCTATGGACAACAGTCTTTGGGGGATCCCAGGAAGGGGCTCAAGGGAGCAATGCCATGGAAGTAGGCTGACTTCAGCCACCACACTGGGCAGAGGAGATCTACAGAGATATCTGTGGGGATACAACTAGGGCCCAGATTAGGAGAAAATGGCTGAGGGAAGAAAACAGATTGTTGGTTTGTTTTTTAAAGTACTTTTCTCAACTGGAAAATGTTAGTGTTTTTTACCACCAATATTTTGAGACCACCACCTCTCCTTGTCTGAAAACATACTGTAGGATTACATTTAAGGGCCATGAGATAGCCTTGAATTAGATCTAATAACAGCCATCATGTATAGAATCTTAGAAGTAGTGGCACATAAATAAACAAGCTGGAATATTATACAAAACTGAAATAAGGAAGGTGTGAAGTTAGAGACTTGATTTATCTGAGGAAATCTAGAGCCAAGAATATTGTTATGGGCCTGGCTCCTAGAGGCAAGATTTGTTAGCAGAACCTGTCTCTAAATATTTATGCTCAGATAAATAATTGCTAAATAATTCCAGTTCTCAGCTGGAAATTCAGGATCAGGACTAGCCTAAATTAGTAGTTCAGTAAAATGGTATATGGGTGTTTTATACAGCAGTTCTCCTACTCAGTGACACTTGTAACTTTCAGGATATAATTAATACCCTTTTATAAAGTGCTCTTCGTGGGCTGACATAGGGAATATGTCTTTAAGTATTTCTTTAAAACAAATGAAGCACTTAAAGGCAAGATATTCAGTATTATTTATCTGAGAATTATTAAATAACCTGGAGTTTTCAGCTGTGACTGTACGCCCAGCTTTGCATGACTTCTCTCTTTTCACCAGCTACAACTTGATGTGTGTGAGCTTATACTATTACTGTCATTATTTAGGCTGCCACAGTTTAGGGACAAGATTTTTTCCCAGTGTTCTTTTTACCATGTTGGCTAATGCTTACTGTGCTCAAGATTAATAGTGGGCCCGCTGTAAGGAGTTTTTTATGGAGAGACTCTAGAAGAAATTACCTCTTATGAACATACAGGGAAGAGAGATCCTCATCACTCAATGCAGCTGGGAGACCGACATCTACAGTACAATATTCTTACATTTTCCTCAACTCAGAGCAATGGGGCAAAGGGGATTTTTTTGTGTTTGACGAAGAAATGCAGAAACATTTAAAGAGACACTGCAGAGATTGGGAATAATAATAATGTAGGCCCAAATTTGACTGACCTTTTGCCTCTTTTCCCCTTAAAACTGATAAAATAAATGAACACCAGAATTCATGAAAACAAAGTAGTATGCCACAGAGAGAAGAAAATGGAGAAAGAAATCCAGTGAGCAATCTATTGCCCTATCTACAAGACCATGCTGTCAGAAAGGTGAAAGAAGGCGGTGAAGAGTTATGTGATGTCACAAAGAAGCCTGTCAAAAGATAGATGAAAAGAAGTCAGGGCCAACTCATGGAAGCAATAAAAACATAAAATTATGTATATTCTGGATTTTTAAGGACTATCTGAGAAATTATCAAGTTTATGGAAAGTCTTTGGACTCTATCACACAAGTGTACAAAGCAGCAACTAGTCTTCTGAAGCAGATATATTCTGAATGTTTATGCAAAAACAACTCTTTTATATATTTTCAAATGATCCCAATCTGGTTTAATCAATTAAAACAACATTAACTGCATTTGAATATCTCAGCTATTTCTCTTATCAATATAATTCTCAAATGTTTTCTTTTCGGAGCCCAAGGTGATGAAAAATAGATTCATTCACTGTATTACTTCTTATAATTGTGGTTCCAAGAATTTTTTTTCTATTTCTGAAGCCACAAGAAGACTTTATGTGGCTCTAAAACTGCTGTTGGTTTTCATACCACAATACACAAGGGCATATCTCTCCTTCAGGCTGCAATTGTTTGCAATCTGGAGATAAAGGCACACTTGATAAAACACTTTTAATGATGTTAATATTAATACTTTACTTTATCCTCTAGTAATAGCTTTAAAGAGTTTGTTGAGATTTTGTCATCTCATGCATTTTAATAGAAAATTAGGTTTGTAATTAACAAGAAAAAATACATCTACCTGTTATTTCATTTTACTTACACTGTCATGTAATGGCTGCCAGTGGACTAATGTATATTTTGCACCATATGTAGCTCAATACTCATGGTGAATGCTTGATGTTTCAGGAACAGAACTGAAGTGTAAACAAATTAAAAACATAGGGCTAAGTTGTAGCATCTAGTGACAGCCCATAAGAAGGTTCTATAGTGAGTTGCTCTTTCCCAAGAAGGGCATGGAAAGGCATTTTGCATGTAGAACATATTGCAGCAGTGTAATTTTGAGGTAGCAAAGGTTCAGATAACTGTGGCAGGATCTGTAGTGTGAGGACATAAACACAAAGATTCATGCTTTAAGCAGCAACTTTAGCAAACTCAGGGAGTTGGTAGACAAAATCCCATGGGAAGCAAGTCTAAAGGGAAAAACAATTGAAGACAGTTGGCAGCTTTTCAAAGAGACATTGTTAAGGGTATAAGAGCAAATTATCCCACTGCGTAGGAAACATAGGAAGTATGGTAAGACACCACCCTGGCTTAACCTGGCAATCTTCAATAATCCAAAACTCAAAAAAGAGTCCTATAAAAAGGGGAAACTTGGTCAAATTACAAAGGATGAATATAAACAAATAACACAAGTATATAGGGACAAAATTAGAAAGGCCAAGGCACAAAACGAGATCAAACTAGCTAGAGACATAAAGGGTAACAAGAAAACATTCTACACATACATTAGAAGCAAGAGGAAGACTATTCCCATTACTCAATGTGGGGGGAAGACAATAACAGAAAATGTGGAAATGGCAGAGGTGCTTAATGACTTCTTTGTTTCTGTTTTCACCAAGACGGTTGGTGGCGACTGGGAATGAATGCCAGTGAAAATGATGTAGGATTAGAGTCTAAAATAGGGAAAGAACAAGTCAAAAATTACTTAGAGAAGTTAGATGTCTTCAAATCATCAGAACCTGATGAAATACATCCTAGAATAATCAAGGAGCTGCCTGAGGAGATATCTGAGCCATTAGCAATTATCTTTGAAAGTTATGGAAGAAGGGAGACATTCCAGAAGACTGGAAAAGGGCAATTAGGGAAATAAGGACAATGACCAGTCAGCTTAACTTCTGTACCTGGAATGATAATGGAGCAAATAATTAAGCAATCAATTTGCAAACACCTAGAAGAAAATAAGGTGATAAACAACAGCATGGATTTGTCAAGAACAAACAAGGCCGGCTTTAGGCCAATTCAACCAATTCCCCCGAATCGGGCCCCGCGCCTAAGGGGGCCCCGCACCCAAGCCCTGCCGGTGCATTGTATGAGGGTGGCCCAGCTTCCCCAGGGGGCAATTTAAAGGGCCTGGGGCTCCCAGCAGGGACTGGAGCCTCAGGCCCTTTAAATTGCCACCAGAGCCCCACTGCTGGAGCCTTGGGAGCTATTTAAAAAGTCTGGGGCTCCCCTTGCTTCTACCGCCCTGGCCCTTTAAATAGCCCCCGGAGCCCTGCCACTTCCCCAGGGCTCCCACAGCTATTTAAAGGGCTGAAGTGGTAGAAGCAGGGGAGCCCCAGGCCCTTTAAATAACCCCCAGAGCCTTGGGGTAGCAGGGGGTTCCAGCTGCCTCTGTCGCCCCAGTCCTTTAAATAGCCCCTGGAGCCCTGCCACTTCCCAGGGCTCCCGCGGCTATTCAAAGGGCTGGGGCGGTGGAAGCAGGGGAGCCACGGGCCCTTCAAATAGCCCCTGAGCCCTGGGCTGCTGCTGCTACCTTGGTGGAGGAGGAGAAGGAGGGGGCACTTACCGTACAGGGTAGGCTGTACCCCCTGTACCCACACCCCTGCCCGCAGCCAGCCCCTGCTGCACCCCCTGCCCTGCCTGCACAAGCCCCGCATCCCCTGCCCTGTCTCCAGCCAACCCCTGCTGCACGCCCCTGCCTGAAGCCAGCCAGTCCCACACTCCTCTGTCTCCAGGCCTGCCAACCCCTGCTGCACTCCCCTGAGGCCCTGCCTGAAGCCAACCAGCCCACCCCACCCCCCAGATCCCCCTGCCTGCAGCCAGCCCCTGTCAGCAGCCAGTCCCACACCCCCTGCCCTGCCTGCAGCCAGCCCATCTGCAGCCAATCCTGCACCCCCTGCCCTGCCTCCAGCCAGCCCCACATTCACTAGTGCCCTGCAGTTCCCAGGGCAGTAACCCTGCACACCTGCTGCAATGAGAGGGGCAGTGAACAGCTGTGACCCACACATGTGCACACCCTAGGGTGACCAGACAGCAAGTGTGAAAAATTGGAACAGGGTGGGGGGTAATAGGATCTTATATAAGAAAAATATCCCCAAATCGGGACTGTCCCTATAAAATCGGGACATCTGGTCACCCTAGCACACCCCCGGGGAGTGGTGGGGACCCATACATGTGAAACAGAGCTCATTTCTAGTTCAGGCCCATCTTTTTAAAAAAGAACTTTGGGTAGGGCTAACATACATCCATATTTTCCTGGACATGTCCAGCATTTTGGTTCTTAAATCGCCATCTGGGAGGAATTTTTAAAAATATGGATGTATGGTAACCCTATTGGTACAAAAAATACATACTGTGGCACATCCCTTAAATCAGAACTTTTTACAGGGAACCGGCTGCTAAGAAATGAAAGGCTTGTTTTCACATGGTTTTTTTTTTAGTCATCCCTGCCGGGGCCCCGCCAAAAATGTTCGAATTGGGCCCCGCACTTCCTAAAGCCAGCCCTGAGAACAAATCATATCAAACCAACCAGATAGCTTTCTTTAATAGGGTAACCAGCCTTGTGGATAGTGGGGAAATGGTAGATGTGATATAGCTTGACTTTAGTAAGGTTTTTGATACTGTCTTGCATGACCTTCTCATAAACAACTTAGGGAAATACAACCTAGATGGAGCTACTATAAGGTGGCTGCATAACTGGTTGGAAAATTGTTCCCAGAGAGTAGTTATCAGTAGTTCACAGTCATGCTGGAAGGGCATAATGAGTGGGTTCCAGCAAGGATCAGTTCTGGGTCTAGTTCTGTTCAATATCTTCATCAGTGATGTAGATAATGGCATAAAGAGTACACTTATAAAGTTTGTGGATGATACCAACCTGGGAGGGGTTGCAAGTGCTTTGGAGGATAGGATTAAAATTCAAAATGATCTAGACAAACTGGAGAAATGGTCTGAAGTAAATAGGATGAAATTCAATAAGGACAAGTGCAAAGTACTCCTTTTAGAAAGGAACAATCAGTTGCACATATACAAAATGGGAAATGACTGCCTAGGAAGGAGTACTGTGGAAAAGGATCTGGTGGTCATAGTGGATCACAAGCTAAATATGAGTCAACAGTGTAACACTGTTGCAAAAAAGGCAAACATCATTCTGGGATGTATTAGCAAGAGTATTGTAAGGAAGACATGAGATGTAAGTCTTCCGTTCTACTCCGTGCTGATTAGGCCTCAACTGGAGTATTGTGTCCAATTCTGGGTGCCACATTTCAGGAAAGATGTGGACAAATTGAAGAAAGTCCAGCGAAGAGCAACAAAAATGATTAAAGGTCTAGAAAAGATGATTGGAAGATTGAGGGAACATGAGGGAAAATTAAGTTTCTTTAGTCTGGAGAAGAGAAGACTGAGAGGGGACATAACAGTTTTCAAGTGCATAAAAGGTTGTTACAAGGAGGAAGAAGAAAAAAATGTTCTTCTTAACCTCTGAGGATAGGACAAGAAGCAATGGGCTTAATTGCAGCAAGTGAGGTTTAGATTGGACATTAGGAAAAAATTCCTAACTATCAGAATGGTTAAGCACTGGAATAAATTGCCTAGGGAGGTTGTGGAATCTCCATCATTGGGGATTTTTAAGAGTAAGTTGGTCAAACACCTGTCAGGGATGGTCTAGAGTGCAGGGGAGTGGACTAGATGACCTTTTGAGGTCCCTTCCAGTTCTGTTGTTCTATAAAACTAGAAAACTCCCTGACCAGGAAGTTCCCCTGCTAATTAAGCTCACTAGAGTCACTGCTGCCACACCTTCTGGTGCTTTCTGGTATCTGTGGAGGACCAGGAACTCTATAATCACTCTACAGGGTCTGCTCATTTCATAAAGTGCAGACTGAAGAGTGCTGTTAGCATCTGCTCCTAGCAACAAAATGCCCATGTTAGTGCCTGCGTTTTCACTGGCCATCACACTACCCACATTAGCAGTTAAGATATACTTTCAGACCGGAAATAAGATGTATGCTTTTGACAGTGTGGTAATTAATTTTTGGAACAATTTACCAAGGGCATGGTGGATTCTCCATCACTGACAATTTTTAAATCAAGACTGGATATTTTTCTAAAAGATCTGTGCTAGGAATTATGGGAGGGGAATTCTATGGCCTGTGTTATACAGGAGGTCAGACCAGATGATACAGGGGTCCCTTCTGGCCATGGAATATATGAATCTATATGTTCTACCAATTTCTCTGGCTTTCTTTTTCCAACTCACCAACATTATTATCCTGTCTCTGTTAAGCCTTAGCCAGCTGGACCTCAAAGTCCCTGGGATATTCAGTCCACTACAACAGCTGGATCAGCGTTCACAGAGGTGTAGAGATGGGTGAATCAACCCCCATGTCTCCTCACTATCTCTCCCAGAAGTTTGGGAGACATGGAAGGAAAGGATTGGCAAAACAGCTCTGCCTTGGTACCCTGCATGAGAATGCTATGGAATACAGGAGCAACTACCTACCAGATGGGCCCTCTCAGAGTCAGAGCCCTGCTAGGGTCCACAGGTGTCACATAATCTATAGCATAAAAGGTTTCTGCCACCTAAAAGGGTGGGCCATGAAGTATGTGACGCTATCTAGAGTAGGCATGTTTCACCTACATGCAGAAAAGCTCTAGGAGAAATTCTGCCCCCAAGACTAAATCCCTGGCTGAGTTTTCCCTGTAGAGTGCAGCTCTGCACTGCCCCTTATGGGGGACTAACTTAATGGGATAACTGAGCAATATGAGTGACACAAGGACAGATACAGTTGTATAAGATAATCAGTTTGGATAGTGTGACATTCTTGATTATATAGTTGATTGCGGCTGCCATGTGAGTAATAGCTAAGATTGCGAGTATAAAGTACTGCACCAGTAATAGGTTTCAGTTAAATAGCATCATTTTTGACATGGATCTTAATTTTGAACAGCTAGAGTTTAAGGAAGTTGCAGTCCTGGTTTTGGGTCCATCTAGAATTACAGTAAGTGAATACGTCATTTTGAACTCAGCGTTTCACATTGTGATAGTTGTTGTGGGAACTTGTGATCCGCCACTGTCAAAGCAATAAATTGGCCACCTTTGTGACAGTTTATGAAAATGCAGCCTGAAAAAGTACAGGTTTTAAATGTTCTTTGGCCTTTTATCCGGTCATAAAACAAAAGATCTTCATAATAGAAATAAGAATTAATTACCCAGTTCCCCTCTTCTTAGGTTGGCAAAGCTATCATCTTCTCTCCTTGACGTGCTCTTTGTGTCAGAGCCAAGGATAGCAAGCCACTATAAAAAGAGAAAATAAACATTTGCATCTTCCCTCTTATTTCCAGGTTATCTTAACCAAGTTCTGGCAGATTCCCACTTTGCTGGGCTTCTTTATACAGCCTGACTACTGCCTCATCTGAGGAAATTGCCTCCATTCCTGACAGCAGGTAGGAAAACTTTTTGGGGTAGGAAAAAGTTTATTGCTGTGCAGGGTTCATGCACTGCATCACAAGGTGCCACAATATCCTGTAGCCACTATTAGTGTTGATCTGTAACTCAGAAAAGGAAGGAATTGATCTTCCTGCTGTAGGGTTTTCTTGGCTGTACGTACAGCTCTCTTAGTCTCTTCACTCACTTGTGGATAACGTGGTCTGCTGGTAATATGATCAAAACCATATTTTGTTCAGAATAACTTAAATTCTGCTGCAGTGAATTATGGTACGTTGTTCTGAAATACCAAAATGAGCAAAAGTGTACTTCCATTTCTTGATAAGTAGCATGTTATGTCTTTCAAATATTTTGTTTCTATATACCTAGAAAAATAATCCACAGTGATGAGGTAATGTCCTCTGAATTTACATAAATCTGCAGCTAGTCTCTTCCAAGGTCTCTCTACTAGGGGTGTTTTTGTATGCTGTATGGTTCAATATTGTCTTTTAAATTGATTTGTACTGGATCTACTTTCAAAAGACCAAAATAATCAAATCCTCCGTCAAGTTCTTCTACCTTTCTCACAAGGCCCGTCATAGCTGCCAGGCTGTGGCTGAGAGAGCTGTTGCTCTGTGGCCATGATCACATGAACTCTGAGTGCATAACTTCACCTTGAATTGTCCCTTACAATATGTGCTAACTATTTATGCTAAACTATTTGTTCCACCTTGTATTTAGTTGTAACGCTCTGAATACATTTCCCAAACCTGAAGAAGAGCTCTGTGTAGCTCTAAAGCTTGTCTCTCTCACCAACAGAAGTTGGTGCAATAGAAGATTTCTCACCCAACTTTTCTCTCTAACTTTTGTCTTCGTAAATTGTTTCTGTGGTGAATTGGTCCATGCAGTTCAGAATACCTCCAGGGCTAGATAGAGCTGTGTCTGATAACTTCAAGCCCCCTGTGTCTGGGGGGGGGTTGAAGGTGATTGTAGGTCTCTTCCAAGACTACTATGATGTCAGCTCCTGGGTCAATTTTAAAATCAATAGTCTAGCCATGAATATTCAATTTCATTCTCCAGGCAGGGTCTATGTCATCACAAATGACAGATCTCAGAAACAATGGCTCTTGATTGTCTTATATGAATCAGCTCCCTGCCCGCTTTGGTGCGGCAAACAGCTGCAAAATGTCCATATTTCATGCATATATTACATCATGTGCCTCTAGCTGGACATGCATCATCTCTTGGGGTATAACTTTTTCCACACCTTGTAAATGTGGGCTGGAATTTGTCTCTCAGCTTGGGAGAATTTGTCTCTCCTTGCCTCAAGGGTTTTATGATGATTTTTAATACTCAAGTGTCTGTTTATAGTTTCTAAGCTAGTTTCAGGTTTTTCAAGTTGCTCCTGACTTTTGTTCTGTTTGACTAATTCTGGCTGCTTCTGCTATCTGTATAGCTGTGGTAAAGGTAAAATCTCTCTTCAATTGTAGCTGCTGGGAAAGGTTTTTATTTGTTAGACCAGAGTGGGGAACCTTTTCTATCACAAGCTATTGACCTACAGAAAAAATCAATTGCAGGCCACACACAGGTAAAAAGCAACTTAATTTAGGGGGGGGTTTAGAGAGAGAAATATAAAATGTTCAACTCACACACTTTTTTAGTGTGATGGCCGAGGTTGCTTTTGGTGAGTCTTGTTATATCTGCTGGCATTGAAGATGTTGCTACTCACAACTCTTATGGTTGTTCTTTCAAAAGTTTACAACTGAACGTTGACTTAATACAGCTTTAAAACTTTACTATGCAGAAGAAAAATGCTGCTTTTAACCATCTTAATTTAAATGAAACAAGCACAGAAACAATTTCCTTACTTTGTCAGACCTTTTTTTTAGATTTTCCCTTTTATATTTTTTTAGTAGTTTACATTTAACGTAGTACTGTACTGTATTTTGTATTTTTTATTATTATTGTTTTTGGTCTCTGCTGCCTGATTGTGTATTTCCAGCTCTAAATGAGGTGTGTGGTTTGTACCTCTAGTGTTCATAACTCTGAGGTTCTACTGTAACTCAGAACATATAACTTAGTGCTGCCTGTGAAGTGATATGGTTAACCTGAAGATAATTGCTTTGTTGCATAATTAAATGTTTTTGTTTGTTCAGCAATTTCAGCCTAGGTCTACCTCTCTGGGTTTCAGATAGTCACAGGCCTACATCTTACTTTCAAAGAAGACAACAGATTACATCGGTCTTTCATTGTTTAGTGAGGATCTAGATAATATTTCTTCAAAATTTACAGTAATCTCAACAAAATAAACAATTATTAGTTCCCTTGGCCTGAATGAGGTATCCTCAGCACTTTCCAGGAGTGCTAGAAATATAGGCAACAGAAAAATAGAGTTCTTTCTTGCTGAATTTCCAGCATCCATAATATAGTGCTTTTTTTATTCTGCTTCTTCTGGGATTGGTTGAATAGGATGCCTCCTATCCTCCTTCAGACAGAAAAAATATTTCTTAGTTAATTTATCATTTGACTTGCTATTCTAGATATAATAATTATTCCTGGGTTTTTCCATTCTTTGTCATCCTCCTCTCTGTCCCCCAGCCAGTCATTTCCCTTCCAAATAGGCTCCATTCATTGTTTTGTGTAATTTTGCTATCTAGATCTCAAAGGCTCAATTCTACAAAACCTTATTTCTATGAATAATTCTTAATCACCGGAGTAGTCCATATAGCTTCAGTAAGATTGCTCATTTGACTAAGGACTACTCTCTTTGTGTCTCTTTCAATCTAGTAACCTAAGGTTTGAGGTGGTCAAAAAGTAAATATTATGATGATGATTACTTGCAATAAAAATATCACCCAAAACTGCTGTTTTTTTGATCAGCTTATAAAGTTGTCAATCAAAAAATTCAAAATTTCAATGAGAAAATTATCCCAAAACTTCAAGAAAATTTCATAAATGCTTCTACGTATTTTTGAACCAATTCTAGCTATGGTATTCCTAAAGTGCATTTATTAGAAAGCTCCTGTACTTGTACAGTATGTACTCTCATAAATCTTGTAATATCATGCTCTTAATTTGGTTTTAGGAAAGATGCTAAGTCTGAAGCATGTACTTGTCTATTCAGAGTATCATCATGTTTTATGACTACTCGGAATTGTCCGAGGATAGATCTTTATGCAGTTGTCTCTATCCAGTCACAGGAAGCTTTTTCAAGAGCTGTAATAAGATTTCCATCTCCAAAGGACCCATTGGATTCTGTAGCATCTCTAAATCAAGTTAATACATACTGGAAGGAAGCGTGTTCCAAGAAAATGGTACTCTTCACTCTGATGTAAAACAATAGCCCACCAACACAGAATAACTAGTTGCTACAGATGTTCAGGGATCACTGCTAATTATATGAAAAGCTGGCAATCACTAGATTCCAAGCACCATATGTTGTTTCTCGGAAAAGTTAGGCTGCTTCCATCCAAGAGGCTGCCACCACTGTCAAGAAGCTAATACAAGAATTAGTGGACCTGCACTGGAGCCAAAGATATAACTTTGAAGCTGCCACTTTACAGACATATTCCAATGTTTGTGTGCCTAAGACCGAGACATGAGTACAGCAGCCCAAGTCAAAACCATAGTGGGAGTTATTTATCATTACTTATGACAGCAGTCTCACTAATGAGTATCTGTGATAGACTATCTACTGTGGGAAAATAAATAACACAGGTAACCCACAACAGCTTCTTATTACACATATATTCTGTTTTTTTTCTATGCTTACTGTTAAATTATAAAAGTGTTTTTAATTTGGGGGACACCATTTTTGGCTAGCAGGAATTTCAGGTATGTTGCAACAGAAGAATTTGAGGTTGAGAAATCAACAATTTGTTACTACAACAATATGACCATCTTGTTCAATGGCTTGTTTGTGTTCATGTCTTGACCTTTCCATTGCATTAATTTTATTAATTAATTTAGTTTAGAGGCATAGAAATGTCCTGTCTGCAGATTACACAGTCAGTCAAGTCTCTTTGACAACTATTTCTTTATAAATTCATCTATATTCTATTTTCAGGAACAAGGAGCCACTCAGATTAGTCAGCGGCAAAATTCCCATTTACTTCCATGGGTGTAGGATTGGCCCCAAAAGAGATGCAAAAACAGGCCCATGAGTACAAGTTCTCATAGCTTTACAGCTAACAATATGCCAAACATATTACAAAGTATAATTATATTGTAGATTTCAAAAGGTCTAGTGGTAAGTGTATATTGTAGTATAGAAACTCTGTACAATATATGCTTATACAATAGCCATTTCTATTGTAGCTTAGATGTTCTATCCAGCCTATATCCAATACTTTTTCCATGTATGAGATATCATATTTAAAAGCAAACGATAGTGCTCAACTATAGCAACGTCAGTAAAGAAGAAACTTAAATAAAAGAAGTAAACATAGACCAGGGATTTTTAAAATGATGCCTAATGCACCTAAATACATGACCTAATTTTCACATTCATTGCAGTCAATGGGATTGCTGGATGCACAGAAGATCTGGAAATAAAGTAACTTATTTAGATGCTTATGTAAAGACACATATGCCTAACTTTAGACACCCAGTGTTGAAAATGTTGGCCTGTTTTTAATCATATTTGTAATTCCCCTTTAACTGAAAAATGAATTTATGAATCTCATTAGGAAAGAAATGTTTTTGCTAGATTTAAATTAGAAAAAAAAATTAATAGCACTGACTAAATACAGTAGAAACACTTAGCCAACTCCACTCCTAAATAGCAAGAAAAATAATAGGACAACATAGAAAGTAACAATAATAAATACAATCACTAAGTCTCATCAAACAACATGGAATTTAGCACATCAATAGTAAAACCTTTACCTATTATTAATTATGACAGTAATTTCTATCTCACAACATTTCACATAGCAACTGTTACCAAGAAAATCTGTGTTTTGTGCTAAAGGTGCAACATCTCATGTGCTCGAGCTGAAGCAAGAGTTGCTACAGTTGCACCTTCATCAGATGCTTAAAACTATAATGCTCACTGTCCTGTTTACACATTTAAGATTTAAAAAGTTTTAACTGTTTAATATCACATATTACGCCTCCCTTAGAAAACATCTCCTTTGTGCATACCTACAGTATATTTTTATGATGGAATGTATTATTAGTAAGTAGTGCAATCAATGTTTGAACTGCACTGTTGCTCCATTACTGATATTCACAACAGTGATGTCTTGGAGCATCTTTATTTCAAAAGTTGGAGAACTTGTACTGCTATGAGGACATCTAATTCCATAGGATAGTCAGTGTCAAAATCAGAAATCATGTGTAAGGTGGTGCAAGTTAGACTTCATAAAACTTAGGCTCTCTTACACTCAATTTGAACCCCTTAGGCTCAGACTGTTAGACCTATTTTCACCCCTTTACTGATACATAAGGTATTCTGAAGGTGGTGAAAATGGGGGGGGGCACATTATCTGTTTCAACTGACACCTCTTTACATACCCCTGTTAGTTGCTTTTCTTGCCAAACATCTCCTTTCTGGCCTCATGTTGTAAGTTAAAACAAATTAGACCAGATGAATAAGGAGCTTGTAAGTTGGAAAGCGGGAGTCAATGGACGTGAGTCTCAGTAAATAAGTAAATCTAGAGTCAGCACTGGTGTAACACTGTGCAAACATCAAAATATTTAATGTATTTATGCTTGTGAGGCACTCAGTATGGTGACAGGGCCTCAAATGTACCTAGCTAAACAGACAGATGATGAAAAGCCAGAGGAAGATGTAAGTAACTCCAGTTTAAACTGATGCCAACTCTCTGAATCTGGCCCTCAGTTCATGCAGATAAATAACTATTGGAATATATTTTATGCAGTTAAATTCTATTAGGCTTCTATTTTAAAATATCATTATTCCTTTTTTTCAAAAGAAATTCCAGAGAGAATTTTTCTGGCTGTTAAGCAGTGACACAGCTGTTTGTTATTAGAGGCTTGTTTTTTGCTATGTACACACCTCACATTATCTCTGTAGAATCTGAGTTCCTTTAGTTTTTCCCCTTTTTCTTTAGATATACACAGAGCCTGAGGACTTGGCCCCCTGCGTAAGTGTCATTCCATTGATTTCAGTGGATTTCAGTGCAACATTGATTAACACAAGTCAAAGTTTAAATTTTGTGTTTGGCTATATATGTAGTCCTGTTTTAAGGTTGTGTGTGATGAGAGTAACCTGTCAATGGGAGCACAGTCACTCTGCATTTGAATTACATTGCCCAAAACAACTTCTCTTTATTTAGAGACGTTTCAACTACTGGTTCTTCCACTAATTAAGCAGTTAAACAAAGCTTAAAGGAAAAGCTACAACTTTTTTTGTTTTTACTTAAATTTTTATTGTTGTTTTGCATGTTTGACAACAAGCCATCCATAATGCATACATAGTAACAGGATAAGTAATACTCCCAACAGTGCTAAGTGCTAAATGTCAGAAAAATAGTCTCCTCCCAAGGCTGATGACAAAGCATGTTCATAGACCAAAAAATAAAATCTGCTACCTGCACAACTTTTGCAGTTTTCTAATAAAGCCCTCCTTAAACCTTGGGGAAATTCTGCAGTGCTTATTCTGTCCTCTCTCTCTCAATCTAAACTCCCACTGTAGCCTTTGAAAATCAGATCTAACTTTATTTAGGTGTAGGGTGACCAGATGTCCCGATTTTATAGGGACAGTCCCGATTTTGGGTCTTTTTCTTGTATAGGTTTCTATTACCCTCCCACCCTCTGTTCCAGTTTTTCATATTTGCTGTCTGGTCACCCTATTTAGGTGTATAGCTAGTAATTTAAATGCTTAACATTTAGAAACCACATTTGATAATGCTGAGCTTCACACACAAGGATCAAAGAGAGAGACACTGATGATAGAAAAGACCTATTTAGATCTTCGTATCCAGCCTTCTGCCAATGCCACACTGTTAATAGCCAGACAAGAGGTTGTTAAGGAAACTATTGGGGGTAGTCATGGGTAGAAAGACAAAGTTTTGTCATAATTTAGAAACTACTTAAGTGATAGAAATCAATGTAGAAATAGCCAATAAGGAAGGAAGTGAATATGACTGAATTTATCATAAGTAAGTTCAAGGTGATGATGTGCACTGGAATAATTTAAACTATTCATATATATTGCTGGTTTGTAGCCAATAAGGAAGAAATATCTAGGCATCATTGTGGACAAAAAGGTCTATGATTACAGATGGTGAAATACCAGAAAAAAATGACTTGTTGAACAATTGATAAGTAACAGCAAATGCAGTCAAATAATTAATAGTATTGGGCCAACTGTAACAACAGAGTTTTTACACCGTAGTCTAGTTCTGGTTGCTACTGGAGTAGACCAGTAGTCTGATATAGTATGGCAGTTTTTGTATCGTAGAATCATAGAATATCAGGGTTGGAAGGGACCTAAGGAGGTTATCTAGTCCAACCCCCTGCTCAAAGAAGGACCAATCCCCGGACAGATTTTTGCCCCAGATACCTAAATGGCCCCCTCAAGGATTGAACTCACAACCTTCGGTTTAGCAGGCCAATGCTCACTCTGTTCTCTATTGTATGTTGTGTAATGCCTTTATGAAGTCCAGTTTTCAATGATTTCAGTAATGGAGCTTTCCTTGGGAGCCTCTTCCATAGTCAAATAGATCTCACTGTTAGGAAACATTCATGATATTCAGGCTAGATTTAACCAAAGTACCTACATCTCTTGAAACATCCATAATGTAACTGGAAATCTCTCAAGGACATTCTTCTGTATTTTCTGTATTTCCTGCTTCTTTCTGAGCCCAAATCACTGTGAAGACAGCCTTCCTCAGGGTGCCTTGGCAGTTCTGCTTTGCCCAGTTAGAGACTGATTTTTGTACAGTAACTAAGAAGTGAGAAGGAAATGTGTCAGAAAGTAATCACGGTGGCCCGCTGAGCCAGTCACTCAGCTACTTACCATCCATAAGCCTAAATAGGCACATGTCTCTTTCCCTAAGGAGTTTAGGTTGTCTATGTGTATGTGTGTGCAATACACCTCATGAATTGGTCCCCACAACTGAAACTTCCCATACTGAAGAGACGTTATGCTGGGTTCATAAATGTCTGTGTTGGAGAGAGAGGTCTGCATTCATAGCCCACCCCGACCTGTTTCTCAATCACTTCCCATCCCTTAGAAATTATCTATCAGCTGGAAACATTATACCCACTGCTCATTAGCCTTCTACTTATCTTGCAGGAATAACAGCTTTCCCTTTGAGTCTGATTGTACCTTTATAGGCAGTGTCCTGAACTGGAGACATTGTGGAGCCCCCTACCGCAGTGTGGGATCATGAAATATTGCGATCATATATATTTTCTCCTACAGCTCCTTGGCATGCAGTGTACCTACTGTATTTGGCAGCTTGTGTTTCCAAAGCACGTCAGCATGTTATGGAGCATAGAGTTTTTAAAGTACAACACTAGCCCAAAATGTCCCCTTTGAAAAAAGTGAGGGTCAGGTTAAGTAATCTTTGGATTTTAAGAACATAAGATTGGCCACACTGGGTCAGACCAATGGTCCTTCCAGCCCAGTGTCCTATCTTCTAACAGTGGCCAATTCCAGGTGCTTCAGAGGGAATGAACAGAACAGGTAATCATCAAGTGATCCATCCCCTGTCGCCCATTCCCAGTTTCTGGCAAACAGAAGTAAAGGTCACTTCAGAGGATGGTTTTGCATCCTTGTCCATTCTGGCTAATAGCCATTGATGGACCTATCCTTCATGAACTTACCTAGTTCTTTTTTGAACCCTGTTACAGTCTTGGACTTCAAACTCTGGCAAAGAGTTCTACAGGTTGACCATGAGTTGTTTGAAGAAATATTTCCTTTTGTTTGCTGCCTATTAATTTCATTTGGTGACCCCTAGTTTTTGTGTTTTGAGATGGAATAAATAACATTTCCTTATTTACTTTCTCCACAACAGTCAGGATTTTATAGACCTCTATCATATCCCTCCATAGTTGTCTCTTTTCCAAGCTGAAAAGTCCCGGTCATTAAATTTCAAAAATACTTATATATGAATGTTGAGTGGTTAGAGCCCCGACTGGTACCTTTGGATTCCTTCTGATTCCAGGAGTTATCCACGATTTGAGCCAACAGCAGCCTGCCTGAATAGAAGGGAAAGGGCTACTGCTCTAGAGGCCCTCCGGTCTCTGCTGGGCTACACACCTTCCAGATGCAAGCCCAGGCACCCTCTGGGTCACCAGGTGGTCTGGCAGGCATTTTCAAATTCCACACTGTCCTCTAGGGCTAGCCAAGGCTTCATCTTCAGGGTTTGCAGCCATTTGTCAGTCAGCCACTATAAATTTGACACTAATACCTGAGGCAATCAGTACTCTTACAAACCAATTGTGAACTGCAGTTATAAACTGAGTTTAATATGTGCTCGGCACTCCTGCTATGAAATGTAAGTAAGGTTTATAACAGCAATATTTTAGTGAATAGGGAAGGGAAACCTGCAGCTGAGCAGCTTGCCTTGTAGTTGAAAGAAACGGAGGGCTCTGGATTTTTGTTTTCTTGTTTTTGCTTTTTTTCTCCTGTGGCAGTGGAAGATCAATTTCCTGGCCAGACAGAATACAGAAAAGAAGCTCACACGTTTGTAATTCTCTTCCACAGATAGTGAGTTTGCAAAAGAATTATGGGTTTCTGTAAATTAGGATAAATAACTTCTCTGAACTATACTGTAGTTATATGCAAAATCATAACATGTCCTACAGCAATCTCTTTGCAGAGCTCTGGCCTACCTTGGAACTGCTAATGATTGACTGAATGCTGTCACGGCTCAGAAGCATGGAAATAAATAGAAATACTTGTGAAATCTTCTAACAACAACAAAAAAGTTCATGACATTTCCCTCCATCCAACTCCTGACACACTTATCCTTCAAAAATACATTTGAAAAATATGAGAGTGATTCTCCTCTCTGCTCTGCATTCTGTACACTATAGATTTTGTGCAGTTATCCAGTCGTGTAAATTACAGCAGTCTGTACAGCCTCCCCTCCTCTTTCTCATCCAAGGAGACCTAATGACTGATGCCTCAGCAGGAAGTTGTGATGGTGGTTCTGTAGGTGGCACTTTCCCCTCTGAGTTCGTCCTGAACCAATGCCCCAGGAACAGGGCCCAAATGTGTGATTCTATAGACATGCTCTGGGAAGTGGTGTGGGGCTGCATGTCCCCAGTGGGAATGCAAGCAGGATTTGTTCTTTAAGTCTACACCCTGTCTACGTGAGCTTCCTGCCAAACAGAGTTTGGTGCAGCCATGGCTGGTGCTAGTAGCTGAGAGCCTGTACATAGAGAAAAGCAGCACTACTCAATAGAACATGAAGACTGTCTGACCCTGCTGAAATGACAAAGGATTTTTAGGAAGGCAAAATATATTCTTAATATCCACAGAAAGTTCCCAAGGCACGTTACAGGCTATGGCCCTCGTCCTGCAACTGGATCCACTCCTGTCCAAGTGTAGGATGGGCCTGTTTATTTAGTACACTTCACGCAAACTCTATCTCCTGCAGCCATAGGTGTTTTTCCCACCATGGGGCACAGGGGCATCATTTGCTATGGGATGTGGGGGACAGTTGCCACCCCTTGACTTTGCTCCCTCCTTGCCTGCTGGTGCTGCAATGTCTTCAGGCCTGCAGGGGCTACTGTGGGGCAAGCGGGGATGGGACTCCTAACTGCTGCATTGTCAGTGCTGGTCCCCTTGCCGCAGTGGCAGACAGGAAACAGTGGCATTCTCCTGGAGCTGAGTGCAGAGTGAGATGAGTCCCAACCCCTGTCCCAGGCTGGCCATGGCTAAAACACCCCTGCTGGCCTACTTTATTCCCTGGGAGAACAGTGGTCTGCCACCTCCCTGCCCTCCTCTGGGCTGGTATTGGCCTGCTTACCTCCATCAGAGCAGCTGTGGCCTCCATGAGGGAGGTGGGAGTGGGGATACTTAAACAACGCCCCCCCGAATTTATCTGAAATGGTGCCCCTGTTGGGATGCCTTGTGTCCTTGGGGTACTCAGGAGAACTTGTGGAGCACAACTGTGCCTGGTCTCTATCATGAGAGGGTAAGGAAGGGGAAGAGTGGAAGTGGTCAAGGGGGGAATAGATGGTTCCTAGACACTAGGAAGGATCCAATCCCAGCTCACCCTGAAATGTTGAAGGTGGATGGAGATGCTGTCACTTGAACAAGGTATAAAATAACTATCCTGACCATTTGTGGTTGTTAAAGTTACCACAAGCGTTTTCATGATCCATAACTTAGCTGTGGCTTCCTGGTTAAATTCCAACAGATAATTATAATTTTCCTCAGCTAGGAAACTCTTCAGGGAAGGGGCCATCTTGCTGTTATAGATTGAAGTGTATTTCTATTAATCCTGGAGATCCTTTCTTAACGCCATTTTGCATTTTATCAACATTTTTCCTGTGACTTTCTCCATATAGGGCTTGTGTTCATAACAGTGCCTTATGGTACATGTGCACTGCAATAAAACTCTAATATTGTGGGCAGATTAGCTGTAGAATAGTAAGCTTCATTACAGCTGGCCGTGACGCCAGCCTTTGGCTTTTATCAATGCATTAAAAGCTCTTCATCTGCAGTTATTACTTAGAGAGGGCATAACAGCAATGCTATATGGTTGAGGAGGCATTTCCATTTATAATAAGCCTGGTCCTTTACATGTTCCGGGATTCAGCAGTTGCAGAGCTCACTGCAGATTCCACCCCACGCACACAGGACTGTGCGCCATAACCAAAGCTTTTATTTTTAAAAATCATATTATTCCAGCCTTTCTTTCTGTAAAGAAAATGGTCATCCAATGTAAAGCAATGCACTGATGTCTGCAGACAGCTAGAAAGAGTGACGGGCCTGATTCAGATATTCATTTCCTGGACTCCAGATAGGGAGGGGGTCATAAGAGAGACATTACACCCTTTGTGGTAGGCCCTTTGCATAAACAATGTTCTCAACAATGGAGCTCTAATCTGCAGCCTTAAAGTACCTTTAAGTCCACATTGTGCTGCTGGACTTGCCAATGGCTAAGGATCTAGCCCAGGATCTCTATGAGCACCCTTTTCCCAGGTGCTTATCTTTTTCTTATAACTCTTCCATATCTTTCAGTCCTCTATTGAGGAGCAGAGCTTTTAAAATGATCCTTAATGTTGATATTTCTCATGGATTTGTAACCATTTGGGGGGATAGTAGACCATTTTGGGATATTTGAATGTGCGTAAGGGGTGGTGGTTTGTTTTTTTTTAAAAACCAGTGACAATTTTTTCCACATGTTTTTAAAAACAGCTGAAAGTTGACTTTTTAAAAGTCACTTCAAAGTTGCTATAAATGTAAGGCCTACTGGAAAGCCCATTGAAGTTAATGAAAGTCTGAATTGTTATCAGGCCCTTGTCCCTCAATGCTTAGTGCTTTTGTAGAAATTTGGAATAGAATTAACAAACTTACAGCAATTAGAAAACTGCACCTCTGAAACAGCTAATATAAGCCACTGTTGGGAGCCCAAAGGCTCATTAAAAAGATTTCCCAACCTCCTCTTAAAATCCTGGTTATGAGCCTAAATCTGTTGCTAATTAGAATTATTGTATTTCTTTCGTCTTTTATTCCTGGGTCAAACAGTGTTGTCGTCACTTCTGGCAACATATGCTTTTCTTTCCAAAACACTTCTCTTATCCTGCAGTCTTTGGACAGCCTAAAAACTGTGCCTTGTGCCAGTGTTACTGAAGCAAGATGCCCTTCATTTTTCAAACATGGTTTAAGTGTATTCCAGTGTTACATGCACAAATCTGATTTATGGCTTTAGTTAACTGAGTACACATGTTTTCATCAGACTTGACTTCAAACAGGTGTACAAATTGCCTGCCAAACATGCTGGTGGGTTCATCACCAGCTTTGCCTATCATCACATGAAAACTCCTCCTGTTCCAGAAGATGGTTGAACTTAGAGTGAGTGGAGAGCCGATGGAATTGAACCACTGACTTCAGGTGGCTTAATGGCAGGTTGTCTTTCTTCTGCAGCTCGATAAAGGATTTGGTTGTTGACTGACAATCCTGTTCCAACAATCTCTGGGTTTCTAAGACCTTTCTCCCTCTATCATGTGATCAGTTCTGACACTTAAAATATTCTGTGTTTTCTGAAAGATTGCTCTCAGTATAAGAGCAAGACAGTGGCTCCAACTGGAAATTCCCCTGAAATTAGTTATCTATCCCAAAATGGAAGAAATGTTTAAAGTGCAACATTTGGGGCATTGATTCGGAGTGGCAGGTGACTGGATGGATGTGGAAGGGTGGGAGTCTAGGAGAGTGTATGAGAGTTTCTGGCAGGGGCAAAAGACTTGGAGGAACTTATCCTGAAGGTAGAGGACTGTGGGGCACAGAGGAATGGCATATAACTGTGTTGTCTAGTCTCAGAATGGAAAGGATCTGTGAGAGGCAGGAAGAGAGGATGGATGGAGGCAGGAACAGGAGACTGGAGCTTGGGTGAAAGGGACTTAGTACTACCTTTGGGCCCTACTGATTCTGGCCTGCTCCAGGGACTGAACTAGCCCCTGGTGTAGCATAGTGTGTTTGCACTGCAATGTAAGCCCAGGATACACAGGACTTGAGTCCGCAGGCTCAGTGTTTGTAAGCCTGGGCTTGACCATCCACACTGAATAATGACATTAGGTTTAGAATCTCTGGACCTGTGCCTCAGACCTGTGCTCACATCTCCACACCGCCCTACGTAGACCTGAGTCACAAGCTTCCTAGCACCCTCGCCAGCTCTAGCCACTCTATCCCTTTGTTCATGGTGCACTCTGGGAAAACTTGACTGTTCATCCTTTAGCACTTTACAAGAAGTTGTCTCAGTCTGTCAGCATGTCCAGCTGAGCCATGTTTGGGGCCATGCTGCTGCCAGATGGAGTGAGCAACATGGATAAGGTACCTTTTTGAAGAACTTGTCCTGCTTGGGCTTTCACGCTTATTTCAGGAAATGGGCATCCATGAGATACTAGTGGATGTTTTCGTGGCATTTTCTGTCCTACTGAAGGCACCTCTCAAAGGCGGAGGAAGAGGAGGACAAGGCAGACATGGCAGGCTGATGGTACTCATGAGTCTCTGTGTAGCTGCTGATGCCCCTATCTAGCCTAGTGCTTCTGGAGCAGGGCCACAAGAACAGACTGGTAGGACTATAGCCTCATGCAGACCTGAGATGAGCAGCTGTAGCTGCAGAACTTTCACATGAAGAAACCTAGATTTCTGTAGCTTTGTGAGCAGCTTGCCCTGGCCCACCAGTGTCACAACACACAGATGAGGTTGGCCTTGACAGCCCAGAATTGGGTTACTGTAACGATCTGGAAGCTGGCTACCCCTGACAGCTTACAGGTCCATTGCTAACCAGTTTGGTGTTGGAATGTCGACTGTTGTGACAGTGGCAGCAGAGGTTCCTGAGACAATCAAAAGTGATTTTATCCAAATATGGTGAGGATAAACAACAGCCCTGAAGTGACTGCTGGTTCCGAAAGAATGGGCTTTCCAAGCTGTGCTGGAGCCATTGATGGGACTCATGTGACCATAGTTTGCCCTCCTCCAAGAGCACAAGAGTTCATAAATGGCAAGGTCACTACTCCGTAGTTATGTCAGTGCTTGTGGATCACAGAGGCCCATTTATGGATGCCAATGTGGGTTGCATTGGAAAAGTTCATAATGCCAAGGTTTTCCACTGACTGGGAGTCTACTTTTATGGAGAGTCCCTGGCCCTATTCCCACCAAATGAGATTGTCATAAATGGAATAACTGTCCTCACTGTTGTTCTAAAAGATGATCCCATGGATCCCTTTGTGCCTTGGCTTATGAAACCATATCCTGACCTCAGAGGCCTTGGCAAAAGAAGGCTCAATTACATTAGTGGGTGTAGAATGGTGGCTAAATGTGCGTTTGACGGAATGAAATCCCCCTGGCACTGTTTACAGAACTGTTTGGACTCCAGTATCATCAACAGCATCCACGGGATTGTGGTTTGCTATGTTCTTTGGAATCTCTGATTCCAAATGTGGGTCATTGGCCCTTGAGTGGCTCTATGACAATAATGGATGACTGAACTGGTACAGTCAGCCAGGAAGTGTAACTGTCATAGCTGGAGCAAAATGTAGGTGAGCAACAGACATCTGGAATGCCTTGTGCGCTTGTATGATGGACTTGCATGGTGCAAGGGAAGAGAGAGAAAGGGATTTTTATTACTGTAAAAGTTGCTGTACAAATACATGTATGCTACAAATGGCATGTGGGTGTGGTTGTCACAAATTGTGAATGAGAGGACTGCTTATACAATAGGTGGGGGAGAGTAGTGTGACATGAACTGTGGATTTTCATTATGAATTAATCTGAACAGATAGATTGTGTTTGGATGCAGCTTACCAGTTGTACCTTATCGTGGCTTAACCTTTATTCTTTAAACTACACATTATATGAAGTGATGGTAATACACTTCCTTAATGAAATAAAACCTTTATTTGTGAACATGGCTGTACAAATAAATAAAGAATTGTCAGGCAGGCCAGTTGCCATCGGACCACCAAAAGCAGTAATAAAATAAAGTGCATAACACAAACATTAAACAGTGAAATCAGTGCAAACAAATCCCCTACATTTACATGTCTCCAGCATCCCTGTTTCAGTGCCCTTTCTAGCACATTTAGCACATTGGTGCCACTGCAGGGAGGTAGAGGACTGCAGGGTGCATTTAACCTGTTGAACTAGTGTTCAGTTGCATGGACCACCTAACCGTGCTATTGTCTAATGCGTTTCTAGTCAGCAGGACATGGTACTTTGGATGGGACTCAGCATGTGGTCCAGCAACCTGAACTTTTGTTGCCATTAGTGCAAGCCGCCTCTCAAACAGGTCCTTCTGCTGCACTCTAACTTCCTCCCTCAAGCAACATTCCTGCTTCAGAAATTGTAGCGCAAATCTCTCCTGGTGCTCTAAAACCTATCTGTGCCTTTCCACTTGCCATGAATCCTTTTCCATGTGGTATTGTACATGTTTCTAGGTCCTGTCCAGTCTGTCCACTCTAAGTCACGGCCATGCTTCCTCTTTGATGCTCCATGACAATTCTAAATCCCAGGCTTCTGCTGGACTGTGGCTGGGCTGCAAAGGAGCAAGGGCCTCTGGCGGTGGAAGGTCCTGAAAGCAGACATCAAACAGTGCATTATTGTCTCAGTATTTCAAAAAACCATCAGCGCATCTTCAGAAAAAAAGTGCCTGTGGAATCTCAAGGCCAAAACATGAGACTTTGTAAAACTCTGCGTCAGTACTTCCCAGAGGAGCACTTCAGTTCCCAGAAGCTCCATGGACAAAAGTGAATTAAGCAGAGTGAAAAGACTGCATGCACGATGGTAAGGTGAAATTTACAAATGCTAGGCATGCGAAAATGGGAGCCTCTCATAGGGTTCTGTGCGGTACTTTACTGCCTAAGGTTTCTCAGTCTTTTCAGGCAATCCACATTCTGGAGGTCAGATCAATCCTGGAGGTTCTTAAATGGCAAAAGACCTTCTAGTCCAAGCTATCAATGGTAAACCAGCTTTGTAGGGCAAGAAGTTTTCAAGCTTATGATGACTGAGCAACACACCTACTGGTTGAGTGGGCTGATGATCTACAGAGAGAGAGAGATGCCTTAAAAATACTCCCTTCTCTGAAATGTGACTACTCGTCTGGAGCTATCAGCACCTGGGATTGGGTCAAAATGCAAGAGGGAGTCAAAAGGATATTGCATTAACGTCCACATGGATTACTGCCTCTCTACGACTTACAAAACAGACTGTGCTGCCTATATCTACCTAAGGACTACACACAAACACACTTCATAATATAGACTTACAAAGAACTGCATAGCCAGCATCCTCTCCTCTCTCTCTATTCCCCTTCCCCGCCCGCCAGCTTGTAATAAAAATTGCATTGAGTCATAAGCCAAAAATTCCTCCCATTCATGTATTATTAACAACACACATGGAGCCAAACATTTTATCAGTTTCCAAGTATTTCTGCTTCTGTTTCTGCTGCTGGTTCTGTGGCGGGCTGCTCTTCCAGGATGGGGTCACCCAGGATGTGCTGCAGCTGCTCTGGGACAGGTATGAGCACCAGAGTCATTTTGGCAGCCTGATCTGGTGTTATTGACGCCCCTCGGTGCTATACTAGATTCAGGGGTCAGATGGTTGCCATCTTGACTGACCAGGCTGTAATGAACTGCTAGGGGCTCAGAGCTTGGCACAGTACTCAGCACCCAGTGAAATGCCTTGTAAAAGAGATGTGATGACAGGGAGTTCCCATCCATGGCATTCCGATGGTCGCTCTTGAACTGCTTAATCCACTCTCTGTGCTTGTCCCTAATGCTGCCAGCTTGTCCGCTAGTTCTTTGTATATGTTATTTCTAGGACTCTTACTAATGTCAAACATCTTACTCACCTCGCACGAGAGATTTGCCAGAATCTGACTGTGCTCCCATAATCAAATATCTGCGTGGTTGGCAAAAGACTTCTTTTTGTCAATGCCCATGGGGTTAATGCAGGAGACAACTTACTCTGTGTGCAGAACAGTGGTCAGAATAAAAAGGTAGAGCAGCTGTACTTGACTCAGGGTGGTTGCTTCCATTTCCTGGGAGTTGATTTGCCACTCTTGGGATAGAAGGGATAGGATCACTAGGCTATGGGACTGTGAAAGAGCGTGGGATCCAGGTGCAAACTGCATCCACATTGCAACATGATGCATTCTGGCCCTGACTACCAATGGGATTCAGGCTCTGACTCTCCCCCTCCCACCTCACCCCCTAGGTTTTTTGTGTAAACAGAAGGGGTTTGGGGCTTGAGCCTGAGTCTGAGCCTGGGTTTACACTGCAGTGTAGACATACTCTTAGATCAGTGTTCCCCAAACTTGGGATGCCGCTTGTGTAGGGGAAGCCCCTGGCGGGTCGGGCTGGTTTGTGTACCTGCCCTGTCCACAGGTCTTGCCAATTGTGGCTCCCACTGGCCACAGTTCACTGCTCCAGGCCAATGGGAGCTGCTGGAAGCAGCGGCCAGTATGTCCCTCAGCCCGCGCCACTTCTAGCAGCTCCCATTGGCCTGGAGCAGCGAACTGCGGCCAGTGGGAGCCGCGATTAGCCGGACGTGTGAACAGGGCAGGTAAAGAAAGCGGCCCGGCCCGCCAGGGGCTTTCCCTACACAAGCGGAGTCCCAAGTTTGGGAAACACTGCTTTAGGCTACGTCTTCACTACCTGCCGTATCGGTGGGTAGCAATCGATTGCTCGGGGATCGATATATCGCATCTCATCTAGACGCGATATATCGATCCCAAAGGCACTTATATTGATTCCAGAACTCCATCAACCCCAACGGAGTTGCGGAGTCAACATGGGGAGCCACGGACATCGATCCCGCGCCGTGAGGACAGTGAGTAACTCTATCTTAGATACTTCGACTTCAGCTATGTTATTCATGTAGCTGAAGTTGCGTATCTGAGATAGATTTTCCCCCATAGTGTAGACCAGCCCCTAGATAGCTCTAGTGGCCTAAGTTATGGCAGCCTCTCCAAGCTGTCTATGGGGAGCAGCACTGCACAGAATCTCTTTTGCACTGTGTGCTGTGGCCCCCAACCCTGGCAAGTCCCCTATGCCAGGGCTTTTCAAGGGGCTTGGGAGGCAGATTTAAAACTCTGCAATGCTTGCACCAGAGAAATCCCCCCACCCCTGATGCACACAGGACTTTTAGGGACCTTTTACAGCACTCCAGCACTTTAATGTGGCATAAACAGGCTGGAGCAGAGTCAAGGACCATCGAATTGAATATAGATGTATATGCAATCTATATGAATACAATTAAGGAGAAAAAAACCCAGGAAAAATAAATGTGATGGACATGGCATAATAACATGTAATAGTAGAAAGGATGGTTACTAATCTATTCCACAGGTGAAGTCATCCTTAAAGACCCTTTTCTCCCATGCTGCCAGCAGTGGAATCTAATTAAACTTCTTAAGTTATCCCTGTCCTTTCAACGCTTTCTCCTAAATGCCATCTATCTTTCTGTCTGTCCTTAGACTCTGAGTTCTTGAGGCAAGAACCATCCCTGTTTGAACATATGCAAGTTCTCAGCATATCATGGGAGCTACCACAAACAAATACTAAATAGTAATGACTGGGGCTGGTCCAATTTTTAGTGTTGAAAGAATTTCGGCTGAAAAAATATGTTTTAAGTTTTAAATTGAATTTTTTTGCTAGGAAAATGTCAGTTCCAATGAGAAAAATCAGTTTTTCCGCAGGAAATTTTGAAACAAAAAGTTGAAAACAATTTCCCCCACTCCAAATGGCATTTTAAATCAAAATGAAATGAACATTTCCAACAACAAAACTGAAAATGAACTTTTTGGTTTTTTTTTTTTTCAAAATTTCTCATTTGAAAAATTTGGTTTTCTAAGCAGCTGTAATAACGACTACTTTATACCAAACCTGTTTTATCACATGCCCAAATAATATGCATACTTCCTGTTTGTATCCAATATTAAGTCCAAGGTACAGAAAATTTGCCTCTGCACCTTCTCATGGTGTTTAGGAGGCAGAGAACTAATTGGCGGGAAGCTCTCCACTTCCTGGACATCCCCACAACTCATTGCCAAAGAATTGGTGGGGAAGGGGTCATAGCTTTTGCAGCAGGCTAGGTTTCTCTCTGGTTGAATGAGTCACACAGTTGAGGTGTCAGCCTCTGTAGGTTTCTAGGGCAGTAGTGGCTTTTCTGGCCCCCAATCTGTCATGCTAGATTGGGACCATTGACTGGAGCCTGGGCATAAAATAATAAGTTGTTTTCATCTGGCCTGGGACAATAGTTATCCATTCTACAGTTCATCCAAGTGCCAGTCATTATCTGTTTTATTGACTTTAAAGAACTTAAGTTTGGCTTCATTTGCACAAAACTTGGGTTTCATTTGATTTCAACTGCATAGCACCTCCATGTAAAGATAAGGCAGGACTAGTTCCATGCCAAGAAGCAGCTCACCCTTGCTGGAGACAAGAAAACAAACATTTTCACAGTATAATCAATCTTATGGAGCAGATGGATGTAGTAATTAGAGAAAAAACAATTTTGCCAAGACTATTAAAATTTCTCCAGTTTATCAGAAAGTGGGTGTTGCCACTGGTCAATAATTTTCTCATTATTGCAAAAACATTATTACTTGTTGACTAGTTTGTGGGAAATAGAAAAAACTATTTTTGGCTTTCTGACTTTGTTTACAGCAATGAGACCGAGAGTTGCAATCCAAAGGTTTAAAAAAAAGTATGCATTTTTCTTGAATTCAAGGTATCTCAAGCCATAAAATAATGCAGTACTGGTAGAGTGTGTATTTACATTGTGCTCCTCTGCATGCTATTTGGATGTATATTACAAAACTTAAAACAAACTGTTGCCAACCAGTCAGTTTTACCCATTTTTCTCTCACTCAAAGTGCATTGATGAGATAAGTAGCATAGCTATGGGCCCAAATTTTTAAAAGGACACAAAGGAATCCAAAATCCAGAATTAAAATACTGCTTACAGTTCCTTATAGGGATGAAATCACTTCTACTTAGAAGCCTATATACCAATTGAATAATGAACTGGAAAATCTTAATGAGACATGGGTGGAATTTTGGAATAAAAAAATAAATTACACAAAGAAGAGAGATATTTTAGGGCACATAGTTATATAGGAGTATTATAGATTCCAGACATCCATTTACTGTGTAACATAATGCCACTGTATAAATCCTTGGTACACTCAAACCTTGAATATTGCACACAATTATGTTCACCTCATCTAAAAAATAATATATTAGAATTGGAAACAGTAATATTAGAATTGGGAAAAGTACAGAGAAGGGCAACCAAAATGATTAGCGGTATGGAGCAGCTTCCATACTAAGAGAAATTAAAAAGCCTGAGACTGTTCATCTTAGATGACTACGAAGGGGATATGAGAGAGATCTGTAAAATCATGAATAGTGTGGAGAAAATGAATAAGGAAGCATAGTTTACCCCTTCCCCTAACATAAAACCCAGGGGCCATCCAATGAAATTAATAGGTATCAAGTTTAAAACAAACAAAAGGAAGTATTTCTTCACACAACGCAGTCAACCTGTGGAATTTGTTGCCAAGGAATGTTGTAAAGGCCAAAAGTGTAACTGGGTTCAAAAAAAGAATTAGGTAAGTTCATGGAGGATACGGCTATCAATGGCTATTAGCCAAGATGGTCAGGGATGCAACCCCATGCTCTGGGTGACCCTAAGTCTCCGACTGCCAGAAACTGGGACTGGATGACAGGGGATGGCTACCACAATAATTGCTTTTTGTTCATTCCCTTTGAAGCATCTGGCACTGGCCACACTGTCAGTAGACAGGATACTGAGAGAGATGGATCATTGTTCTGACCCAGTGTTGCTGTTCTTATTTATTTATATTTTCCTTTGGTTTTTTCCCTCCTCCTTACTTCATTCTGTTTATCTCTTTCTGACATCCTTCCAGTTCCAAGGAGTTCCTTTCCATCTGCATGTGTTATTTCGATTGTGTTTTTGCTGTTTTATTATTGTATATTTCAATTTTTGTGCATGTACACACATGCAGTGGTACAAAGACATAAAGGATACGTATAACACAAGGAAAACACACATGCCACACACTTGCTAAGGGTCCTCATCCATGTACTATAGTGTCCTTGATGGAATTTAAGTGTACATAGTGAGGGCAGTAATTTAAGATAACCTACCACAGTCCACTCCTTCTCACTCTACAGTTACAATTTCCCACACTTTCCCACACAGATGAGCCCATTTATTGCTTTCATTTCAGCCTAACAAATCACCCAAGTGAGGCTCTGGCAGATCACAAGAAGGGACAAATTCCAGGCCGAGGGACCTTACTATTGGGAATGCCCTGCTGTCCACTGCTAGGAGTTCAATGGCAGTGGCAGAGAGTGAGAGTACGCAGATAAACAGCAATTAACAGTGGTCTGCAGGGGGAAGAACAGGACCCTGAAACAGCCAACCAATTCAGAGCTTTATGTCGGTAGTAGATATACGTGTATGTGTACCGCATATTGCAAACAACCTACTACCAGTAACGAAACAAATCAAATGTCATGGCCATGGCACAAGATGGCTATGACTTCGGAGCCGTACAATATAACGGACCACATTTGCTGGTGCAGTGGGCTGTGCTTGGTGCAGAGCCAGAGGGACTGGGGCAAAGTGGCCTCAAGCGATTTTTGCATAGCCCTGATCCCAGGGCCAGTTAACGACTAGGCTAGTTCCTGGCACAAGTTTAAACAGCGTGAAGGTTGCTCCAATTTTTCATTGGCTGCCCATGACCTGTAGTGGGGCTATTCTAGCTGCTAAGGATCAGCTGAATGCAGTGATGTCCTGGCTGCTCCCCTTTTCCCTAGACACAACTCCTGTGTTGGGAGATTAGAGGTGGTGGAACTGTGCATATGGAACATGGAAAAGGTGGAGAAATGTAGCTGAATCTTAATTCTTGACAGCATAAGTACTAATTATTTGGAATACAGCAGCACATTTGCACCAGTGTTTTCTGCATAAACCTCTTTAAAGGGTTTATAACAGATAAAGTTTGCTTTGAGTTGAAATATGGCATGCCAGGACTCAGAGCAGATGCACATTTTTGTTGCCATTCTTAGAAATGAATCATTTTGTCAATATTTTTTGTTGCTTTCAGAAAAAAAATGCAGGTATGTAATTAAAATAGTTTCCAAAACAGAATGCAAAAAATACTTATTTACTCACTGAACAGTAACAGCTCCCTCTTTCAGGTAAACCACACATGGATTTACAATTAATACCACGGTCATGTTTATTAAATTGTAGCTAGATTGCAATTCTTCCAAAGGATTGACATGGCATGGCACAAGCTTCTGCAGTGCAGGGCACCCTAGAAATATCTACAATAAACAGCAGTAGCCTGTCACATAAACTTTCATATTATCATATTATTTCTTATCCAATAATCTGTATGCAATCATTTAAAAGACTACATTCAACTGATGTTAAAGTTATGACACCGTGACAGTCCAGGGCCCAGTTTAAGAGGGGGAGAGGAAAATGTGGCAGCTCTAGAACTGGTCCATTTTTTTCTTTTTTTCTCTAACAAATTTCAAGGAAGAAAAATCATTGTTTGAAACTTTTTTTCATTAACTAAATTAAGATGAAAAATGTTTATTATCCTTTCTCCCCCTCGTTTTGTCAACAGGAAAGGGAAGGGGCTCCCCCCCATTTAGTTTGTTTGGGTTTTGCGGGCCAAAAAAGAGAGGGAAATTTCAACAAAAACAAAAGTTTTCATTTAGGCCCAAAAGCTATTCTTTGATGAAAAAATGTCAGCCAGTTGTAGGTTGGAGCAATCTCCCTACCACGGTTAGGAGGGCAGTTTTGAAAGGTATTGCTACATTTTGATTTGACGAGGAGCATTTGCAGTGAAGAGTTGTAAGAACTGAAGTTCTGAGGCTGCTGAACCTGCCTGTAGGGATGCAGGATTCTCTGTCCTAAAGCCTCCTCCTGTGTGTGGAAAGAGGCCTTATTTGGTGTTGGAGTTGTCCTACATCATATTTTGTACCATACTGAGTGTACTGTTGTGTTCTAAAAATGTCCTTTCCCCTCACAGATGTACTATCTAGCTGTAGATACTGTCTCTATATGCTTTGTAACCAAATAACTACAGTATATAGAACATGTCAGGAGCAGTGATTGGTCAAATTCTTCTCAGTGATGCTGTACAGCATCTCATGGGATTGCACTAGCCTAAGAGACGCTGTACACCAGTAGCATCCAACCTTTAGCCTGAGGGCCAAACATTATTTCAGCATGTCAAGGGCCTGCAATCAATACTTAGGGAGAGATTTTTGTACCCTGTTCTGCTCCATTTTCACCACTGCCAGCTGGTGCAACTTACAGCAGGCCGCAGGTTACACGAACTCATGCCAGGGTTAGGCAAAGAATCAGGGAGCTGTAACTGGTTATTGGCTTTCAATCTTGCCTCGTATCTTTCTGGGGCTGTTCTGGGAGTTTGTGAGGGAGAGCCAGCCTTTGCTGGCCCTCACCTAGGCTCAGGAAGAGCCAGTCAAGATCCTTTCCTGCTCTCCTGGAATGAGACCAGCACTCTCTTCCCTCTCCTGCAATGCAGCAGGTGGCCAGAGGGGGAGTTGCTGAGCAGCTGCAGTGGGAAAAGGCCTGCTGCTACTGACAGCCCTCCCAGTTCACACCAAGGACCACCAGGGGTTGTAGGAGAAACAATACCCCCAGTGACCCGCCTATAGTAATGGGGCAAGTTCAGCCTTCAGTGTAAACACCACAGGGCACAGCTCCGGACATCTATTTTCAATCTCTAAAAAAATAAACATGTTCTTCTTAAGATCGTCACTCGAAGGCCACCATTTGGAGCATTGAGGGTAACAAGTGGCCCTCCCATTCACTGTGTGCAAGTTTGTCCCCTAGTAATGGCAGTGAAACAAAATTGGGTTAGTGTTAAGTAGGAGTCAGTGATAGACTCACATTCACAAGAGCAAGAAAACACAAAGTAAGAGTTCAAACCATTCTGCCCTGTTATAATGTGATGTAATGTAACTCATGAAGGGCAAGACTGACCACACCTAGGCACAGATATACAGCATACGAGATAGTGGGAGAGATAGTTTCCTCTCCTGCTTGCACTCCTGAAAGGGCCTGGAACAATCTGCATTCATGCAATCAAAGACAGTGCAAAGCTGGTACCAGCCTAGCCAAAAGTGGGGAAGGAGCAGGGCAAGTAAGCAGGCTTAGGCCCCATTTCTGAGCCCCAGGTCCTAGAGCAGGCTGTAGTAGTGGTTGCACTCTGCAGCAGAGCTCCAGGAATGTGACACCAGCCTGTGTACTTGTTTACATGCAGATGCTACATCAGATTAGTTTGTCTGCTCTAAGTGCAGTGAATTAACTGTATCGAATTGAAGTATGTCTACACCACTTTGTTATGGTGGGTTAAAGTACCTTCCTCGTTATACATTGTGTAGTCCAAATTATTTTTTCTATATCTGCCCCTACAGTAAACATGCCTGCCATGCAGCGTGTTTGAATTTTAAACTCTCTGGTGTCGACATCTTGAGCAAATGAGGGGGAAGATCCCTGGGGAAGAGGAAGAATAAGCTCTGAAAAGAGGGTTTGGAGGCAGCAACTGTGGCTGATGGTTGTGGGAATTGATACCGCAGGGAAAGAAAACTTCATAGCTTTACATCTCTAGCACAAACAGCACTTTGAGTACACTACAGGACAGGGAAGGGGGTTAAAAGCCGAGCAGGCAGAGGTGATCCTAGCTCCACTCAACATGGCATCAGACCGTGGATACCCAGAAAAAAGTGTTTTAACCCCTCCTATACAGTTGTATGTAATACAGAACATAATACTGGCACAGCTCTGCGGTATTTTCAGGCTGGCGGCTAGTAGAGATAACCTCCACTGCAGTTTCAGTATGGCTGTCTGCATGGGGTTCTTGTATAATCTCTGACTTGGGTAAGTCATACGGTTCTTGACTGCCCAGAGAAACCTCCTTTTGCGTGGTCCCGATGGTATATGTGGGCCAAGTTTGCTTTCCATGGGGGTCAAGGGAACTTGCTGGAAAACTGTCACTTGCAAAAATGCAGTCCAGTTCCTCGTAGTATGGGCCAGTAGTGGGATCATTACTGGAGGTACTGTTCTTCTCCCTTGTCTTCAGGTATTTCTGCCAGAGCTCCTTTGCTTTGACTCTGCACAGGCACAGCTCAGCGAGGGATCCTCATCTTCATCTGCTCTGACAGGGTTTTGTAGATGTCTGCATTGCTGTGATTCTTCTTGAGATGACATTGGATGTACAGCTCTCCAAAGAGGGCAGTCAAGTCCAGGAGCTCTGCACAGGTCCGTGCAGAAGCAAAGCAGGCATGTCTACTCTAATGGCTATGTGATTCCACATGTGTGAACTTGCGGCTATGGTTGACTGACTGCCAACATTCTATCAGAAATGTGACAAGAGAGCCCTGGAGCAGTTGAGACCACACAAGTACAGACGGACTTATGCAGATATGAAACAGTGCAGTGTGGGATAGCTATAGGAGGACTGCCAGCAGCAGAGTAGTTAGGAATGAGTTCATACAAACTCTAAAGTGAACAAACTCCCTGCAAAGTTTCTGCTCCAAGGAAGATTACTGACTGTGACCTAAGACACCAAATAACTGGCTTTAAAAAAAAAGGTTGAGTGCATGCACGTTACTTTAAACTGAGCAACCTAAAGTTACCCCGATGTAACATCCGTGTGTAGAAAAGCCCTTAGCATGTCCAATCATATGACTCTTCCACTATGGGCATGTAAGGCATAGCATAACATTAAGTAAAATGATGCAGCATAAAGTCTCTGCAATACTTGGACATACTAGGGTGTGTTGTAGATGCTATATAACCTTCAACACTTGATGCAAGAGTAGGACTCTCTTGGCACCTGATTTACAATGACCGCTGTTAAGTGTGGGAATTTCATAGCAGAAAGGAAGATTGGTAGCAGTGTTTGATACTTGCCCAGTGCACAAATCTTGGCATTAACTCAGAATTTCACTATTTAAATCAGGCTCTCTGTGAGTGGGGAGCTTTCCTTTCACTTCCCCTTTGTCATACACTCCTAGTTCAAAAAAAAAAAATCAGCAGAGAACCTTATTGAATAACCCTATTGTTTTAAATTATTTCCTGCATCTTCTGTCAAAACTTAAAGCACAGCCCTTCAAACACAACTTTAGAAATCCCTTACGATAAGAATGGGAGGCCTTAACTTGGCAATCAGCCTTCAGTGTATGTGACTGTGAATGCCGATTGACCAAAGCCATATTCTTATTTGGATGTGGAGCCTGTTTTGGTTACATCATGGCCATATACCAAGTCCAAGGGCATGCACACCTGGGACTGTATCACAAACATGTAAAACCTACTATGTAGCATAGGGATAAGTGGGGGAAAAGGCAGTAAAAATATTCCATTTTCTGCCCTTTTTATTGCTTTTATTTAAGTCAATGCTCAGCTTTTACTTCGTAGCTAAAGTCTTATCAATCTCCCTTCTCTCCTGCCTACTGTGTTTTGCAGGCATTTGGCCTTCTTTACAGCTTAAATGTTATTCACAAACATTTTTCTTAGTACATTTAATGACACAACATCGAAGCCATGGGTGTATCATTGCTGAGCTTTAAAGATAAAAACTTTAGTTACAAAGCCCAACTGGGACCGTTTCGGTGCTCTCAATTCAGTTTCTTAATAGTACTTTAACCTTAAAGATACATCAGCTGTGCTTGGGCGGGAGAGGGGGAAGAGGACAGAGATAATGGGGAAAAGGCAGTGCAGTTGTAAACTACCACTTAGAAGAGCAGCATACAGAAAACCCCAAACAATAATTTATTCACAATAGGGGAAAAAGCAGTTTATAAACTTGTTGATGGTATTTGCTCTTATCCTGCTATTGAGAGGTGTGGGATCTGCTGCCTATACCTGGGCATTAGAAATACGTACATAGTAATTTATAGAGAGCCAGGATATATGTTCCATAAATAACTGCCCCTCCCATCCCAACCACACCACTTAATTTTAAATTATGCAGCCATATTCAGCCACCACTGATACACTTCACAGGCAGCTGAAGTCACCCTTCACACTAATATGCTCAGGGCCTGATTCTCCTTCGACTAAGTCAACTCCATTTATTTAGCTAGTTATTCCTGATTTACACCAGTGAAAGGCCCTATCCACACTAGGGATTTGTCCTTATGCCAGTGATTTGAACCAGTAAAGCTTGCCCCTGCTTCAAACCAGGGGGCACACCACTGGTGCAAACAGTGGCTTCATTGGTCTGCATGAATGCAGCTAGATGAATTGCTGGCTGCTATTTCCTATCATTGTGGCCATTCCCCTCAGTGATAGTAGAATCAGGACCCTAAGGGGAGCACCAGGAGACCAGGAACACACACATTCCTGTGTCTGACTCATTTTAAGCATGCAGAGCAAAAAACCTCTTTTGCTATCTACTCTGTCTCTCCTTAAAGAATCTAATATAGTTATAGGGGGAAATTTTCACAGGCACAAATGGCTGACTGCCAGTTGTACCTTGGCAAATTACAATGGGGGAGATGTTGAAAGTTTTAGTCATTTTAGAATGGTTACATTGAATTTGCAAACATGTTAAAAATGGAACTTACTGGAGTTTTTGGACTTTTTGTTTTGTTAAGCTAATGAACTATGTAGTATTGTTCTTCAACTTTCAGCTGTGGAGTTTGATCTCACCTCTCCAGTACAGATCATACAAGCCTAGGCATGAATTCAATGCCTATTAGTTATTACGGCTTTAACAACCACGTCATTAATGATCATTAAAAATGCTTTTGCCTAGTAAGGAATTGTTGTACACAGAGGCCATTTTTCCTATTTATTTTGTGACTATTAATGGTCTTTTTTAATATTTATACCTAATGTAAGGAACAGTGTTAGAAATAATTCAAGTACTGTAAAATAAAACCAGCTGCATCCATTATATGTGCATTACTGCCAGGAATTGTAAATATGTTTTTGCCTGATAGCCTCTTGACTCAATAATATCCTGCTATCTCTGCTGGGCAGGCAAATTTTAACCAAGAAAACACAGGTTATGATTTTTGTAGTCAGACTGTGTTTCTTTTTAAAGTATGTTATCCAAATTCAAATTTTAAGAAGGTCCTTTTTAAAAAGTGTTTGTGATCTTAACAATTGAAAAGTCAGCTTCAAAGTGGTGGAAAGAAGGTACAACATGCACTTAGAGCAGAGATATTTCTTTAGGATATATACATAAGCAGACAAACCCTGCCATATCATACCATACAAACAATTTTAATTGTGTAGTTACAGTCAATAACCACTCCTAGTCAGAACATTTCTGCATAAAGAAAATTGTGATACACTTATAAAAACAGCCAGCTGTAACAAAATAACTGGTGTTTTCATAGCAATAAACTCATAAAAAAGAAATACACCTTTATACAGAAAATTTATACAGCTGTAGCTTTAAAATTGATTGTAAACCAAAGGAAGACACATTGCAAACATCAATTATTTTCACATTAATTGCATAAGTTTCTAAGGTGATCTATTAGTTTTATTTACCTAAGCTTATTTGCATGATAGTAAAAATTGCATACAACAATAAGAGTGAAGCTTATAGTATGAATTGCTTGGATAACATAGAGCACTTTTTATAGGCAACTGTGTAAAGCACATTTCTCTATTTAAAACTTTTAAGACACTTTGTTTTACTGCCCATCAAAATACATTTATAAATAGAAAAAAATCAGTATGATAACAAGAGAAGCAATATCACATTTAACGGAAACTCCAAAAAAAATTAATTACAACATGACGCTGCAGGATCTACAAATAAATAATGAGGACTAAATTGTGTTTCACATTTTCTTTTCATTTTTTTAAAATCATATAACAATGAGAATGGAAAAAAAAAATACAGTGACCTTTATTTCCAAAACAGAAACAAATCTGAATTACGGCAGTGCCATATAATACAAGGCATTTGTTGGCATATGTTATCTTTAAACTGCATTCCACAGTCTATAGTTCTTTTGTAACATACAATAGAGTAAGAGTAACAAACTCTTTTCTTTTTTTAAATAAACGTGAGTTTCCAAAGACCAAGTGTGGAGTGTTACAGTAATAATTAAAAAAAAAATTGAGAAACAAATCACAAAAGTTGTAATGCTTGTCTGAAGGCTCCAGAATCAAAATCACTGGTATCATGCTTATTGGGTACACCACAGTGTAGCCAGTGAACACAAATTAATATCAAACAATCCTCAACGCTTCATCTGTAGCTGCAAAGCAGTTTGTAAAACAGAGTAAAACATCTAGTGCAGTCTGCATTATCCTTTTTTTCAACTTTTGTGCAAGTTTTGGAAGATTCATTGACCAAACAATGAATGAGAGAGGTTTTTGACACAATGCAAGATGGAATTTTCGTTTCATTATTAAATACCAGTGGCACTGTTGAATGAAAATAATACTTTTTAGATCAGTCTTTCAATTCAGCATTAATCTCTGTGTTCCCTTCTACTGATAATTCTTCTTCTAGTTTCACTGAAAAAAGTGTGTTTGCATTTTTGTCTTGGATGCTATCTTCTAAATCCTTAAGCAATTCTTCCTCTTTGTATTCTGCAACATCCACTTCCAACCCAGAATTGTCCTTCAGCTTCCCGTGGTGCTTGAGATAATATCGCTGGTTCTGAAAGAACTTGATAATGGTGTACTTGGGTAGGTCAAGCTGAGCCGAGAGAGTCTGGATTGCTTCTTCATCTGGATATAGGCCTACATCTTGTATGAAACTCTGTAGAATTCCCAGGGCTTCAACAGAAATCTTTGTTCGTGGTCGTGGTTTCTGACGATTTTCATCCTCAGATTCAGCTGGTGATGCCACTGTTGGTTGCCTTGGCGGTAGTCTGGGACCTGGTTGTTGCTGCTGCTGCTGCTGTTGCTGCTGCTGCTGGAAGACAAAGTAAATCATTTGGTAAATGTATTTTTGCTGATATTTTTATCCTAGCCCAGAAATCCAGATATCTAAGTATAATTTGCCAAACTAAAAAGAAAGGTCCTGGAGATTTGAAAAGACTCCCTACTGCCCACATCCAAACGAGTCAGAATTAAAATACAAATTAGTTCCCCTCTCTGCGAATGGGTGCTGGGAGAAGGGGAGGAATACTGGTAAAATACTCAGGTCTTGTCCACATCAAGATTTGAAGATATGGTGGTAGCATGTGTTAGGGAACACTTTCTAACTAACATATTTTAAGAGTCAAGTGCAGACCAGGCACGCTAACTTGAACATGTGTTAAACTGGCTTAGTTAAAGCCTAGAGGTGGATCTAGGATTTAACATGTTAGAGTCTACACTAGACTTGAAATGTGTTAGTTAATATATTCTAACATATTCTGACATGGCATTTTAAAATCCTAGTCTAGACAAGGACAAAAAAATAAATCAGGAGCTAGGAACTCCTCACTTCTAAGCATCACCCAGATAGTACCTTTTTCTGTGACCTTGGGAAGGTCACTTAACCTGCCTGTGTTCCAATATCCCAATATGCAAACTGGGAATAAACATACATACTTACCTCAATTGAGTTAATATTTATATAGTGCTAGGGTACAAAATGCTAAATAAGTTGCATTATTATTACTATGAGTGAACATCCAGCATTCTAAAATGTCAAGCAATAAAATGACCCAGGATGCATATCACAGAGAAATAAGATAAAGCAAACCATGATGTAAATAATTAACAAGAGTTTAAAATGAAGGTTTGGAAGCAAGGAATTCAAAGACATTTTAAAAAGGTGATGCACTGAGCCCTAGGGACAGAAATGTTTTTCTCATCACCGGCTGGAGCCCAGCACATTATAAGATCATGTTTAAATCAAAAGTGAATTTGTCAGCTACTGTTTTTGTTGAGAATTATGTTCCTTTACAGCACAAAAAGAATTGTTTAGCAAGATATTTTGGATCAGCAAATGTCTTGTCATATGGTGCTATTTAAATAAAGTAACAAGTAATAGTTATTGTTTTAAGAAATGAACAGTAGGTATATCTAGATTTTGTCTAATATAATATTTTAATTGTTCTTATATAATGGTAAATTTAGATACGGATACTATAATTAAGACCCAGCCCTGCTAATATTTATGCACATCCTTATCTTGATGCGCTTCAAGTAGTCCCATTCTAGACTTAAGTCCCAAATAGACGTATGCCCCTACTTAAAGGGCTTAACTTTATGCATGTGCTTAAATCTTTGCAGGATCCGGGCCTGTGTGTGTATGCTTTTCAGAGTTAGCACATATATTAATTACACAATTGATGCATCTGCAAACAATTACAGTATATAAAATATCACCTACCATATTGTAAATACAAATACAAAATATCCAATCTTGCAACCCTCATTCACACAAGTAGACAGATTGATATCGTATAATGCAACTATTCATGTGAGTAACATTTGGAGGATGAAGGACATTTGTTTTGTTGATAAAAACTGTCAATCTGAGAAAGCAGCGTAATAATAGAATAAGTGTACCATGCATAAGCTTTTCCTTTTATCCCCCTAAGAAGTAATGTTACTAAAAACAATGTACATTTTCAAACCAATGCTGCTTTACTACTTAATACAGATATTTCTCTCTCTTTTTTTGCTAAATCAAATAGTAAGTTTCCAGGCTTTCACAATTATTTTAGTACTCAATATCCTAAGGGATTGTCTTGTTCAGTTTATCTTTAATACACACTCATGTTGTTTCTGGCTGCTGGATAACTCCATTCTTTGTAGATTTGTAAATATTTTTCCATAATGGTAATACGAATGATCCACAAAGCCTCTGTGGAGGTTGGGAACTCTGAAAACTAAGGGTATTTTCTGCCCTTTGGGGCAGCAGTTAAAGGCTGACCCCAGAGCTTTAACAAAAAGGAATTCAATAGCTTCATCAATTCAAACGGACACATAATGGAACTATTCTACTATGTTTTGCATGATAGACTACCTTACTCAGGAGTTTATGTGCTATCTGGTTCATGTGTAAGGATGCAGTGGAGCAGAGGGAAAACTACCTCCCGGGATGAATACTGAGACCTACCATGGCTAGTTCAGTGAGCGTATCTTTTCTAAGTATATAAATATGCTGTTTCTTTGTTATCTGGGAGTGGGTCCTGAAACCCCCTCCCTGACACATTTAACTTGTGCCAGCTCACCTGAGGAGCAGCACCCAGCCAAGGTCCAGTGGTCAGCAGGCCTGGTAAGAAAGCGCCTCTATGCTCTCCTTTCACAAGGGTGGTGGGAGAGGGGCTCTAAAGGAAAAACAAACAAACGTTGACTCATCCCAAATTTCAACTGGGAGTAAATGGGATGAGGAATTAGGTCTGGTCCCCCTGTTGACCTGAATTTGATGGGTTAGTTTTTATGGCTCACCACTGATCACATCCAACGAGAAGATTTATAGGTTCTTGTCCAATTCAGACTACAGAGTTCAAGAACTCAGAGAGTTTTATATTGGGAGAGGACTCTCGGGGTGCTTGGCAAGAAAGCGTATACTGAGGACAATACCAAATTGATAAAATCTTTATTGACATTAACATAAAAATAAGAAATGCAATGAAACTTATAACTGCAAAACAGTAAAAGAATTTCAAAACTCCTGGTGGTAACATTTCTATTATAAGTACCTTAACCTAACATACTCACACCCTTGCTTGAGAACCTGGTAATAAGAGGTGAAGGACCAGCCTCACTCACGGCATGCCCAATTACACTGGTTTCCCCAATGGTTAGGAATGTTGAGTAGTTATACTATACTTCACAAGCTGAGCTGATAGCATGATAGAAGATAGAATAGATAGATGAAAAGATCTAAGAAGCAGAACTTAGTTTAAGAGCTTTAAGAGGTAAGACCAGAAGAAGTGAAGAAGAAGAAAAGAACTAACTCCAAAGCAGCTACAAGAAGGTGGTTTAAGAAAAGAACTCACCAACTAACAACTCTCTTACAAGGTATTTTAGAGGCTCCTGACCTATGTAATTCAGGCCCAACCTACTATACCCAAATCTTGTTCCCATACCCTAAGAAACGTATGGGTACCCTTCTACAGGTTAGTGGATTATGACACTTTCTAAATATATTAATAAGAATTATCTCACTCCAAAACTGTCAACTTAGGCTCTTTTGATGACCTCGAGTTGTAGTTTACCCTGAGGTTACCAATCAGTTGTAGAAGCCAGATAAACCTGTGATGTGATGTGGATAGTTCCTCTCTTTGGTTCTCCAAAGTTCAGGGACCATTCTTATCTGTGCCAAAGGTTGCCATCTTTTATGCTGACATATTTATAACTAATTCTACTTTTTGCTATATAGCAAGATCTTACTGGATCTTACAGGCCGGTACGCTTCTTGCATTTCACCAAAACTTATTATTAGGAAACACATGCCTCAACACATCCTAAATCCCAAGGAATTAATATTAATAAAATATAAGAATAAAATGGATTAATTTAAGAAAAAAGAAACATTTATTAATACTGCTGGCTGAATTAGTAGGATATAATAGCTAGCAGATTAATCCTATGGGCTACACCCCTCCCTCCATTTCTGCTTGAAGAGAACCATTGCTGTTGAGGATTTGTGTCTATGGTACTTGGATTTTAAAAGACATCACTTAAAAATATCCATTCCTTCCACTTTGTAGGTTATGTAAGTACCAGAACTGAACAGAGAGTCATGCCCTCTTTCTAATTCTGAGCTCTAACAAACTACTTGAACCTATCTATGGACATCTAAGATAAGTAATCAATTATTCCTCCTCCAATCAGATATATAGACCAGATGGGTCAAATGTAAGTTTAAAACAATGAAGTGTATATGTGTTCACGCTCTCCTTTTAATTGTGAAGGAAGATAGCAGTGCACTGTTATCTCTTTCTAAGAAGCCTCTGTTTAATCTGGAAGGAAGAAAAGAAACACTAATTTCCTTTGCTGCATTTAAAGCTTTATTTACTTAGTGCTATATTGGATTGGCCAAGGTAAACTAACCTGAATCTGCTCTGCTGGAACATGGATAATGTGGGAAGGTCTGTCACCATGGTGATGAACTGCATTGCTTTCTTGTTCATAAATGGCATCTCGTTCAGACTGAGGAAGACTGAGGAACCTTCGGATCATTGAAAGATTCTCCCAAAGGGTCCTGTTTTCCGGTGAGGGATCTTCCTTCCAACGTAACAGTTCACAAAGCCACCCCTTGAAGATAACATCAAAATATTAGTATTCCTCATTTAATAAGGGATAGATTCTGCTCTCATTTACACTTCCTTTGGAGTGAATGGAGGTTCTACAGGGACAAACAAGGGCTGAATTTGTACTTTAATGTTGTCTCATTTCCCTCCCTCCCCCCCGCCCACTTTTGTCAGAAATTACTTTAATTTTAAATTCCAGAGGGCTCTCCTGAAATCTAAAGTAAATACTAAATGTGTCAAGAATCTGTTGTGTTATTTTACAAACCCATCACAAAATGAAAACTTTTTGCATAACATGTTTTCAGTAGTTGCATTATATTTACAAACAAACAAATTGATCAAGGCAGCATCCCTTACATACTCCAAATATATACTTAGTGTTCTGTTTCATCTAACTCCAGCATGTTCTTTCTTCTATTCATTTTCTTTTATGTAAGCCAATATCCATCTTACGGTATTAAGAATGAATTTCAGTAACTGGTAGATGATGTCTTCTGGCTGCTGCTGCGGTTTATTCCCCCCCCCACCCCCTTTTCCTTTCCACATTCTAGTATTATAACTTTTTTTATTCAGAGTAAAAATACTTCAAAAATATGTCTTTTCTGTAGATCTGCCTAATGTAAATCATTATGATAAAGGAGTTCCATAACGTCCTTTTAAAAAAAAGGAATCCGTTGAGTAGACATTGTGAAGTTATATCATCTTCCTCATTGCTATGTACAGAGGTGGCTTTGCAGGTGATCTTACCCCATGTGATAACTTTTATCTATTTCACACCCTTTCCCTTTAAAACAGACTTTAAAATCAGACAAACAATATTTGATATTGTGGATTTAAAAGGCGATATGTTCATAGGTATGCACAGGAACACGTCCTTTACGACATTTCCAGATTATAGCAAATTAGCTAAGAACGCACCCACTCCAACTCAGGGCTTGTCTACATCAGAAAGTTGCAGCGCTGGTGAGGGAGTTACAGCGCTGCAACTTTGAAGGTGTACACATCTGCAGGGCATCACCAGCGCTGCAACCCTGTTTGCAGCGCTGGCCGTACTCCCGTTTTGTCTCGGGTGTAGAGGATCCAGTGCTGGTGATCCAGCGCTGGTAATCCAATGTAGACACTTACCAGTGCTTTTCTTGACCTCCGTGGAAGGAGGAAGCCTCTGGTAATCAAGCTGGTCTCCTTTCCCGGTTTGCTCTCTTGTTCCCGGAACCCCGAGCAAGCAGGTCTCCTTCCCTGCGGTTTGCAGGGTGGTTCGGGGAACGCGAGAGCAAACCGCGGCGAAGCTGGTCTCCTTTCCCGGTTTGCTCTCTCGTTCCCGGAACCCCGAGCAAGCAGGTCTCCTTCCCTGCGGTTTGCTGGGTGGCTCCGGGAACGCGAGAGCAAACCGCAGCGAAGCTGGTCTCCTTTCCCGGTTTGCTCTCTCGTTCCCGGAACCCCGAGCAAGCAGGTCTCCTTCCCTGAGGTTTGCAGGGTGGTTCGGGGAATGCGAGAGCAAACCGCGGCGAAGCTGGTCTCCTTTCCCGGTTTGCTCTCTCGTTCCCGGAACCCCGAGCAAGCAGGTCTCCTTCCCTGCGGTTTGCTGGGTGGCTCCGGGAACGCGAGAGCAAACCGCGGCGAAGCTGGTCTCCTTTCCCGGTTTGCTCTCGCGTTCCCGGAACCCCCCTTGAAGCCGCCCAACAGCGCTGCAGTGTGGCCACATCTAACACCACTTGCAGCGCTGGTTGCTGTAAGTGTGGCCACTCTGCAGCGCTGGCCCTATACAGCTGTACTAATACAGCTGTAACAACCAGCGCTGCAAAATTTTAGATGTAGACATGGCCTCAGACATGTTCTAGGCAAACAGACTAAACATATGTCAAAAGACTGTCCCATGAGAAATGTAGCAATTGCTAATTTGCTTCAAAAACAGACATACAGTTTTATCTTGAAGATTTAGCAACTGGTTTCTTATGTTACCTTAAAATTAAATCTGAGGTAGTTTCTGCCTTTGTATTTGATGTTTGAAAGGAATAGCGCAGACACAAACGGGCTACACATACTATAATGTGCAGCAACTCTGCATTTCTTTGCAAAATGTGAAAACAACTACAAAGACATAAAACATTACAAGTATATAACATTCACAATTCTTTTTTAGCTCAAGGATTTTTTTTTAAAACTAGCTCTATACAATTTTATTTCTTAATGTCGTCAGTAAGATAATGTGGTATTTTATTGGACCACCAAATAATACATTCAGAAGCCTTTAGACTCTTTCTTCATGTACTCATGGTTTATCCAGACCAGTTTACTCTATTTTCTGTAGATACACTAACAATGGAGATTTAGGTGTTCTTGCTGCAATACATATTTTGTCTAGAAGTTAATTTCAAAGTGTAGTTTTTAAAAAAACATTAAAGAAGAGAAAACAGTAGAAGGAAGTAATTTAATTCATCCTGTGCTTTTTGGAAAGCTGAAAATTTAAAATATATGGTCATGTTCACAGTGGCAGTTTAAAGAACAGATATGGAGAAAAATGTATGGAAATAATGAAAGATAAATGCTTTAAATGAATATGCTGGTAGCACAGTTGAGAAACCAAAAAATTAAATAGGGCCAAACCCAGATTTGTGCTGAACAGGGATGCCAGGTAGAGAAGATAATGTATTAGAAAACGGTCCATTGTGGAAAAAATAGGATAGAAAGCCAACCAATTGCTCAAAAGAGTGCTAGTGAGAGAGAATGGCTACTGTGGTCTCCAGCGCAACATAGGCTAAGAGGTCTTGTCCAGGAATCTGATTAGGAAATGTAGCCAGCTCCTTAGCACATATGCCATGATGTCCAGCACATGCTAGATGAGGTTGAATGCATTTCCTTTTTAAAACAGCAGCAAAATGCACGGAGCTGCTTGCCTTAAGGCATCGTGCTGTATGGGATAGGTTAGTGCATGGACCGCACATGCACTCAGCATCATGCTGCTCCTTCCAGTTTTCTGTGTATGCCACAGGCAGAGAGACAGTATTTTGCGTTTTTTTTAAAAATTGTACAGCATCAGTTACATTGATGGATAATGTAGGTTTTTGTTTAAAAAATGTCAAAACCCAATATTAATAAAAATATGGTTGTGAATTTTTTCATTAAAAACAAAGAAAATTGTCTTTAAAAGGTTTGCAGCCTGCTGTGCTCCCCACTTGAAATGTGTGGCATTGTGCTAGTGCTTCTGAAGCAGAAAATGAAACTGACAAGTCTATTTATATCATAGGAAGTGAAAAAGAAAAATAAACAAACTGCAGTTATCTAAGGTATAATAACACAAGCAAGGACATTTGTTTTTTAGCCTGACGCTGTCCATTAGAACTTGAGCATATGTGGCGAACATGTGGACCACAGATGTTCTTTAGAAAAGATTCATCACAATTATGCTGGTTTAACAAATATTTCAGAAAGAGAACTTTGATTCACTTAAAATATTTTTTCTCATATTGTCAGTTCAGTGTTTCTATACATACTAGATTGAGCCTTATTTTTATTAATTTCCCATGACTAACATAACATTTCCAGTAGTTTGCTATTAACCTTTGCCCTGAAATAATACTTCTAATTCCTTATCTAAAAATAATATGATGAATTGTAAGTTGAAGCATGTCTCCCTAGCTTTCCAAGGAAATGCAGTGATTTTAAGAGACTGAAATCAGATGCTTCTTACAAACTATTTAAACCTGAAGCCATAGACTGCTATTCTAACAAAAGTATCTATCTTTCCATTTTATTCTTCAAGTATTTTAAAAGGAGCAGAAAGACATTTTGTTGCAACATCTGTGTGGCAATATGGAAATAACCAGTTTGTTTCTTCTAAAATTACAAGGGTAAAAAATATTTACTGGACTCATCTCTACCATGTATTTCTGAATACTTTTATAAAGCCCGAATTTATTAAGGTTTAACTGATGTGAGGGGTGAATGGGCACTAACAGAAGTTGTATGATATAGTTTCCACAGGAGACCAAAATCATTGCACCAACATCACTTTTTTTAGATTAAAATGTCATTAATATTTTACACATTTCCAGGTTCAGTGTTCTGTACCAGATAAATGCCTCAATCACAAAATTCAACACACTGAGAAAGGATATGTGAAATGATTTTTTGATTTAGTTGGGGACTGGTCCTGCTTTGAGCAGGGGACTGGACTAGATGACTTCCTGAGGTCCCTTCCAACCCTGATATTCTATGATTCTATGATTTTTATAATATTTAGAAAAACACTTGGATGGACTTTCAAAACCATGACATATTTTGTTTTGATTCTGTTTTTACTTGGAGCAAAACCATGAACCGATGTAGTTAATGTAGCTTTTAAATTTAGAAATTAACCCAACAGGGCCAAATTCTGCCCTTCTATGATAGTATAAATCTGGTGTAATTCTATTGACTTTAATCAGGTTATTTCTTATTTACACCGGTATAGCTGAGGGCAGAATTTAATTCATAGTGTTTTCTCAAAATAGCTTCTCAAAATTATAGAACTACAAGATAATAGGCAAAAGACTCACTATTCAAATCAGATCACAACTGTTCTTTAGTGCATACAAAGCACAGTGAAGAAGCAGCCTTTAAAAAATTAGGCCAATTCAAAAACAGCAAGCTTAAAAAACTAAAACATCTTTGGGAACAACCTAAACTTTAAATATAGTATGTTTGCCAGGCAATATTACACTGAATATAAAGAGGTATAAGACAAAATATAAACATTTAGCCACATGTAAATACATTTGTAGAACTTTCAGGATGTTACTACTTTTTAAACTGATAAAGTTTAATGTGACACCTTCTGTTCCAAAACCTTTGTTTCTATTCAAAATCACGCCTTTAGCTGCTATCAATCACTATGCTCTCCCTATTACTTAAAATACTAGCATGGGCCCTGGATAAGCTGAAAATGCCATGCAGATGAATTCTGAGATAATATGTTCAAACCTGTTATATACAACACAAATCCTGTAAAGTTATGTATTGTAAACCTACATTTATTGAGAACTAAAAGTCTTCAATCCATCTGCCACAAAGGAAATACTGTTATGCGCTTCAGAGTAACCAAGAACCATCTGCAAAGGTCTTGCTACAGTAAGCAAAAAATTGTTTTTTGTTGTTTTTTTTAAAAAGGATGCTAAACCTAAATATTATTTAAAAAGTAAGTCTTCTGACTGGCTTTCTATTAGGATTTTATTAAAGAAACATAAGACATTAGAAAGCAGAGAAACTGCCAAACTATTGCAGGAAAAAAGGAAAACAAACACACGCAAAGATAACAATGACAAATGTTATAGTCCACAACACACACCACTGTACGCTTATTTTAAAGAAAAATTCAGCAGTTCTAATCTCAATAGCCCAGTGATGTATTTTTCTGAAAATTTTAATTGTACCAAATTTAAATACAAATCCTGACCCTCACCCTTACTCATATCTCCTACTTTCTAGCAAGACAATTTCTGGTCTCCATGGCACTTTCTTTTTTGAAGTTAAGACAAGTCAATTCAACATGGAATAGGTAAGCACCAATTCTTTTTAAAATCAAGAAGGACTGTCTTTCTGCAACCAATCAACATTTGCTATGCAAATCCCTCCAGTTCTGTGGTATTGCTAGGAGGCTCACTTTATATTTGACTGTGCCAAACATAACCAGTCTAGAAGGAACGGAATTCAGTAAAGACCAACTAAACTTCTTTGTTTGGTAAATCTGTTAATGGTAAAAGGAATAAAATGACAAATACTTCTTACTGTATTAACTAGCAAGGAATCAAATATGTATTAAAAAAAGATTAGCCCTAATTTGAATTCTAAATAGCAAAACATTTTATATCATGTATACTAAGATATGAAGAAGGTTCTTTCATATATTACATGCAGGAGTACTTTGTTGCAATCTCTGGGGTATATAGTATAAAACTATATGGTATTAGAAGAAATCAGCCTAAATAGGGAGGTATTTGATACAAAACATTTTAGTGGAAAGCATGAATTATATTTCTGCATCCAGTATGAACAAGGGTTAAGTAAATAATCCATTAAACAGTACTTCTAAACTCAAAAAATTCAGTATTGTAGAATAAACTACAGTAGGCATTTTGAATGAGCACATTTTCAGCAATAACTATAAAGCTAGCAATTTATCATTCAGCAAATAATTTTCTACTTTTAAAAGAATCTGTAAGTGTTACTTATGCTAATGAAGACCGTTTTTAATCTGCCCACAAACATGCTAATAGAGGGCAATTTTTTTTTTATTTACAAAGCTGAAGGCACTCAAGTGTAATTTCATATCAATGTTCTATAAACTGGGTAAAATGGGCTCTTAATCGTCTGAGCCACCAAAATCCTTCACCTTTAACACAAAGGCTTAAAGACAGAACAATAGATGCAAACTGATGAACTAAACTTCTAAGACTGACTTTCTGCCTTCAAAATCATTCAACTTGCTTTACAAATCTCATCTTTGTTAAACTGGCTTTGTTCATTGCCACTGATACTTCCATTACTTTTGGAGCTATGAAGGCAGAACCCATGTATAGGAAGGAAGGAATACAGGGTGAAAAGCATTATTACAGTGAATGTATGTTTTCCTCAGGCTTTAACTTGTGAGCTCTTCATTGTGCAAGAAGGTTGCTTTTGGAAAAAGAAGTCATAATACTTTGAACAACGAGATACATAATGGTGGCAAAAGAGTACTGAAAGCATTTTAAATTATTTACTAGGTTAAAAGGGTGAAATGGTACTTTAAATACATCAAATTTCATCATCTGGGCCATTTTTTGGTGGCAAAGTGGTATTGATCTTTCCAAATGCTTAAAATTAACTATTTCCAGAAGGTCATTATTTGATTAAAGACATTAAAGTTGAGGGCAAGAAATGATGCACTTCGTCTTCTTTCCCATTCAAATAATCATGTAATTTAATCAGAACTATCCCTTCATGTCCTGTAATAAAAGCGTTTGTCTTAAGATATTGTTCTTTACCTAACATATTAACCTTTAAATGTTATGAAGTTCTTAAGAATAATCTTTGCTAGAGAAGATTCTTCCATAATGTAATGAGAGAATCCCCAACATTTAAATTGATAAGGATAAATTTCCTCTGTACATTGATTAAAAAATGCATTAACCCTTCAATTGTGATTTCTCAGTGTTCAACAGAACCTAGAAATTCAGAGTTCTGAATAGCCAAATTTGTACTATTTGTACAGTATTTTGAAGTAAAAATGTGCCAACTATTAAATATATTGCTCCAATGTCAACAAACATAGTAAAATGGAACTATAAACTCTAGGCAAAGTTATCTAAAACATTTCAGTTTGCATTAATTTTGTATTTGAGAAATATGATATTCTATATTGCTAAAGAACAACTAGTGGTCACAATTTAAGGTTCATCACAAATTCATTTTTGGGCTGAGACTCCTTAAATTTTACTTGTTACTGGGTGAAATCCTATGGGTTTATGCAGGATGTCACATTAGATGATCACACATGTTCCCTTATGGCCTTAAAATGTATGAATTTACTTTTGGAATTTCCTGGCATCTGAAAGCCTATTTCCAGATAGAAGCAGGCCTGGCTGTAGTCCTATTGATGGTTTGATTGGAAGGAGAAGTCAGACCCAGTTGTCCCATACCTAGGCTTTTCTCTGGTGTTCAGTGTCTAGTCTTACTCGTCGAATAAGGAGTTATCTTTCTCTGGCAACTTTGTAGTGAGCAGGAATGGGAAAAAGCTCCTTCTCTTGAGATGGCTAGTTGGCTACGCTGGAGTAAGAACACATGCTTGTCTTGTCTGTGTAATCAGATATCAATTTATCGAGCTTCCTCCCACAAAAGATTCCATCTAAGAATTTCAGGCTCAGAGGATTTCATTTGAATAATTATCTGCTGACCAAGGATTAAGCCTGACCATTGAGTTAACTGCCATGGCTTTCATTGCCAGTCTCTTGGAATACATGGATCTACCCACCACTAACATAGTAGGGATGTTTTCTTTACTACTGACTTGAATTCACCCTGGTTTCCACTCCTCCCTAATGTTTCTTTGACAGAGGATTGAGAAATTGTTTTAGTTTTGGATGGGAGATATTTGGTATTTATCCTGCTCATCCTCTCTTTATGGGTGCATCATGTTTCTGGCCATCACCAGCACCTCTCTAGTTTCAGACATGTTTTTGAGGGAGTCTCAGAAAGGGTTATCATTATCCAAAGCTGATAGTTTCTCTTCTTTGAAGGATTGAGCTAGCACTCATGGAAGGAGAATTTGGAGAGTTTTTTACTTTTGCCCTTTAGGGGACGGTAGGTGTCCCCATCAGAGGACAGGTCACTTTTCTTGCATTTTGGGGGGGCTTAGACCAGGAGCTGGGGGCAGATGGAAGTGCAACTGTGGTTTGTTTTTTTTTTGATTCTCCAAACTAAATTGAGAGGAAGTGCAGATGAAATTCAAGAAACTGAGATGGTATACTGAGATTTCTATCTATAGAGGTGATTTGTACTAAAGGAAAAGGGGGACTTTTGGACCTAGCCTTGGAGACTCATACTTGGTGAAGATGTTAATGTCTGTAGTCTTGAGAGCAGAAGAAAAACCAACCTTCCCTTGTGGAGGTATCTCTGGAGCAGTCCTAACTAGGGTAGGGGGATAGAGAATCCACAATAAGCTGTACGCACTGCAAACCTCTTCCCTTGGCAAAGTGGAAGTCCATGAGCTGCAAGCCATCATGACAGAGCTCCCCTCCTGTGTCTCCTTAGAAGGTCTCCTCATAGAGACACTGCACATCTTGACTTTGGTTTGCTCCATTTGGCCTGCTCTGATAATTGGGGAACTAGGAGAGGAGCCTGGCCAGTAGTCCTTGTTTGAGAAATAAAGCCCCTGAAACTTTGGCTCCTAGGAAAAAAGCATAACAAAAATGATTTTGCTTGCTGTGATCCCCAATCAGCTTTAGAAGATAGACAAGGTACAAGAGGCAGAAAAATCTGCTGTGAGGGCACAAGGGGTGGAACCAAGTCCTGGAAACTCGTGGGCAAGCTTAAACTAGTATAGCATTTAAGGAAGTTTAATGTAACCAAAGTACCCAGAAGTCCTCTATATGAAAACAGGAAAATGTGGCTGCACAAGTGCAGAACTAGTAACACGAAGTGTTCACAGTTTTAAAAAACTGATTAAAACCAGTTTTCTTCCAACTTGGCTTTTTGTTTAAATGTCTCAATGAGATCTAAAAAAACCCAAGTATGAAGTTCCTAGGATCTTCAGCATATGAGTTATCCAAATTTGAACTACTATATTTTAGTTATCTATTCTCTCATACTATATATTACTCTGTCTGTAAAATCTCAACCTTCTTCATACATTTGCAGCACTTGTTCCAGCACTGAATTTTCCAGTTAGAACTGTACCAAAACTTTTTTTTTTTTTTGCAACGCCAGCCTGTTGGGAAATGATAGGTTATACCTCATGTTTTAGGCCTTTGTGGAAACAAATACATTTCACCTGTTGTTCAGCATGGTTTACAAAGTTTGTTTAATGTAAAAAAGCATATATATGATCTTGCTGACTGACTGTTTATTTGCATTATGAACCCACTACAGCCACATCCTCCCTACTATACTATACTTCTGGGACACTTTTAATAGTACGTATGGATAGAAGATAAGAATCCTCTTAGGGAGCATATCATATTGTCCTGGTCCCCTTTACGGGGGATGCATTGTAAAGGCTGTCAAAGTTCTGTGTGAATTTGATCTGGATTTTTTTTTTAGCTCTTATAAGAATAGATGAATAGGCACAAAATGCTTTCCAGAGAAACTAAGGTCTATTACATGAAGGACAATGGGCTACTTGATTTTTGGAAAATGGAAATAGGCAAAAAGCTTTCATGACCCAAGTTTCCTAATACTGTACTAACATGATCTTACCACGTTAGAGCCTTTTTAATGAGTTTATTATTGTCTTTCCAAACAGTTTATGAAATTGGTTTTTGTGTGTCTGCAAAATTCACCATTTATTCATTTCTGACCCAACAGCACTGGTGTTCTGTCATTCAGTAAATAGAGATTGCTCTTCGGTATTTTATATGACCTCTATCGATCTAGCTGAACAAGAATTTCACACTTCCTCTTGAGGGTAGGCCTTCAATATAGCAGGGATGAGAGGTGTCACCACAAAGACCATCTTACAAATACAATTTTAATAGAGCGACGAAGAGTGCTTTTTACAGATCCAGACTAACACGGCTACCCCTCTGATACTAGAATTTTAATAGAGATAACCTGAGGGTTTCTTCTCTGCTCTTTAGACTTTCTTCAGTCCAAAAGAGGATTAGGGCTGTTACATAAGTTGACTGATTCCTTTGCATCACCTGTTGGGATTTCCCCAACCCTAAATCAGGAAATTTGAAACTGCTCGTATGAAAGTGTTAATGGCATCTATGCACATATTTTACAGTTTAACTGAATCACTAGAACACGGATTGGTTACTTATTCATTATTAACGCCTCAGTTGCACCAATCCATGGTTTTCACGTTTTAGGATTTTTTTAAAATGATTGTGTCTGATAGTTCTGTCAAAAAGACTGGTTTCTTTATTTACTATATTGGCTTTTGTTGCCAGAGGATCAGCAAAAAGGATGAGCCTGGATGTGATCAGATGTGATTAAATAAATAAATAAATAAATAAATCTGTAGCTGTCAGTACAACAGATGGGAATTAGTATAAAAGAATTTATAGGGCTTGTCTGAAGAGAGGTAAACTTCAAAAGATAAGAGATTCATTTTTTTCAGCTAGGGAAGGATGAAGAAATTGATGTTCCTGTTTCCTGGGGTATCATATTTAATCCATTAACCAGTCATATCATCTTGCAGTTCTAATCTGTTACTGTACTCTCTCTTTGATGTGAAAAAACCAACAACAGTTAATCGTGGTACATAATGGTATTCCGTGTACACTTTTTCCTGGTATACACCTCTACCTCGATATGAAGCTGTCCTTGGGAGCCAAAAAATCTTACTACGTTATAGGTGAAACCGTGTTATATTGAACTTGCTTTGATCCACTGGAGTGCGCAGCCCCGCCCTCCTCGGATCACTGCTTTACTGTGTTATATGGAGTGGCGTTATGTCAAAATAGTGGTGTACTTCAAAACAAAAATTTCCACTCCAATCCCACATGCGTATCTTTAACACTGGTCCATCAGAAATTTACAAAAATACCACCAACTTCAATTTTTTTAAAATAAAAATATATAATTTTTAACAAAATAAGGATATGGAATATTTAAAAAATAGAAAATTCATTTACAGCCAGCAGCTGAGGAAGAAAAGAAACAAACTGCATATAATTAGCTAGCTGGCTATTGTCCTGATCCTGCAAGCTGCTTTGTGCTGGAAGACCACTGTACTTACTTGGATCCATGATGAAATCGGGGGGTGGGGGCCTCCACCAGGGGCAAGGATCCAGCCTCGTGGAGCAGCATCAAGGCCTAAAACTGTACCAATATGTACACGCCATGTACATATGCACTTATGGGAGAAAAAATTCTGTGTGTAACTAAAAATATAATTATTCAACTCATTTTGTACTCAGCTAAAAAAGTAATCTAAATTAAGAGCTGCCCCCAAACTTAGTTCCCGATCTCTCAGCCTCTTCCACTTTTCTTTTCCGTCTTCCAACTATATTTTAATTCCCTTCAATATAAATAGCAATGATAGGCACAAGCCCTAATCAAAAACATAAGCATTCTTTTGCAAACTTATATAAAATGCAACTACATTCATATGTAAAAAGACAAAGAAAAAAAAATAATGGATTGTAAAAAAAAAAAAAAAAAAAAAAAAAAAAAAAAGCTGATGCTTTATTCTCCTTTCTTTTCCATCATTCAGTCTTCAAGAAAAACGGCACTAGACAAAATATGTTTAAAAATCAAAAACAAGAAAAAAAAACTGCCCATTAGTTAATAAAGTCAGTTTTAGTCTGGTACATTACCCTTTACAGTGTAGGACTATAAAATGGGTCACTGGGTTTCACAGAGGGTGACTGGAAAATACAACCCCACATCCCTTACACATACTGAAGAGAAGTTACATGTAAATAGGCCTGATTTCACTGCAATAGCATGGCTTCCCTCCAGATAACTGAAAAAACTACCAATATGCTAAGTAGCCCCTATATTTATTTTTTAAATGTGCAATGAATTTTTCTTTGGCTGCTACATGTACGGTTGAGTTAAGCAGGAGTCTTTAACAGAAGGGGTCTGGCAATTTTTTCAAACCTTTTTACCACTAACAACTTACAAGCTAACAGCAAATGTTTATTATTAAGTTACTTATAGAGGTTGAACATTTGCTTCTTTGGAAAGGCCTTTGGTAAACAGACCGTGAGGGCAGAAAAGCCACTTTCAAAATAACTCAAGTTCTTAAAAAAAAAATAAATAAAACACAAAAAGTGTTAATAATGAAAAATGAAAAAGGTTCATAATCCTTCTTTCTAGAAATTCATTCTTTTCTCATAGAAAAATGAGCTACAAACTGAAGAATGAGTCCAGATCCCTACAATTTTCAAAAACTTTTTTAACCACAACATTCAGTTTGACTGGGATCATTTTCCAGTAAGTTACATCACCCACAAAAAGTGCATATCCCAAAACGTATTTCCATTCATCACTTGCCATATTTTTGATTCAAGTCTCAATTTCTCAAAAGCTCCATATATTCATAATTAAATTAGACATTTAAATATTCCTGAACAAATTCCTTCCATATTCCCTTTTGGAAAAAGGTATATTCAGTGATTTTCAGTTTCTGAATAAATGGCACTTAATGCAATTAATATATAACACCACCACAGTTAAGATGAGGAGGATAAAAGTTGGAAGAAAGAAAACATTTCTCCAACTTCTCCTCCAGGTTCTGATACAGAAATTTTACTACAGCCAAGGTCAGATAACTTAGCAATGCCAACTGTCTCAAGTTCCCTTAGAACCTCTTTAAAATGCACTTCTTAGGAGATGGTGAAGCTCCAAACAGATGAGAAGGCGACAGTGATGAGAACATATCCCACATATGACAAGGAAAAGGCCCCTGCTTATCACATGGTGCCTGGAAGACTGGTAAGCTGGGTCAAAAGTGAAATAAATGGAACAGGCTGTTCTTCCTCTTGACTGGCCAACGCAGGGAAAGCCTATGGGAACTGTCCCCCAATGTTTTCAAGTACTTTGCTTCTGGTTTTGTGAACTCTAATACAAGCCTGGAGGAAAGGCCCTTAAAAAGACTAATGCTTGGATCTTTATTTCCCTTCCCTAGGTAATGAAACTGCCTACCACCTCACACCATCACTTCTGAATGTCTTCACAAATGCATCTTCTCTAAGATTTCCTCCACTGAGTCACTCATCTGGCGGTAATAAGCCAGGTAAGTTTTGCTCCTTATATTTATTTCCACCCAATGGCATTTATTTGGAGTTTCATGCAAAAGTGAATAGCTCCAGTGATGTCTGGTGGTAAATCTTAAAATCACGAGCAGCTAGGTGCCACTTGAAGCCTAATAAGGTGAATCTCTTTTCTTAGGTCAATTCCTCTCTCGTATTTAAGCAGGGTAGAAAAATCATTAATTAAAGGTGAACCAAAAATTAAGTTACATTTGAGCCTTTCACAACCATTTTTTTTTTGTAGTTGGAGGAAGTTCTACAAAAGTTTCTACAAAACTCCCCGTTATACCAGAAACATTAATATCCTGATTCAGTAAGATACTCAAGCATGTGCCTAACTCTAAGAATGTGAATAATGACACTGAACTTACTGATGTTTAAATACCTTGCTGAATTGGAGCCTAAAGCTTTAGAATTTAGAATTCTACTGAGGATCATTTATGGTCCCATTGATTTTTATTTGCCTCTCAAATACCACCCTGATGTAACTGAGAAGTGAGAGAACATTATATTATATAGAATAAAGATGAGTTGATCACTAAATATCAATTTGGATAAATATTTGTGAATTGGGATTCCCCCACACCTGCTGTGTCACTTGTATTAGTCTATCCACTGGAACAGTTTGGATATGCTATATCCAAATTCTGAAATATGGGCAAGTTAAATTTGGATGATAGCAAAAATATGCAATATAAAAATCTATTTAATTTAATTCAATTGAATTCAGATCAACAACATTATGTCTCCTTTCTCATTATGACTAAGAATCTTACAATATTCTTTTCAGAGCTAACAGTTTTTAGTTTTACAGATTATAGAAGACAGGAAATACAGATCTATACTCTCCAAACTCTGTTCACTTTAATTTGGATCTATCAATCCTCTATTAAATTGCTTCGCAAACTGCCATAAAAAAAGGCTCAGCAAACATATGATCACTTTCACAGAAATTCCTTCTTTGTATTAATATACTTATACAATCAAATTTCTCAGTCTCAGAGATAAATTTCTCCCTGATCACTATTTTCCCCTCAAACGGTATAGAAAACAACAAGAGCTGGACAAATGGCTCAATCTAGTACTTAGTCTAGCCCATTTCCAGGCATGATTGATTAGGATCACTAACTCCTTAATTTCTTTGCAGTATCTTTACCTATATCTGCATCTGTCTTCAGTGTACCATTACTATTAGCTCATAAAGACTTCTTCTTTTACCTCTTCCTGTTACAATAATATACTCTCTTTTTTCACGTCTACTACATGAAGGCCAAAAATCATTGATGCATGGTCAAAAAGGAGGTAATGAAAGGGAGTGATCTAGAACACAGATCCTCTTTCTGAAGTGAAGTGGCAGATTGCTCTGTCTTCCTTCTCACCTCTGATATGGATGCATCACCAACCTGTCCGATTATAAAATCAACAGTGCCTCTGACTAGGGCAGTTCTCTCTCTACTGCCCTATGCATGTGTATCTAGCAGAATAGTAAGAAGAATGCCAATGGGAGGCATTTTAGCAGGAGAGCTTCTACCCTGCTGAAATGGGGGAAGATTGTGTGAGTGCCTGCTAGAGTAGATGATGCTTGTACAAAAGGGGTGTGTTATGCACCTTGGGTGGGGTGACTATTTTACAAGCACAGAGGTGGCAACAGGAGATCAGAGAGAGAGAGAGTTGCTGGTAAGGGTGTGTGTGGAAGAGAAACAGGGGAACATAGTAATGTGAAGAGGTAAGGGAGGGATAAAAGGACAGGCATAACCAGGGGAATTAGTCAAGGATGACAACAGGGAAACAAAACAGAAGGTGGGGATGCAGACAATAGGAAGAAATTAAGAAAATCCATCCGGCCAGAAACAGCACCTCTTGTCAGACAGCAGGTGCTGCCTCGGGAAGAGCTGATTTACGCATCTGGAAGTGTAGCAGCCAAAACATGTTCCCTAAATAGGAAAAAATTAAAAATAACGCAACTGAAAAAAAAAGAGGGGGAAAAGGGTATAACCCTCATTTTTTGGCATTAAGAGACTTCCAGATAGCATAATATTTTTCATATATGTTCTGAGAAATAGACGAGGATCTCTGGACCTTTTGTAGAAACCTTAAACAATTTAAATTCTTTCCCAATTATCTCTTCTCAGCTGAATCCTTCCTTACCCTCCCCTTTGTCACACCACCAACTGAATTCTGAATTAGCTATATGGCCAGAACCTCTAATAGTTCTTCGCCGGGGCTCTTCTGATGGATCCACTGGGCCAGATTCTTCATTGGTACAGCCATTCTACACCACCTTCCTTGGGGAATTCTAGTCAGAGCTGGCAGATCCAGCCTTATGAGGATCATCCCACAGCTAAGGGATCCTCTAGTGACATACAGCCAGCATACATGCTCCTTTGTCACTGCCCTTTCTTGCTATCAAGATGGTGAGCATGGCTGAAGAAAGGGGACATTGCTGAAATACCCACTGATTCCTAGCTGAGTTTCAGCCCTCCGGCTGCCATGAACAGCCTATATACATTACAGCAGCCCTCTAGCTGTTCTAACTCAGCACAGAAGGACTTGCCATGCATGCAGTGCCTTTTGTTATGTGCAACTTGCCTGGCCCTAAGATTCTGGCTCATGGTGCTGTCAAGAAGTTCTCCTTCTCCACCCACTTATTTGGCTTATTTTGAATATTTTGCTATTTGTACACAGCTCCCACACTACCAACATAACCACTCCACCACTAAATGACTGACAAAGGATATAGCATAAATGAACCTTTAATTCAGGACAAATGTTCACCTAACTTAGAAGCAGCGTCTAAATGAGAATAGACTCCATGCAAATGGTACTGCGTATAATACCACTTTTAATACAACCTTAGGAGAGCATGCCCATACATCTACCAGTCACAACTACCAAATGAGCCTACTCAATTCCACTCCTGTCCATTACATATTTTTCTTGTTATAAGAACTGTTATTAATAAAATCTTCTCAAAATTACATAACAGGACCCCTAAATGGAAAAAAAGCCAAGAAAGTGATCTAATTGTAAGTAGACAGTTTAAAACTAATCTAACAATGATTAAAACTTTAACAATATCAGGTTGAAAACACTGACTGGAAAATTTGCTTTATTGACAAATAAAATAAAATAAATAAAATCAGCACAGTCTTTGATTTCCTTGAAAATATTTGAGTTTTTTCCATCTGATACTTGATTTTTTTCCCTTTTGGCAGTTTTTGGCAAAACATAATACGTTCTCAGTTGCCAATGAACAACATTTTATTTTTGTGCATTTTTGGATAAACATTGGAATTTTATTTTTTATCAGAATTGTGTTGGGGGAATTGCTTTCTGACCAGCTCTATTTTTAACCCACCTCAAAATAAAAACTAGAAATTTCCTAGCACATCATTTTTAAAACAGCACATTAGTATGATTTTATTTTTAGAGCGAGTAGAGATAAAAAGTAAGAAAAAGAACGAGAGGTGAAAAGCAGTGCAAGCATATATTCTTGTGTCATTGTGTGTGTAAGCAAGGAGGATTTCCAATAAAAGTCCTGAGCAAATGACTTTCAGTAAAACAATCTTGAAAAATTAGACAAATGTCTCTGTTTTCCTATATAGACTTTGATTTTACCTTCTTTACAGTGAAAACCACACCTTAAAAAAAAAAAGGGGGTGGGGGGGGAGGAGGAAAGGAAACAACAACAAAATAAAAAGGCCTGAAATTGTAGTTACACCACATGTGGTTTTCATTTGTGAAAAATGAACAAGCTGTTTGTGGTTAAACTGTCTAATCTGCTGTTATCAATCTAGCGCTGCATTCAAGATTTACAGGATACATCAGCTTCTGTGCCACATTAGCTGTAAAAGGGAAAGGGGTGGGAGGAAAAAGGAGGAGGAGAGAGTTTATCCTGAGGAATAATATTTCCAATGCAGCCACACTCACACTACATCTGGCTGTGCTGGTAGCGGCAGTTAAATTGAAATATTTCACAGCGTGTGTCAGAAACATGCAGAATGGTAATTATGACAGATCTGATTAAGCCTGAGTGCCACTAGCTCCCTGGCCAGCTCCGGTTGTGCAGGTGTGACCTTGTGCGTGCCTGCGTGTGTAAATAAAATTAATTACAAGCGAGAGGGCGAAGGCTTCAGTGACATCACAAAGCGGAGAAACTCCCAAGGGGGAGACCTAATGGAATATTTTCCCTCAGTCTAATAATACAGTTCATATTGACTTGAGGTAATTAGTGGGATCATTAAAGCAGTTTTCCCGGCGTATTTGGCTGCCTGATCAGATTAGTGAAAATGTTCTTCAGAACAAGCCCTGTGTGGTCTGCCAAAGGAGGAGGAAATAAAAAGCAACAAAGCATATTTTAGAATGATAAGCCGTGTTGGACTTTCAGTCCTGCAAAATGCTGTACTGATCTCTGGAGTCTAGAAATCCTGCTGTCTTGACCATTTCAATTCTTCCATACAACTTGCATATGCTCCTGCTTCATACAGGCTAATTTCCAAAAACATCTTCACTGTTGAAAACTGGATAAAGGGAATCTTCACTGATAGTTTTAAAATGACTAGGTTCAATAATTAGGGGGGGAAGGGTGACTACGATAAACAAACAAAAACAAATCTTGATAAAAATAAATTACATTGGTTTCAAAATTTGTAACATTTTGATGTCATAATAGGCTTAGCATAGCAAAAAAAGTTTAAAATGGAATACCTAATTTTTTTTTTTTAAACAGAACATAGAGCCCTGATCAAGAAATGGACCATTTGTTTAAAAACACTCTATTGAGCATGCTCTATCTTGCAAATGGAATATGCCAAGCTCTGTCACAGATGGCAGGCTTTGACAGTTCCCATCCGTAGCGTCGATACTAGACAGTTCAGCACAAGATCAGTGACATTCTGTCTCATTAGAGCCACGCTAATTATCACAGCTAGTTTCAGGGGAAACCATGTGTTGCAATGGTCAATTTGAAGGAGTCTGTGCATCAACAAACTGGTAATAAGGATCAGACACCTTATTATATGACAGCATGCTGCCTATGATCTGATTTACTGAATCAGAGGTACTGAGGCAACAGTGTAGCCTGATGGGTTGTGGAACAGCGTGTACACAATGCATGTCTAAAACACGCTTATAAAAAGGAATTACACAGAATTATTATACATAAAGATTCCGAAACTGTGAAGTCATAATAATTAAGACTTTTTTCCTTTATCATGGAACCCTACTGAGATAGTTAAAATACTGTCAATTGACCTGACTGTAGTCAGATAAAATTAATTACTAAAAATGAGACAGTAAAATTATGGACTATGCTAAACTATATTTAATCTGATACTTTGGTTTCTTCAATTGCAATAAACATGATGAAGATTTCAGTGTCAAACAACACTGCTCAATTTTTGGATATGACTTTAGATTTTGCAAAATGTTGTTCACACATGACAATATTCACAGACCTAAATTCTAATTTTCAGATAAGGATTTCCCCTGCCCAGGGCAGAATCATTCAACTAGCCACTGTGCTTTGCTTTTGTTATTTTCATGCCAGTCTGCAAAAGGCTAATGGAGAGCTTTATCTTGCCAGGTGCTGAGCACCTCCAGTCAGGTGCTGAGCGTCCTCAACTCCCATGGATCTCTATGGATCTTTTGCAGCACCTGGCTATGAAGGTGTTAAAGATTAACTCAGGAATAATGTATGACAGGTGTGCAACCCATTCCTCTAGAGAAGCTCTCCTTAGATCTTGTACACAATGTTTTTTTGAAACTGGTGCAGATACTTAAACTGGACAGGTTTGGACAGGCTTGTGTTGTTAACCTGAATCATCTGTAAGCCACGTGTACAAGTTCAGAAAACAGTTTTAGCCTGTGCATAGATAAGGGCAGAGTCTTTTCATCTTAATTTGTTGGAGGTATTGAGTGATCCATAAAGATCTGTGGAGTGGTTAGTCTAGTCCTTGTATATCATACTGAAATGCTTTCCATTATCACTTTTTATACATTTTCATTGACATAAAAAATGTCCAGTGTTGTTTGGTTCATTTTATATATAAAGCTTTTCTAGGGCAATCAGCATCACAGAGCACCTCAGACATTAAGGAGTTTATCCTCACAATATCCCTGTGATCTGAGGAATATTATTATCCCCATTTTACAGATGGGAATTGAAGCACTGTTACATCAAATTACTTGCCCAAGGTCACAGAAACACCCTGTGCTAGAGCCAGGAACAGAACCAAAAACCCAGTTTAAAAGAGAGTCAAGTTACTGCCCTATTTTTCTATTGCCTGCAGTCTCTCCAGAAATTTTTTTTTTTTTTTTTTTTTAAAAGACCAGTCATTTCATGAAGTGCTTTAGTCTTACTTCTGAGAGGAAAGATAGTGAAAGTTAGAGAATATGGGCAGAGGAAAAGTCTTGAGGACTTTCAGTACTATCTTTTGCTTCTGCTGTCAAACATGGAAATTTCACTCTCCATGACACCTTTTAGAAAGAACCCTATGACTTGCAATGTGATAGTTTGTGAAAAACAAATTGGCATTATCTGCCAAGTTTCACAGTTTTTTTGGAGCAATTCTTGATCCCAGACAGAAGCCAATCACTCTTTCCCAGTTCGCACTTTCCACCCTCCATTCTTGTTGACACCTGATCCTGTCCTGACTACTGCTGCTCATGGCAAGACTACAACTGTCCGAGAAACCACAGCAGGGCAGTCCAAAAAAATAGGAGACGCATTATATGAGGTGTTTATACTGCTAACATTTTCTACCTATAAGAGCAAAGATTTGAATGGAACCTTGAAATGAAGAAAGATGTAACAGTACATTTTATTTTTATCTAGTGTCTTTTATATGCAGTATCCCTACACACATCATAGAAAATCCACTGTAAGCTTAAGAAGAAAAAAAATTCTTAAGACAAGACTTAAAAACAGGAAATGACAGTCACTCTAAAGGGGACAAAGAAGAAAATAAAATCCAGATAGATGGGATATGATAATTAAAAGATCAAATCCCACTCCGGAGACTCATTGTTTGCCCAAATCAGAGACCAAAGTTTAGCTAGGCAGAATGTGAATAGTGAAGGGGTGGTGTCTCTTAGTATATACTTAGAGAGCCTCCTCCTCCACTTACTCCCATATCGTAACAGGGATGTCTCTTGATGATAAAAGATTATCTTCCTATTAGGAAATATTCAAATAGATCATTACATATGTGGTAATGACATTCTCTTGCCAGATCTACAGTATTTAATACTTGTTCAGTGAGGGAAACTGTTTAAAAAGGACGCTCTTATTAGAGACTATAACTTATACTTTGTGTGGGGGGAAAAACAGATCAAAGATATAGCATTTATAAAACTGCTGGTTAAAAAGATAAAAGTGAGATAACAAACATCAATGTTTCACTATAAATCACTAGGTTTACAACATTAAAATTTCCAGTAAAAGCAAGGTTTTATATATACCTGAACTCTAATGGCCTATTCTGAAAATATTTATGTCAGGAAAAGCATGGCATTTGCATGCCAAAGGCAATTTTAGTGCCATTGTTTAGCATTCCCTTCCCAAATTAATTTTTTCTAAGTCCATGTGTCAAAACCTAAAATTCTATGCCTATTTCTGTTTTTTACCCTATTGATATATTCTTTGATATTCATAGATTAAAAACAGAGGAAGCTCTGAGTTATCAAAGGGAAAGAAGTTGGACACTTCTAATGAAATGCCACAGCACAAAATAATCACATTAGCAGGCAAGAACAGAATTTATAGTATGTCCTTAACCAAAGATTCACCTCAATGCTTATGCATGCAAAGCTATTGATTTCAAAGGGGCTAACTGCCTAACCAACTAGAATGATAAACATAGACGGACAGGAAATTAGGCAATACAGTATAATATACTGCAAAAGAAATGGGTCAAAATGATCTCTGACTATATCTGATTTTTAGAAGTACCACAGTACTCTTACTTCCATTCCAAAATTAAATCATTGAAATAAGTGCTCAACTCCCACCAATTTCAAGAGCAAGGTATTATTCCCCAGTGGGAGCTCCTCAAAAGGAATGCCCAGAATCCTGCAGGATTGAGCCCACAGAACAATATCTCCCCATTTACATTTATTCTTCCAGTAGTAAGGAATCATATTTAGGAAGAAGTAGACAAACAGCATTAAATTATGATACATTAGGCATTTACAGTAACTGAAAGCAATACTCAATATACAGTACTCATGTTACTCAGATTTTTCATAGTGTCTTTCCTCAATGCAAAACCCCCCCTTTGAACATGAGCTGACTTTCACCAGACTGTTTTCTTCAACATGTGCAGGCTACACCTTTTCAAGCAAGCCCATGTAACACCTCAAAAACACAAGAAACATCACGGCGGGCTACTAATGTCTCTTTGCTGGACATACACCTTAAGTCTCAGAGCTCTCAAGGGATTTTGTGTGGAAAAAAATTGGATTTCAACATCTGCTACCATAAGAAAATTTTTTATCTCTGGCTGCCACATGAAAACATTGTAATCAATAAACAGTTACTGAACCATGTTACCTGAATGATTATTACCCAAATCAACATTTTTTTGAAACAATTACATTGAAAATTGTGCTTTCATAATTATTTGAATCAGATTATCGTATTACAAATTAAATAAAAATCTCAAGATGATTAAATCGGAAAAGTACTGTGTAGAGTGCAAATATATTCAGAGATTTCTTTCGTGTTTTTTCTGACCTATTTTGGGGCTGTTTTGTTTAAATTTTAGCAAACAGTCTGGTTAACCTTGCAAAAAGAACACAAATAGGCATATATTGCATGTTCAAAATGTTTCTTATATTTGCATAGTGTTTTCTAAAGCTCTGCTTTTAGATCAAATTTTATTATTGGGTAGTCTACATAAAGTTTATTAGCCAGTCCAAACAATATGAAAAGTTAACAGTTTTGGACTGTGAAATGATATGCCTTTTTCAGTTACAATTCAAAGAAATACTGGAAAGTTGCTATGACAGAGTTCCTCAATTCTAAACCATTTAGAACCTCAGTATAAATGCACTGAATATATATTTTTTAAAAAATGTACATTCTGAATCTAATATTCACTGTTTAGATAATGCATTGATGGATGCTAGGAAAAAAATATAAAATAAATAGAAGATATTGAAGTAAAACCTCAAAAATAAGAAAAAATACACCCCTCTCTATCTCCCTCCCAAATTTCTATGATCATTTAGTCTTACAAGCCAGATAGACCCATTTCTTCCAGGAGGCTTATGGACAGTTTAAAAAAAAATCATCAACAAACATCACTATTGAGAAATGAATATCACTCCTATAAGCAACAGCAATGGAGTTTTACCACCCTAATCTCTCCCCTGCTCCCTTACTTTCTTGCCTTGGTTTATATTGTAAACTCTGCTGAACTGGGATTCAATCTTCATCTATTTTGTAAACTGGCAGGCCCATGTATGGTCCGATATTTCCAGAGTCCGTAATACAATACAATAGATATTTAGTTTTTACTTTAACCCTGTCTAAATATAGACTTCCTTAGTTTCTCCTTTAATAGGCACTTTGTTCTCAAGTGCTCTATTCAGCAAAAATATATCTGCAGTCTCCTAGGCCATGCAAGACCCACAGCCTTATGGATACCTGCTACTCAACAACCTAATCTCATGAGGAGAAAAACAAGCTTGTTGCCAAGGGCCCGCCACTAAAGAACTGTCCTTGCCTTTCTGTGGAACTGCTTGGAGAAGGAGAGGTCATGTAAAGGAGATCTCACCACCTGTACTGAGAGTCCCTATCTCACACAGTAAAGTTATTTCAGCTTATGTACGGCATCAAGAGCTGAGAGAAGAGAACAAGTTCTGACCTTTGGCCATTTAACACCCCCCCCCCACACACACACATACTGAATAAATATGTAACTTGCAAGTAAGATGGGAGAAGGGAAGAGTGTTCCTGCCCAGTCCAGTCCACTGGAGAGTGATGGTTAAGTGATATCCTGCCCCATCTCTAAAGAGAAGAATGGAACCCAATATCCTTGGTGATGCTTGAGCAGAGGAGTTCCTTACCAACACTACCAATCACTTTTTGTTTAGAGAGGAGGGAGGATTTCAGTCTAAATAAGTCTCTCCCCTTTGCATAGTTGTCAAGCTTCATAATAAAACTATAAGCGTAGAAGCGGTATGGCTTGATAACACATTTTAATGGCGCTATGTGTAACAGGATGACTAATAGTCAATCAACTAGGGAAGACCCACCTTTCAAAGCATGCTCAGTGCATCTTCAGATATTATTGCCATGACCCAGTATTTTGCCATATGTGGCAGTCCAGCTAAATAGAGCCTGTGACTCTGTCACTGGAAGGGAATGGTCTTGAGAGATTGCTTTATATCCAAATTAACCTTATGCAGTCTGAAACAGGTGGGAAGTAACCCCTGAGAAAAAGATGCAACCTCCACAGTGTAAGGGGAAGAAGTTTAGGACTACTATCTCTGGTATATTTTGTACAAGTCTCTATTTTAAACTAATGCTAATAAAAATAATGCTGACTTTTTTTGTATCTACTGTTATTTCCTCTTGCCATCTGAGCATTTTTTAAAGCAAACACTGGAAGGGCCATCCTTCCTAAATAGTTTGGAATATATAGATTTAAGCAAAAATACATGTAAATGTGAAAAGATAACAAAAATAAATAAATAAATCACATAGGCCTGTATACGAGAATTGCACCATAATTCTGCTCATAGTGCCGAAGACGCTAGAGAGATGAACAAAATGGACATTTCTCTTTAACACACAGTTTTGACATGTAAATAGAGACATCTGAAGAAGCACACAGGTTTGAAGCTGCTGTAACATTCTATCATAATTAGAAACATTTCAAGAGCCCTGTAATTTCCAATCAAAATTACAGTTATTTCCGATATACCAGCCATGATTCATGACAAAATTTTACATTCCATAGGAGATTATAGTGGCCTGATGTATGACATACTGAGTACAGTGCTAACATAAACAATTCAATTTAATGTTTAAACAGCACTTGGTGTTTAGAATCCCACAATAAAAGAAACATATTATTGTAGAAATTATCACTTTGACAGTGATTTGAAGGGTAGGCAGGCATGTGGCCTATAAAGCTTTTTTTTTTTTTTTTAAATTTACAGTCCACAGCTTGAGTTTAATCATTTTGATATCCTTGAAGTAATTCTTTACAGCATATAACTTAAAAAAGAACATCCATGCTTTACAATGAAATGGAACAAGTCCAAAAGTCAAAGTTCAAAAATTCTAAAAGGAAAAAAAAATGCACACTACAACACCGAGGGGCCAAATAAACATTCATAAACCTGATCACATTTCGTCACTAGCTTAATGGGCACTGAAAGACGGAAACTTTCTCTTAGAAGCAATTTTGGGGAGTTAAGAGAATAATCAATAATTTAGCAGACTTAAATAAATTGGTAACTAGTGGCTTATATTTCTTCTGTCAATGTTTTTTCCAGTGTTGGTGTTAATACTGTCATCGTCTTTCCCATTTTAGTCTGACTGCCCTGCACTCTATTTGAGACTTGGGCACATTCTCACTTGAGCACACTGATAAGCTTTCTTAAAACATGTTACTTAGGATCACCATGCAGCAAGTCTGTGACAATCATACTGACAAGAGTATCTTGTTCGCTGGTCTTCCTTCCCTTGCATAAAATTAACATAGTTCCCTGCACTAAACTTGATGTTTTGTTCAATTTTTAAGAATTTTTTATAAAATACGTAATAGCAGAGGGTTAAAATTGAATGCACATCTTTTTTTGTCTAAATTTCTGTGTTTCATCAAGGCCAGATATGTTGCCCTCATTTCTTTAAAATTTGTACATAACATTTCATAAAATAATTCAACTTTTGGTTTGGAATTGTGGACTTCTGAAACTCTAGGGTGGTCATATGTCCCATTTTGGTTGGAATAGTCTCTTTTTTTAAGCCTTGCCCCGACCATCCTGACTTTTCTGTCAAAGTGGACATTTGTCCCATTTGCTCTTGCCAGTTTGATCAGTTGGCAAGAGCAAATGGAACAAATGCCCACTTTTGTCAAAAAAGTGGGGTGTGGAAGAACATGAGGGGGGGTGGGGGTGAGTGGAGATGCCATCCCTGTGCAGGGGGCAGGCAGGGCTCAGGGAAGCAGCGATGCCAGCCCTGCATGGGGAAGGGAGGCAAGGCTCAGGTCAGTTGCATGGGTCAGCCCTGCGCAGAGAGAGGGGCACAGGCAAGCAACTAGGGCCAGCCACATTGGGTGCCCGATTTTCTCTCTGGGAAATATGGTCGCACTATTGTTTTGCTATTTTTGCTTAAACAACTGTATCTACACTCATACAGCTCCATTGTGTCCCTATTTCCTCAAAGTTCACTTCTGACACTTCTCTAGCTGATCCAATAGCTGCACTAACCAGCCCCACAAAATCAAAACCTTGAACTCTCTAGTTATAATGCCTGTTACTGCCAAAACTATAGTCACCTGATCAACACTGCAGCATTATAGAGCATAGAACCATTATGAATTTACGAAGTTGACAGTTTTGGCCCTCCATGATCTAACCTTGGGCAGACAACAAACCTATCTTGCTGTTGGGGGCAACGTCTTTGGTAGCTGCTTTTTTTTCCAATTCTGGCAAACAAAAGGTATCCTTTAGTTGCCTTAGGACTCAGCAATAAATTTAAGTAGCTGTAATACTACATGTTGCTAACCCAACAAATAATTGAATTCATATAGAAAAGCACTCACAAAGACCACAAAAATCATATATAGAATTTAAGTTGTTAACTGGTGAGTCCCTACCTGGCTTTTGGTTGCTGCAACCTTTGCAAATAGTGCTTGAGACACTTTAGCTCTCTTCATTTCCTGCTGAATTTCATCATAAATGGAAGCATTAATGTTCATGGTATTATTTTCTGGTTTTCCATTCCTCTCCGTTGCAACAGTAGCTGTTTTTACCTAGAAAATATTTTATGAGATTATCATTTTTCGTTATGAATGAGTGACTTTTTTCCTCAAGTAGAGTCTCTCTCTCCCTTGGATGCTTTTATTCAGTCCTATTCATATTTCCTTTCATGATTCTCTTTCTTTTCAACCTTTCAGTATTTTAATAATGTATTATCCACAGTTCAGGAAAATGGGTGTTAAGAAAATCCTGTATACTGTCACAGGTGAATGTACATGAAATAGTCAGTCAGCTGACCACTACAAATTACAATGTCATCAAACAAGTTAGTTGGAAACAGCCTCACAGAGATTTTCAAATCCTGAAATGAGTCTCCCCTCCCTCAACAAGTAAAGTAAAAATTGTAACTGCAGTGTAAAAGGATCACCAATGAAATCAAACTGCAGACAGATTTATCTTGATTGGTGACCAGTAGTCAGTTGCATCATACAAATGCAATACAGTTGTCACTTTAGATTTAATCTTTTTATGTTTTTTATCTGTTTATTTTTGTATCTTCTATGAAAAATCAGTTTGCAACACTGCACATTGAAATTCTCCACTCATCCATGAAATGGGGATAGGGAGAGCCTTCTCTAACTACCATAATGGGTAATTAGTTGTACTTTACTTGTGTACCTAAGCTGTTTTTCACAACACGCCATACCCCATCAAGGATACGGCACAGTGTGCACCATCCCTCTGCAGAACAGGCGATTGGTTGGGGGATGACACTTCTAACCTGCAGAGGTTCGGAGAAATACGGGGAAAATCTGGCCTTGCTACCTCAGGACAGCATAGTTCCTTTAGGAGCTATGATGGTAATGCTTTTCTCCCAGTTGGTTATGGGGTCAGGAGCGTTCAACTGGAGGCAATGCGGACCTTTAGACCCCACAAAAATCCCACTGAGGGTCCACGTAGCCACAAGGGATCTGCTCAGATGAATCAACTTGCAGGGTCAGGACCAGAGTCAACATTATCTTGGGCCTTAAATTCCCCAAGGATGTGAAGGGAGATGATGATGGCATGATGAATAACTATACTTCTAACCCCACTTCGCATGAGCTCTTAACTGGATGAGTCAAAGGACTGGGATAAAAGGGGGAATGCAAGTTAGCTAACCCCTTTGTCCTCTGAACAAAAAAAGGACCAATTTTGTGGGTAATCCATACTACACACCCTCCAGAATAGTCTGAGAATGTTCAAATATGGTCCATAAATTAAGAGTGCATATCAGCTCCACTGTGGATGTGCCTATGAGGCTTCTCAGCAGCAGTGCAATATGTGCACATTATCTGCAACTAGAGAGGCCACTGCTAAACACTGAGTCTCCACAACAGAAGAGCATGCATATGGTTGCATTTGCCTTCTAGTGTGAGGCATGAGTGTCTCCTAGTATGAATAGTATCTGATATTAATATGGATGCACACCTGAAAAAAAGAAAATATGCTAAAAATGCAGCCACCCCCCCATCCCCACCTCCCCTTTACAGTATATTGTGCACATTTTTGTAATTAGAATTTAACTTGCATCTACAAGGTGATGGACTGAGACTGAGATGTTAAGTGGGACACCAAGCTTGTGCTGACCTCGTGTACAGTGATGATTTTCACCTATTGACTTTAAAGCAACTGCTGATCAGGTTGTGCTAATAACTGCTAAGAAACACCTGAGATGTCTGGCAAAGGACAGTGTAAGCAATAGCATGAACGTTTATGCCTCACACTGCATCATGAGAGAACTCATGCCTTTTTGTCCGTGGAAGACATTCCCACTGAACTTGGACTGGGCAGAAAGAGCACAGGTATGTTCTGAGTAGCATGCAGTAAAGTTATGTGCACACTGTGGACTCTCTAACCTTTATAATTTTGAAATGTACTGAAAGGCTATCTACACCTGTGATCACGTTAAATGCATTATTGTAAGCAGCTCTTACAACTCATGTAAAAATCAGACTGAACTATGAGACCAGAAAGCTAAAAGTGGATGGCTTTGTAGTCTAAGCATCTACACTGAAATACTTGGATTTCCTGAGACCATCCGTTCAAATCTTGTCAGGGTTGTCTTCATACTTCTGAGGCATGCAAAAATTCATGGGAGCAGTAGTGGGATAAAATAAAGATGTCCTGCCTACTCTGCATGGATATTAAACCTTCCACGGCATGTTTTGTATGAAGACCAGTTTGTCCCTGTGGCCTAGGTCACAATTTCCGCTGTTCTGCAGTGTGCTGGCTGGCTGCTACCCCCCACCTCTAAAGATGGCTACATAGTGCATTGGTGTTTTAGGATACTATCACAGACACTACTCAATCAGTGGAGTGTACTGCCACAAAAGAACCCCCAGCAAAACCTGAGGGAAATATAGGATGTAGATGAATACATGAATTAAAGGTTAATACTACAGTGATAGGAGCTATTGAAAACCCTAATGCTAACAGATAGACTGTGCCTATCTTTATGTTGGTGCAGCACAATACTGACTATGGGCCTGAACCAAAGCCCACTCAAGTCAGCGGAAAGACTTCCATTAACTTCAGTGGACTTTATTCTCTATTATTCAGCGCTTGATCCATTGACAGACAACTAAAATACTATATTAGCCCAAATTAATGTCAGGAGAAAGCAAACATGACACTTCTGGGTATAAAATGATCCATCTTTGGGGCTGGAGAGAAATTTTATCCCCCAACACCCTCACCCCTCCAAACTTGCACAATTTGTCAAGTGCAAAAAATGTTCTCCTGCCTCCCTAACAATTTCTCTTGAAACATCAGGTGTAGAGTGTAGCTGGACCATTGGTCTGCTCTGGTCTGATGAATACTAAGTAACACTGTCAATTAACCTTTTGGAGGATATTCATATAGAAAAATTATTTCATAATGTATATAGCAACCTTCTAGTCTAATCTTAAAGTATGACATTCTATAAATCTATTCAGAAGAGAAAGGTTTCATTAGATTCAGCTCTTTTTTGAGATAAGCTTTTGTGCTGGAGTTGGACCTGAACTCAAGGCACAACAACTTGCATTCTAGGGGGGAAACTGTGATGTGTTAGGGAAGGGGAAGAGTTTGGAATAAGCCTTAATAAACTATCCATAACTTCCACTTTTTTTTTTTTTAAAAGATCAAGATCAATTTAATGTCACTAAATATCAGCTAATCATTTTTAAATGGTAACCAAATTATGCTTACACTTGATGAGGGTGAAAAATATTTTACTGCAATGTTTAATATCATAAGACTAGCCTCCTTCTCCCCCCGCATTAGTCATTTCAAAAATATTTGGAAAAAAAACATCATCCTTCCCAGTTAGTCTGTCCAGATACATATCTCATCACATGTGATTGATTACAGTCATGAGAAGTTCTGGAATCATTCACTTTTCCTAAACAAAGCATAAGGTGGTGATGGAGTAACCAATCTGAACAGGTTTTCACAAATATGGAATCCCCTCCACCCCCAGGAAAAAAATCAAAATACAAACCTTTTATAACACATTCACATAAGTACTGTTTTAGCTTAAGGGGAAAAAAAACTTCTTTAATCCTGGTTTAGCTTTTAATATTACATCGTACATTAAAATTCATGAAGTAGTTCATTCCAGGGAAAACAAACTACTTTTCAGGTCTGCTCTGGAAATAGCACAGGAGGTATAATAAATGCAGTTGCTTTCAGAACTGCTTTTATCAGGACAAGGTTTACTACATCATTATTATAGTGGCGCCTGGAAGCAGAGTTATAGTTCAGTGTCAGTGTTTCCATTAATTCTCCTCCATAGTGGTTTTCAAAGGGGCAGAAGGTTTCATTCAATATTTTGTCTATTTTGATTTTAATAAAAATGAAACTTGGCACAAAGATTATCAATGTAAATCAGATAGATCATTTTTTATTTAAAGATGGGCCAAAAAGTGTAAGTTTCACCGATCGTTAAATGTGGCCTGATTTTTTCTGGCATGCTTAGCGCCCATAGGACGCACTGAAGTTAATGGAAATGGAAGGTATCCTGTGCCTCCTGAAATGCAGGTCCACCTTTCTCTAACAATTAGAAAAACTGTATCCTGTTCAGCCTTTCAAGTTTAAAGAGTGGGCAAGGTAATATCTTCTATTGGACCAACTTCTGCTGGTGGAAAAGACAAGCTTTCGAGCCTCACAGAGCTCTTCTTCAGGTCTGGAGAAGGAAACCAGAGTGTTCAAGGTAAATACGAGGTGGGACAGATTTTTAAGTGTAAAGCAATAGGTGGCTAGTAGGCAGTAGACTGGGTCACAAGTTGCTGTAACAGGCCATAAACCCAGTGTCCCTGTTAAGTCCATGGTTTTTAGCATGCAGTAGAGTTGTGAATTTAAGTTCTTAGGCTGGTCTTTTGAAGGTGTCCTGCAGGTTTTCTTTTGAGGACAAGGACTGTGAGAGGTCAGATATTGAGTGACCGTTTTGTGAAAGGTGTTCCTTAACCGGTCACAGAGTGTTTTAGTCTTTTTTTTTTTTGTGTGTGTGTGAGAGTTCATTAAAGAGCACAGTGATTGTCTGGTTTCACCCCACAGTTGTTATTGGGGCATTTGATGCAAGCTTCAGACATTAAATTCTCAACTCTGTTGACACTAAACACCATGGATTTAACAGAGATACTGGTTTTATGGCCCACTGCAGCAACTTGTAACACACCCTGCTGCCTACTAATTCTCTACTGTCTTACCAGGGCGGAGGTGTTAACTGCTCACTTTTTAAAATTGTCTCCTACAACATGTGAACCCCTTATGCTTAATCTATCCCACCGTGTATTTAGGTTGAACACAGTTTTCCTTCTCCAGATGTGACGAGCTCTGTGAACCTGGAAAGCGTGCCTCTCTCAACAAGATAAGTTGTTCCAATAATAATAATTAAAAAAAAAAATTACCTCACCACCTATGAGTTTCTCTTTTCCTGAGACCAAAACAGCTACAACAATACTACAAAGAATGGCATTTGATTTTTGGTGCTCAAGTTGAGATAGCTTTTGGCCTGATTTTCACAAGTATGAAGGAATCGTAACTTCAGCTGAAATCCATAGGAGCTGGGAGTACTCATCACGTCTGGGAAAAAAAAATTAAATACAAAGGTTTCTCAAGCTAAAGCACCCAAAACATTGAGTCACATAAAATCTGTGGGCACTTGTGAAAATGCTGGCCTTGAAGATTATACTTTGTGCTTGATCTACACATGCTCAGTTTCACATATGCTGATGGGAGGGCAGCGTCTGGCCAACAAGGATCCCATCTGATTGACTGGAAGTATTTTGGGGTTTCTGGGCTCCCTGCAGCAACAGAGATTATTCTGTTTTGAGAGGGAAGCACCCACTCCCTAATGACTGCAGGGTGGCTCAAACAAACATTCTTCAAAGGAAAACTTGCAGTTCAGAACAGCCAGGCATACAGACACATGACAGTCAGCTGGGGTAGAAACATATAGGGACTCTGGCCTGAAATTATCATGCTCCCATTTTCTCAGCTCTGGTTTGGAAGCCAGCCTGTGAGAAGTAGCAAAAAGGTCCTGAACCTAGAGATCATTCTTTTAGGGGCACTAGGGAACAGGAATGAGGTAGCCACTCAAGAAGCCTCCAGTCCAAGGAAGGAACATACCCCTACATACCATGACACTGATCAGGATGGGAAGTTCCTCCCTAGTTGATCGGCAGTGAATGAAGTATATCCACTGAAAATAATTAATAATGGGTGTGTCTGTTGCTACCCCTCCATTTCCAGGCAACTTATTTCTTATTAGATGCTTATCCCTTACGCTTGGGTTAGAATTGCTCAACTCCCCCCCTAGACACACACACACACACACTTTTGAGATGGTGCATGGTTGTTTCTTCCACTGCCACTTTACAGTGCTGCAACTTTCTCACTTGGGTGTGAAACAACACCTCCCTGAGTGCTGCAAGTTTCAGTGCTGTAACATGGCAGTATAGACAGTGCTCCCCTCATGGAGGTGGTTTTTTGTTTAAATAGTGCTGGGAGAGCTCTATCCCAGAGCTGTGCCACACAGCCATGTTAAAAAGCTGCCGCAGTAGTGCTTTAATGTTGCTAGTGAAGACATGCTCTTAGGACCAGGGAATGTGTGATGGACAGGTCTGAAAATGAGTAGTAAAGCAAGGGAACTCATTTGAGGAACATTTTGTTTTTTGTGAATCAATATGGTGCTGTGGACAGGCCACTGGACCGGGACTCAGGAGACCTAGGTTCTATTCCCTGCTCTGCCAGAGCTCTCTTCTGTGAACTTCAGCAGGTCATCTCCCTTGGACAAAGACCCTCTTATTATGTGTATGTATAGCACTTTGTCCAATGGGGTCGCACTCTCAGTGACACCCAGTAAGCCCCACTGTTGTGGGAGAAAATTAATTAATATCACCACCTGCGTGAGCATAAGCTTCCACCCCAGGATGTGGCAAGTTGATCAACTCTCCATTGCAAGCTCTTAAATGTGCTTTGTCTCCTTTGGTTCAGTCAGGCTACATGGCAGATACCATCTGTAGCTTTTGACCCAACTTAAGCCCCAGGTAATCTTCAAGAGTCTGAAGTTGAGTATTGGGGATAGGGAAGTTATTTACTGGAGGAGGAAGAGCAGGGGGTAAAGGGAAGAAGAGCTCATTACAGCTTTTCAAGGAAGAGGTGGAAACAATCCAGATACATTAGCTTGGTAGTAACTACTGAGTATTCTGTATGAGTGAGAAACTCAGCACAGCTCTTCCTAACTCAGGGATCAGGGTTTGCACTTGGTGATCTGCTGTGTTACCATTAGAACACCAGGGTCCCGATTGGATTTTGCATGCAATTTTGTGCACGATTCACACATGCAGTGAGCCTGGCCACTAATGGTTAAGTCTGCTCTACTGTCTGGCTGCCAGTTGGCAACACAAGAGATCCTTTTCAGATGTTTATTTTCACATCCGTCCCAAACAGATAAACTTTCAATTGCAAAATAAACCTTCCTGGGTGGCATATTAGCTCCCCATTTCATGGTTTCATATCTTAATTGTTTCAAATCTTACTGGTCTTAAAATTTAGTATCAAAATATGTTTGCTGTTGTGTAAGTATGTTGTCAGGCTAAATGGTCCGTTTTGTCTTTAAACAATAATCCAAAATGTTCATTGCTGAATGAACAAAATATTAACTTTGTAATTATATAGTGAACTTCGTTTTGCTAGACTATAACTTATAAAATATGTAATAGGTAGGATATTATTAATTTCATTGGGCTTTATTCAGTGACAAATAAAAACAGGACAAAAATTCTTCTGATGATAAATACTGAGGTCACTGTTATGATCCATCTAATAGCGGAGGCATAATTCCGGAATTTATACTACTATGAATTATTTCCCCTACAATTTATAGGATTTTTACTATTTTCCAGTGTAACTAATGAACAGGAAAAAAATACTACTGATTATTTAGGACCTTTTTCATTTTTGAAGTTAGGATACAGGACATCCCCATATGGCTATGTATACTTACAGATGAGCAAACTGAGGCAGAGAATGAAAGTTACCCAAGAGGGAGTTGTTAGCACCCAGAATCAGAACTCAGACATTTCTGTCTTGATCACTAGACCACGTCTCTCTCTTAGGTAAAATTGTAGCATATTTTATCGTACAGCAAATTAAAATACTGCATTTAGGAAACAGTCTTTTGATCAGTTTTACAAGACAAATATTAATCTGGGGGAGCAGCCTTCCCCCTCCCCACTTTCTTTTTTTAAACTGCTTGATACTTCTACTTTGAACTGGCTGTTTTAAAATGACTTTTTCAATGGGAATTAATGTAACATGTTAGTATACTCAGTAACTTACTCAGCATAGATAGATAATGAATATGGTTGTAAGAATAACTTGGTGATTAATAGTACATGTTGTCCTCACAGAAATATATATATACGCTTTTTGAAAGATAAAAACAAATGCAAAAAAAAACTTCTTTAGAATGCATTAGGTTGCTTATGAGAGTTTAAATCAGAAGGCAAATTCAGAGTTAAGGCTGACCCTTTCTTTGACTTAACATTCTGCCCGTCAGTATTGCAGTTAACCTGATTTCTTAGATCACCAAATGGTCCAAGACCACTGGAGACAGAGTGGCATGACCTTGGTATAAGGGGATAAGTTAAAAATGTAGAGCCTGCCTTAACTCTGAATTACTTGGCTTCTGGGGGGCAGGCAGGGATATTAAACCAAACTCAGATGTTATTTTAACAGTTATCTGTATTTAACTATTCTTCCACTAAAACATTACTACGTAAATAGTGACCCTCATCCTTTATCTTTAATGATATCTGTAGGGACCTTCACAGACTAAACTTAATTAATGACAACAAAAATAGACCATTAGCACAGTCTGTTCCGTTCTGGTACAGAAATTTCCCTCTCTCATGCAATGCATTACAGCAGCTCAGAAGCTACCTCTGCTCCATCCTTTTCTACAAATAATTTGTTATTAATCAGGATTTTTAGTATTCATTAGCTAAAGTTTTTACAAAAATAGTCTTCATTAAGTGAACCATATTCAAAATGTGTACAGCACATAGCAATCAGTGTGTGTATGATCCTGATTGGTATTATAACCCTTCAATAGTCATCTACGCAAACAGAATTCCCAGGACTCAAAGCCCTATTCAATACAATTATTTTGGTGTATGCATCATATGTTTCCCACAGATATTTGTATAGTAGTACACATTTTTGTGTGTGGTGCTATTGTAGCAGTGGTACAACTTTGAGCTAGAGCAACACAGAACATTTCAGCAGACGTGCAATAATTCTTAATAATATTTCAACACAAAGATAGTTTTTCTTTTGCAGAGTAACCAGCACATTCCTATGGCCCAATCCTGCACTCCCCAAAACTACCATTGATTCCTTTTGACAGCTGTTGAGAATTCAAAATTAGCTCTCTGTTGCCCAGTCTGACAGATCCTCACATGAGGAATACTTATTTGAGCAAGTGGTCCCACTGGATTTCAGAGAAGTAAGCAGCTGTTTCACTTGACTAAGGGTTGAGCAAAGACTTAAGGATGCTGCCTTAGGGCCCCAATCTTTCAAAAAGATCCATGGGGGAAAGACACTTATGCCTACCTGGGCGTCATCAAAGGGACTCTACATGGACATAAAGGTTCCCAGTGGTAAAAATAATTGGAAAGTTGGAAAATGTAAAAATGTTGACCTGAAGAGAAAATTTCAGGAATGTTTTGAGGAAATTTCCCCCCATTTTTCAGCTACTTGAACCCATCTCTGTATTAAGGACCTCTGATCAGGTTCTTAATGAGACAATACTACCTGCTCAGTGGTAGGACAGGAACCACAGGTCTGCTCCTGCTCCCACTGAAGTCAGTAGGACCAGAACTGGGCCCTAAATCTTTGTAGTACCTATTTAAGCTGTTACATTTAATGCAGACCAATAGTTACAAAATAAATGGACCAAATCAAATCCATGATTCATAATTGGTACCACAAAAGTAACCCTTTAGCTATGAATATATTACTAATATTACATTATTTTAAAGTTAGAGGAAAATATACTATTTCTGCTGTGATGTGAAGTGAAGATTTTTAACAAATAATAGAGTTTATTATATTTTTCCTAAACTTTAACTTCAGTGCACACCAAAAATTATGATTTGACTAGAATTTTAACATAATTGTACTGAGAAGCTTTTTTCTTTTTTTAAAATAGAGGTTGTCAGTGGGACATTAAGAAGGCACAAGGAGCAGATCTGAAAGACTGAGAAAGTGGTTTACTTGTGGAGGACGGCTAGGCGGTGTGCTTATTAGAGGTGCTGGGCCCATAGCAGAGGCTGCATTCAAGCTCCTTTCCCTTTCGTCCTGGTAAATTCGATCTCGTTCGGCTTCTGGCAGCTGCAAGAAATTCTGCATAGCCCGAAGGTTTACCAGTAAAGACTGTGAGGCGGTCTTGGGGTCCTCTTCCTTTCGGAGGATTTCTGAGAGCAAGCCCTGTAGCAAAAAAGAATGCTGAAGAGTTAGGCTGTGCAATCTTTTGTAAAACATGCTCTGCAAATCCTTTGCTAATCATTCCTTTTTCTTTCCCACTATGTTTAGAACATGATCAGTCAAAGGCATTCACACTGCATAGGAATATATTAATGACAATGTAGGTAGTAGAGAAGAGAGCCTCAATTGTATTCTTAATTTTATTAAGCGTCTGCTTTACATACAACATAAACTGAATCTGCCTAATTGGTCTCCTTCCTTTTACTGGCTTAACTCGCCATGAAATCTTTCACGGTCAGACAATTGCAAGAAGTTAAGAATAAATGAAATCCACATAGTACAGCAGCACTAGATTGTGTAGTTCTCATGCTGGGTAGACAAAGACTGCAGAGAAGCATCAGTTCAATCTGTAGTAATGGAAAGCCATTTCTAGAAACAAGCAGCACTTTGAAAGTAAGTGATATTTGAAAACTAATCTGAGTGGATTAACAGACAACACTCCTAAAGCACTACTTAACTGATTAAGGCCCATATTTATTATATGTCAGCATTTACCCCCCTCCCCCAAATAACTGAAGGAATAATCATAATCAATACTAAACGGAGTATGAAGGAAATTACACTGACAAAATGCATGGTTTGGTGGGGAGAAGAGGGTGTGTAGAAACAGGTTGGTGCAGAGAATGTCTGTGCACCTTTATAATTACCTGACCCTTGATTGCATCCCCCATTACTCACAGGAAGTGTTAGCCAAACCCCTAATTAACTGGTGGGGGGGAATGGTGGGGGGAAATGCAAACCCATACCTAAAGCCCCAACCCCAAAGAATAATTTGGAGGACAAACCTAATGGAATTTTCTTCATCCCTACCCCACCTCTCCTATGGGTTTTCTTGCAAGTAGTGATGATTCGGGGCACAATTTGGTAGTTTTTACTAAAGAAGTGAACCAGCATAGAATAGTTGAGTAACATGCAGAGGTGTTATGGGGAGCGTTGGAAATTAGTCTTTTTAAAAAATGTTCGGAGTCAAAACACACTTACTTTTGGCAATAATTTTCAAAAATCATACTTTACTACCTATTTACTAGATCTCTGGATGCTAGAAAAATGACCCAGCGCTAAGAATGCTAGTTAGCAGTGGGTCCCTCTAATTTTCCAATAACCGTTCAGATAGGTTTAACTGCTATTTGTAGGGTAGACAAAGTCATTTTCAGCACAGTTATAGAAAGTGTGTTTGAGATATGCCGGAATATGATCTCATGTGTGCTTTTTGTAGCAGTGCTGAAAGGAGTATACACAGGATAAAAAGCAAAGCATTTATAACACCAGTTAATTAGCCGGGGGGCAGGCAGAGAGCCACTGCTGACAACCACTATCAACAAAGGGTCATTTGATTGGAGAAGATGAACTAATGAAGAGATATGGATGACAAAACAGCAAGTTTTAGACTTAAGAAAGGTTTCTCGGTCTAGCTATAATCAGCAAACTCTCCCAATGCTGTCAACTTAAAATGGCAAAAAAAGAATGCTTTTGTTGGTATAACTTACACCAGTTCCTTGAATGAAATAAACTATAAGCTGGTATAAACTCTAGGGCTTTTGTTGGTTAGAAATGTAATTTAAAAAACCACACCCCTAAAATCAACATTATTATATTCACAAAAGTTTTAAGTGTATACCTGACCTTCACCATAAGCTGTGAAATTACTGAGTTGACATGAGTAGGGGTTCTAATGAATTGAGAGTGAAAGTTCCAGTACATACATGAATACAGGTGACTGCACAAGGGGCGCTAACAGAATTGGGAAGTACTATAGCAGTATCTGCCTGCAATACATAGCTTTGGCTGGTATTGCTAGTCCTTCACTTTTCTGAGCGCTAAAATTAAGCTAAAAATTGTATGACAAAATATAAACAGGTAAATCCCAAAGAGCATACCGTACACCAAACCTAGCACCCTGTCTAATACTGACACTGAGATTTACCATCCACTTATAACCAGATTTAAAGTGACTTGCCAAGATACAATTTGTAATGTGCTCTCCTGATATTATACTTCAGGCTGCATGAAGACTAAATGCAGTTTTGCACATTCAGCTTCAATCTGTCAGCCTGAAAGTCCCATTTCCCCCTTCAGTGGAAACAAATTTTTTTAAGACACCACCAAGCCTCATTTTAAAAAAAAAGTTTACAAGTCATCACAAGTATAATTCATTAGTAATTGCAAAAAAATGTTCAATAAATATCAGTGCTTTCAAAAGCTAATTATGAATTCTTTAAAATGGGAGATAAATGAAAGTGTCTGCCAATATGAACAAAAACATTGCCTGTCTGGCCCCCAGTTCGTCTCCTCTTTGAACATAATCACTGATTCAAATAGATTTTATCAGCCTTATGGAACTTCAAAGCTCCCAGAAGAAAAAAATGTGATTTGCTGAAACCTCCCTAAAATATGCAGAATATCCTTGAGTGCTATCTGTCTCCATTACATTGTGTTTAAATCACATGTCCAGGTGGAAGATTATTTGCAAGCTCCACCCACAAGTTTGGATTCCTGCCAAGTAAGTTATAAGCAGACACATTTATCTATGTCGCTTAGTAGCAAGAGGAGAGCTGTCATGATAGTGTAATAGCACCTTTTTACCTTTTATTCAATAGTGATATGGATAGTGTGCTTTTTCTTAAATTACACTATGAAGAATTATATGAACACAGTGGCAATTTCGGTTATACTTAAGCAGGCAAATTTCCCTCCACCATATAATTTGCAGAACTCAAATTCAATAAAACATTACATGATGGTCCATTACTGTTATCAATTTTGAATAATCCATCTTCATTCTTCATTTTACTGGAAAATAAAGTGTGCTAAAGACAAAAGAAAAAAAGAAAAAAAGCCTAGCAAGGTGATCGGTGGAAACTTCAGATTTTGTTTTAAAATGATAGTCTGCACTTTACTGCACCCAAATGTTGTTCCTTTAAAACAGTAATTGCCCAGAATTAGTATGTTCATAGTCTTAAATATCCAGAAGCTTTCACATATTTTTAGTTGTACTCTACCATTTAAAAACTAAAAGACAAACGAATGAATGGCACAATAAAAGCCGATACTTTAAACAAAATATACATGGTTTGAATGGAGGGGAAGAAGAGAAGGTATCCATCAAAAACATTCGGATATGTTCAGAAATCAAAAATTGTCACTTTCTGTTCAGAAAAAGAAAATATCTACATTCAGACATAGCAAAAAGCAGCAAATCAAGCCTCTCTTTAGATAAAGAGCGTTGGTAGGTGAGAACAATGTGTTTTTGTTGAACCAAGGTGACAGTAAACCAGAGTTTATGCAACATATGTTATGGTAAAGTGTAAACAAAAAGGAAACCCAAAGTTATGGTTTGAACTATGACCATGACTAATAGCTCCTTGCTTGAAATGTACATAGTACTGATTGCTGTACTATACACATGGTTCAACGTATGCTTTAAAACGAAACGTGTCTGGCTTGTTTATGGGAACCTAACCTTTGACTTCACCAACTTGTGTGTGTAGCATTGCAAACGTACTGCATTTTTTGGTATGTTTTTTAAATAAGACTATTGAAATGATTGTGCACTACTCTTCACATTTACTACTTGTGATTGGCTCTGGGTGGATACACTTTTGAAAAGGAAAAAGCAGGGCAGACAGCCTCCCATCCATACAGACATGGTATAATGCCTGTGCAGCTACCCTATGCCACTCCTTGTCCCCAAAAATAAAGGGTATGGCCAAAGTGCACTGCACTCCAGCCAGGGCCGGCTCCAGGCCCCAGTGCGCCAAGCACGTGCTTGGGGCGGCATGCCACGGGGGCGCTCTGCTGGTTGCTGGGAGGGCAGCAGGCGGCTCCAGTGGACCTCCCACAGGCATGCCTGTGGAGGGTCCAGTAGTCCTGCGGCTCCAGTGGAGCATCCGCAGGCACGCTTGAGGGAGGTCCACGGGAGCCACGGGACCGGCGAGTGGCAGAGTGCTCCCCGAGGTGTGCCGCCGTGCTTGGGGCGGCGAAATGGCTAGAGCCGGCCTTGACTCCAGCAACCCCTAGCTAGTGGGCAGCCCCTTATGATTGTTATAGACCTGAGACTTCTCTGAACTACTCCACCCCTGCAAGGTTCAGGGAATCACAACTGGCTGGCTTCTCTTCATCTCACCCTCATTTGTGCCCAGTATGCATTTCAGTGGGATGTTCTCACTATACAAATGAGTGTTATCTGCATGATGCAATGAATTTAGATGAAAAAAAGTCTGAATACAATCCATTCATTTACAGCTCGTAATGGAAACATAGCTTGGTTTATTTTAGCATGGCTATCCATGTGCATATATCTGGATAGCCACACTTGGGGTGAAATTCACACAAATCTTGGCTAAACGAACTTAGCATGGGGCACTACAAAGAGGAACCAAGGTGATGTAATCTACCTCTCTCTCAGCCACTAGGCTGGAATGGCAACTGCTTCTTTTCCACATTCCCTTCACAGGGGTTCCTAGCAACACAATCACTAGAACCTTAGGGTATGTCTACAATAACTACTGGATCGGTGGGTAGTAATCGATTTAATGGGGATCGATATTTTTATCGCGTCTACACTAGATGCGATAAAAATCGATCCCTGATAGCTCTGCTGTCAACTCCGGAACTCTACCTTGGTGAGAGACGGAAGCGGAGTCGAGGGGGGGGCGGCAGTGGTTGACTCGCTGCTGTCCTCACGGCCAGGTAAATCGACATAAGATATGCTATTCAGGTAGCTGAAGTTGCGCATCTTAGGTCAACTCCCCCCCACCCCCAGTGTAGACCTAGCCTTAGATTCACTGTGTACTGAAGCCCATCTTAGAGGACAACTGGGAATGTTTAGTAACAGACAAGGGGTGATGATGGTGGTGGGGTTCCACTCTCATAAGGTACTTGAAATCAGGAAGACAAATGATGTACTCCATATGCAAAGTATGGTAATATTCACTCAGTTATAGATTTCTCAACTATTCTCTTTTTGCACTTGGCCAGACATGTATTTCTAACAGAACTACATATGTACCGACTTTGAAGTTTGAAAAAGAAGTTTTATTTGATCATCAAGAGAAAATTAAAAGCATCTTGTCAATTTCTGTAAGTAAAAAAACTCACAACACTGTCTTCCAAAAATAACATTCAGATAGTTTACATCTGTTATGTTTTGGGGTTTTTTAATTTTACCAAATTCCTCTCTCCTATGGACTAGGACCTAGCACCAGCAGTTCTAATCTAAGAAGAATTTTTTCCTGAAAAAAATTTCCTCAGAAAAATGGAGCCAAGTGTTGACCAACCACTGAAGTAATTAGGAAATTCTTTTTTCCTAAAGCATATTTATAATCGGTATCACAATGTAATACTGATAGAGTTAAAGTCTGTAAGATAAAAAGTGCTGACACCTACACCTGCACATTTACCCAAAACTGAAGCTCATCTTGAACACCAGACTGTTATGCTTCATTGCTCTCAGTGTGTAAGTCATTTCCTTCTTTAACTTTTATACTGAAAATCAAGTTTCTTCTTCCATCTGGGGCCATATCAGACCATTAGTTTTTACACAGTTTAACTGATTCCGGTGAAGTCTTCTGCTTAAAAAACACTGATGGCATAATATGGTCCCTGGACTGTTTCAGAGAAAGGCTCAAATATACCTATGACAGTTTTTAAACATGTCACAGTTAAGCCTGGGTTAGTTTTTAAACTCAGAATGTAGTAGCTGGATTTAAACAAATATTTTCACTTTGCCCTATTGAAAAATAAAAATAACTATTACATGTACACTGTACTATATTGTATTGTACATACATTGTATTCAGAAATAACCTCTGAAAGATGTAATGCATCATAAAGTTCTTCCCCTAAATCTGGTTAAAGGAGATATATTCTTAATACACTGATTAAAAATAAATATGCTTATCTATAAAATATGGGTTTATATACACAATGTAGACATTAAATGCAGCGGCGACCCTTAAACTTGTCCGTTTTACCCAAGATAACTAGCTAAGGCCCCACTCTTGCAAACAGTATTTATGTGTGAAGCACCATTGACTTCAATTGGGCTTTGCAGGGGCACAAGGTAAGGCTTGTGTATCTCTCTGCAAGATTGGGGTCTAAGGTTCCCTCAGCATCTGCATTATTTCTATCTTGTTCCCTACCTTTTCCATATCCAATACCATGAAAATTGTAAATACACAGGTAATGTAATGGCAAGTATTTAACTAATTAGCTAAGGCAATTTGTAAGAGTCCAAGGGCAACTACTGTTTATTCACTCAAGCAAAGCTGGGTGAATGTTGGGGGGCAGGTGGGAGGGAGAAGAGATTGCATCTCTCTTCATTTGACTTTTTAAAACAAGTTCATTTTGACCGTGGTTTTCTCCCATTTTGGACCATTTTTTTAGTATATCCTAATGAGTTTATTGGTAACAATATTCCTGGAAACAGTAAATTTTAAAGAAACAAATTCCTAATTTGTGAGTGTATTTGCACTGGAACCCAATTCCAATCGCAAAATAGAAATATACGGTACTATATGAGCTAGGTGTTCAATCAAAATTAACCAATTCCAGCTTGAATTTTAAATATCAAATACTAAGAATGCATTCGTATACAATCTACAGACTAAAAACTGTGAGAAAAAAATAGCTAGCAAATTTTGGAAACACAAACCATTTTTGAGGGGTGGAGGTCTCAAGCTGCTCATGCACGATTCAAACAGACAGAGGCAAAATCTGCTAAAAAAATTATTCTCTGAATTATTTGCTCAGCTTTACTTGTAGGCAAGATGGCAGCCCCAGGCCATCATAACTGGAAGCTATTATTTATTTCAATAGGAAATAGTGCCAATAATCAGAAATGTTAAATACTGCAAGTGTGTTAAGTAAAAGTACAACCAAAACCCACACATGTATATTTATTCACACATCTCAACCGACATATAGCCTGATCCTACTCAGATACACTAGTCCCACTGAAATAATGTGGGAAAGACCCAATCCTAAAAACCTCAACTACTGGTAAGGATCTAAGGATTCATGTTTAAGAAAAACTACAACCTTATACAGAAATCACAACATACAACATAGAAGCTATATTTTATCTCAGCCAAAGGAGTTCATTTTCCTAATTCATAATGATGGGAAATGGTGCATTGATATAAACCTAATATTAGTGAATTTATAGAGTAATGTCTTTTTCCGTCTTAAATTATACAAGAAGGAAAGTTACAGCAAAAAAGTTTCAAGAAATGTATTTTACTCAGAACAGACAACTCTACCCTGATCTAACGCTGTCCTTGGGAGCCCAAAAATCTTACCGCATTATAGGTGAAACCGCGTTATATCGAACTTACTTTGATTTGCCCGAGTGCGCAGCCCAGCTCCCCAGAGCACTGCTTTACCATGTTTTATCTGAATTTGTGTTATATCGAGTCGTGTTATATCAGGGTAGAGGTGTAATTGTTAAATTATACACTGGTCAGATACCTTCCCACTAAGTTTTAAATTTTCAGAATTCCAAGCCCTTTTTTCATACTTCATATTAAGAATCATTTTACCTTAAGTTAAAAATTATATTTTTTATTTTTTCTTATGCTTATTAGATATATTGGCATTTCTTTCATAGTGTTTCTTCATTACATTTCATGTGGCATGGCATTAAGTTAAAATCCTATAGAAGAATAAGTTATAGTAGCATTAGCTTCTAAATCAAGTGTCAAAAGCTAACACATTAGTGTTTTATCAGCTTTGCTAGAGCTAAAGGTTTTACTGCATTTGACAGCTGCAGTATACACTTTGGTCTCAGCAAAAAATAATGTTTTAATATGAAATTTAATTTTAAAAAGCAGACATGGAAGAGTGGGAGATCTAAAAATCAAAAAGCCAAATTGACATATAATAAAAAATTATATATCTTTTAGTCGAGACGTGTTTAAAATTTTGGTAGTAATCGCAGAGCAAATCTTAGCAGGAAAAGAAAATAGTAACAGCCAGTTGGGTGCTGGGGAGGTTAAGTATAGCTAATGATAAAACAGAGTTTGAGAATACATTCGGGATATGGAGCAGTACAGTCTGCACTGTGTTGCGGTTAGTCTGTTCAGCATACACATACGCATGATGCGAGACAGAGACAGCGTTAATTGCACAGCTGCATCTTTACAACATAGAAAGGGATTCGGTGAGTAGCCTTGAGCTTGGCTCTGGTTAGAGCTGCTTGGTTTCTCTCCTTTTGGAAATTACTACACATCCAAGAATAGCAGCTAGAACAAGAGAGGAACAATTAAAGCTGTTTAAGAATGGTGAGAATTTCCACACACTGCGGATAACTTAAGGTTTATCTACCATGTCAACGTAGACACAGATGTACTAGCACAAGCCAGTACTGATGGCTCCTTCATAGAAGGAAAGTGGGGAGGAAATGAACAAGGTGAGAGATGGAAATGGTGGCAAATACTGAAAAGAACAGGCTCTTGCATTAAAAACAAAAAAAAAGTCTGACCTGAGTTCTGTTAAAAGCCACACGTGCAAATACTGCCTGTGAAATTCCTGCTCGTTTCAATTCATCACGCACCCACTGGTAGATTTCGGAAGACACCTCTGTGTTGGTTGAGACCTGTGGCTCCAACGGCTTGTTCATGGATCTACTGACGGGAGGAGGGTGGTTCAAGTACTGTTGGTTTAAGGACTGCTGGGCTAGAAGTCTGTTCACTGCATACTGCTGGTTCAGCAACTGGGCCATTACCAGCTGCTGATTTACCAACTGAGGGCTAATAGGAGTTGATACAAGTCCAGGGTGCAGGTTTGGGAGTGGGGTCCGAACAGATGGCTGACTGCTATGAGAAAGCTGAACAGGAGATGGAGGCTGTTCAGCTGTGTTCCCTGGGACTGGCTGCTGACCAAAGTTGACATGGTTGGCACCTTGTTGGGACAGTTCAGAAAGATTATCCATTTCAACTAGAATGGAAAAGAAACATTTAGTTAGACAAAATACCAGTATAGATGAACTGAAAATAGTAAAACAAACACTCTTTAGAAGAAGGCCACTTAATTTAGATTCTGGCTTACTGTATTGTAAATCCCATAAGAAGTTTCATAGCAATACCATTCCTTTGTAACCTTACATTTCTGGCCTTCCAAGGATGGTGCAGTGCATTAAAAAGAAGAACACACACACGCACATGGCACATACAGACAGTAGTACCTAGGACGAACTAGTGGGGATTCAGTAAAAACCTGTCTCATCTGGTCTAAGTATGGTGAGGGAGGATCCTTTCCTGAAGGTATGGATAAGGGGAATGTAACAGCCATCAAATTAAAAAACAAAGACAAAACAAAAACAAACAAAAAAGCCATGTTTGCAGTGAGGATACACTGTCATATGGGTCTAAAGCAGGGGGATGGGGAAACTATTGCCTGCAGGCTGGATGGGGCCAGTTGCTTAATTTCATCCAGCTCATCCTGCCGCAGGGGGAAGCCCTGTGCCTCTGTGCCCCCCTGGGGCGGATGAATTGAACATTTTATATTTCTCTCTCTAAAAAAACCGTAATTTAAGTTGCTTTTTACTTGTGTGTGGCCTGCAATTGATTTTTTCTGGGGGTCAATGGCCCGAGATATGAAAAAAAGGTTCCCCACTGTTGGTCTAATGCATTGTCAATAACCAAGGGCCCAAGATCAGGAAGCAAAAACTAGACAAAGCGAAGAACGGGAGCACAGAAAAGGGAATGGTGAGCAGTGCTACCCGGCTCTACAGGAATTCAGGGAGGTCCCTCAATAAGCATGAGTGTGCACAACTCTGGGTGCAGACATGCAAAGCCTAGTAGTGGCTGTTACTGGGGAGCAACCTCACTTTGACCCACTGGCTGCTTGTGTTGCATCCATGAACTTTAACTCCTGCAGAATCTTCCCTACTATATCTACAGTTCCCAGATGGGATGGAGAAGGGCAAACAATCTAGACATCCCTGTATGCTGCTAATTCCTTGTTGCTGTACCAATCCTACGGCCTGTTAGAAACTAGAATAATTTATGTTACATTTTGCTGTTGGACCGTACTGGCATGCAGGATCAGGAGTGGACAAAAGCAACCTTTACCTTGCTCAGTCCTAAGCTACTTTTCAGCCATGCTCAAGGATCTGGATGTGAGAGAGACTGGGGTAGGGAAGGAAGACAGGCTGCTTTATCTTATAGCCTCCCATTTATCATTGTTTCAGGGGCTTGAAGAAAAGCTAAAAACTTCTTTTTTTTTTTTTTTTTTTTACTGTCACCTTCCCCAGACACTCCCTCTGACTAATCACACCTTTTATTCTAACTTCCAGCACCTCTGTGGACAATTTAGACTCCCTTATAGTTGAGCAGAGCGCATATGTAATACTGGAACAGTCCAGGTTAGATTAAGACTCCTTTAGGTTTTATTAAGCATCTCTCCTCCCCCTGCCCCACAATCAAATGTTTGGTCAACTTTGATCTGACAGTGCTCCTTTAAACCAGATTTATTTGGAATAGTTCTTTGTTCAAATGTGTTTCATTTACTGGCAATATTCCTAAAATAAAAATAGTGTAAGAAACAAATCCCGGTTTATGAGAAGGGAGAAAACATATCTACGATGTTCACAGTAACTAATGTTCCTCATTAACAATTATTTAGCAGATCATCCTCCTACCAGAGGGGAGTCTGTAAGAAGAAATCTGTCCATGGATTCCCTCACACAGAATCCCTTCACACTGTCAAGGGCAGAGGAAAGACAGGTTCTTCTACAAAGAGGCCCCATGTCTCCAATCTCTGGCGAGGACCCACAGCTCAAAAGTGTGGACTTTTTAGCTGTATTACCATTACCCCTGGCTTGCATACTCTGTGGAGATGGTCAAACCCTCTTCTGTGCAGTGGGGAGATTGGCACAAGGATCAGGCCCACTGATATCAGTATAAGTCTTTCCACAGATCTTAGTGGGCTTTGGGTCAAGCCTTAACACAGACCTCAGAGAGGAAAACAGCTTTAGACTTTAAACTTACAGAAAAATCTGACATTGCTGAAGTTAACATTACACAGAAGCTATAAACAAGTTTAAGGAAAGCAGCCTTCTGTTTTCACTAACTGAAAGCAGAGATCAACCCAAGTGTGCCATTCACTTGGAACAGTAATTCAAGCAATTACCACAAAAGTGATGCATTGTCTTCATTACTGCCTTAAGCTATAAAAGGCAAGGAACCTGTTTTGGTAGATGAATGGTTTTGCTCTAAATACTAAAAGCTAGAACATGCTCAAAATTAAAACCAAATTAGACTCCATTTTCTTCATTCCAAAAACAGTTTGAAAATTATTATGTAGAAGTGGATGTAAAATGCCCACACTTATATTAATTGATTTAAAAAACAAACTGTGAAAGACATTTATAAACACATTAAAGAATTAATATACCTTACCAACTAATTATAATCCTATAATATACATGCATGCTATAGCCTTACTGTAATCACCAAAACTTGTCCCAATAGCTATAACAAGGCCCTTGTCATAATGGACTGAAGTTACAGAAGTACCCAGAAGTTACAGCAAGATACAGTTCATTTGTTAATTCATAAACTTGTTTAGGAGAAGAGTGATGGAGACCAGACTAGAATTTGTTACAGTAACTACAGACTTGTTTCTTTAAAATATAAATTTACTATTTTAGAAAAAAATGCACAAATCTACATTTAAAAAAAAATTATTCTGAGCCGTGGTAGGCCTCAGATTTACAAAATGACAACTTCATATCTTATTCCAATTTCCTGCATGTCAGACAAGCCAAGTCAGTTTGGCTGGTTTAACAACAAATATTTATTGACATTAATTGTCTCATTATATGCATACTCTCCATGCCCTCATTAAAAAAAAAGCATTCTACATTGATCTTGAAGAGCTCTACCTTCTTATAGGACTGTGACAGACCTTGACAGGGCCGCCCAGAGCGGGGGCAAGAGGGGCAATTTGCCCCAGGCCCCGGGGCTCCGCAGGGGCCCCCACGAGAGTTTTTCGGGGCCCCTGGAGCGGGGTCGTTCACTTGCTCCAGGGGGCCTGGAAAACTCTTGTGGGGCCAGGCCCCAGAGCTTCTTCTGCTCCCAGTCTTTGCTGGCAGGGGGATCCTTCTGCTCTGGGGGGGAAGGACCCCCCGCCAGCGAACTACCGCCGAAGCGGGACCTGCCGCTGAAGTGCAACCTGGTCTTTGGCGGTAATTCAGCGGTGGAGGGCCCTTCCGTTCCAGGACCCTCCGCCGAAGTGTCCCGAAGACCCACGGCAGGGGTCCCCCGCCACCGAATTACTGCCGAAGAGCGGGCTGCACTTTGGCGGCGGGTCCCGCTTTGGTGGTAATTTGCTGGTGGAGGGCCCCCGCCAAGGGTCTTTGGGGCACTTCGGCGGTGGGTCCCGGAACTGAAGGGCCCCCCGCCGCCGAACAGGGCCGGCTCTAGACATTTCACCGCGCGGGGGGCGCCCTGCCGCTTGCCAGTCCTGCAGCTCCGGTGGACCTCCCGCAGGCATGCCTGCGGATGCTCCACCAGAGCTGCAGGACCAGCGGATCCTCCACAGGCACGCCTGCGGGAGGTCCACAGGAGCCGCCTGCCGCCGATGGCCCCAGGCCCACGGAATCCTCTGTGCGGCCCTGGACCTTGACACATGTGTATTGGTATATAGCCACCACCACTGCAACTTTTTTGCTTACCCATCATATCTTTTGCCTTCTTGAAATGTTTATACCACCTTCCAAATTCCTGACATTTTGCTGCTGAGACATTTGCATAGTAAGTGCTGTTCACAATGGAAGAAATCATACTCTGCATGAAAAGGGGGAAAAAAATCATCTGTAATACATAGCAGCACAAATTGAGAAACAGAAATTATTTCAATTGTTGAAATAATATTTTTAGAGTCTGAGCATCATACTGCATTTTTAATCCTTTTATCCAGACCTTCAATTTCTTTAAATCCATTAATCAGGCTTAAAATCATATACCAGATACACTGTAAGTGAGAACAAAAAACAAATCCACTGAAAAAAGGATAAAGTTATCAACTCTAAGAATCTTAGACCACTAGAGATGAGGTGTTGTTTCAAGAGATGAAAAATTGAAATCCTAAATTCAGAAAGTGTCATTCATTAGTAGTACTACTGCTTTCAATTGAAATTGACCCATCCCAGGTCCAAACAACACTGCTAAGGATATGCCCATTCCCTTCATGTCACCTGTATGCAGCCCAGAACCCAGACAATCATGGGGGCAAATTTAATCTAGAATGAGGACTTCTGGGTTGCAGAAGAGTGGTTTAAACAATGCTGCACAAGAGTGGATGCACTCTTCTTAACCAAACTTGAACTATTCGTAGGAAACAACTTTGAGAAACACTCTCATTGTTAGTTTCAGCTCTAGGTACTATGCTATTAAGTGCTTAATTCTAGGACTGCAGACTAATCATAAAATATGCTAAAGAATATAAAACATTTTAAAACTATTAAAATTTAAGGATATCTTTAGAAACAAGTTGGTTAGATAGAAAGAGGTGCCAATTTTTAACCAAAGTAACCATTTATAAAACCATTCAATAAAGTGCTGTCTCACAAATCAATCAAGATTGTTTTGCACACTGTTGCAAGTTAAAAATTACACTCAATATAGGGAATATATTTTTGTGATCGGATGTGTGATCAACAACAAAAATCAATGAATGCAATTCCAATAGACTGATGAATTTCAATAGTATTTAATGCAGAAAATAACGACTATTAGCATAACTAAAGGAATTGTCCAGCATATTTAGAACACAATGACTCTCTAGAAGACAAAGCCCTGATTATTAAGTTTCCTTTGCTAGCCTGCATATAACATTTCATTATATTTGTGCTATGGTGAAATCAACATACAGCATGGGGCCTTTGTTATATGAATTGTAATAATCACTAGCAAAGCCAGTTTGGGGACAAAGGCAGTAAATATTCCTCCAAGTCTGTCTATTACAAACTATTCCTGATCTAACAGAGTGTTATCTTGATTATTGATTCTACTGGATTCCATTATAAGCATTCATTTTATAACATGCTGTTCAGTAATATGTGAATTTCTTAGATCCCAAAACAGTTATGCTGACATGTTAATAAGGCAAAATATGGAAACCTTACTATAGAAGTCCTGTAATGAACATATCAAGTACTACCTTATAACCATCTTTATATATTTTTGGTGGTTTATGGAAAAAAATGTGATCTTTAAGTGCTTACTATTCCTTTACATTAACCCAGTGTTTTTCAGATGAACTAGAAATCTATTAAACAGTACAAGGAAATCTTGACAGATCACTATCTACGGACTGAATCATCTTAAACTAAGCTTAACTGAATCCAATTTCTATTTCCAGTACAATGACAAGATCACTGATGTCTGATACTAACAAAACTGTGGTTTTAGGTTCCCTTACAGATCTGGCCACTCCCCATGGGGGACAGCTGGTGCACATGACAACATAAAACAAAAACAAAAACAAAAAAAACAACCATGAGTCACAGCTGCAATATATTTGAATAAATGAACAGGTTATTGTGCATGTAAAACCTGCCTCTGTACATGCAAAACTGGCAACTGTACAGCCAACTTTGTTCACACAATTAACCATTTGTGTGTACACATGCATATTTTGCAGGTAAAATTTAGGTTTTAATTTTTGAAAATCTGTCTCATTTCTGATCTCTCTTCTTCTCATCTCTTTTTTTGCCATGATACAATAAAATTTAATACTTTGTGTGCCTCCTGCTATTATTAAAGATGTCTGCCTAAGATTTGAAATCCTCATCTCCACTTAAAAGTCATTCAACTTCAAGTTATAATCCTGTGTTTATGACATCACAGTCTGTTACCAAAGAAATAGGATATCATCTGTTCAGCACTGTGACTTCACTGTAGGACCAAACAGAAGGAACTGATAGGCTGAGTCAAAACTCCTGTGTAAACAACATGAGTAAAATCCTGGTCCCTTTGAGATTAGCGGTAAAACTCCCACTGACTTCAGTGGGTCCACAATTTCACCCTACATATCTAAGAATTAGCAAGATTGGCAAGGGAAACAGTGAAAGACATGAATAATGTCGTTGTACCTAAAGTATTCCCAGTCTGAAAGTCCCTCTTTAACAGTGAGGTCTTCAAGAACATTTCACACAAACATGCAAACTACTGTGGTTCATTTGCTAATTCACTTAAGGCAACAGTTTTACAAGTCTAGTAAAATGTTCATATCTTGGTTACCCACCAAGTACCTTCACCAAATCTTTTCTTCATTGTTTCTGTTCTTGATCTGCCTGTACCATTGTTTTCAGAGGCTCATGGTGTCTCTCTCTGTCTTGGAAGATATTCCCAACATTCTTGAGGAAACCAGAATCTTGATCTTAGGCATACTGAGGTCACACTCTCTCAATCACAGGCTATACTATATGCAAAAAGCCCTCCAACTCTTTGTTGGTGCCTTTTATTCCTCCATGATCAAACAGTCCACAAGTGTTAAACTTGATTGTCTCATGGTCCACGACTGTACCATTTAAACTCCTTATCCATATATACCCTATGTACAGGCTATAGCTGTCAATGCTTCCCAAGAACAGGGAAGATGAGCTAGCACAACGTGCAGCCTGAATAAATCTCAGACATATTCAAATGCATCACAGTACTCACCCATGATCTGGCCACAGCTTTCACACTTTCTGTGAAAGAAAATTGATAAACTGTATAAGTTGGCCATAGATCTCAAAATCTTAGAGAACCTTCCACAACCTTATTCTTTGGATCAAGTTGCTTTAGGATCCAAAGTGTCTCACACACACACAAATACACCACACGCACGTCCTACAAGTACATGTACAGTACTTGCAGTTCTGTTTTGAGAGTCTGACGAAGATCCGATCTGAAATGGTGCCACCTTGACAGAAACCCCAGTACTCTGGAAGGATACCATCTGTCACAGCCTGAGCTTTTTTTTTCAGCCAGATACATTGTTTACAATTAGGTCTTCCGTAATTGTGGCAGAATAGGGATAAAATTGATTCTCAAGTTCAGCTTAGATTTCCTTAGAATGTAGTTTTAAAAACTGAACATCATCCCCTCAGAAGGTTAAATATCATAGATATGATAAATAGGCATGAGGTGTTCAAGAAGTTTCAAGCACTCTTTAAAAAGTAAGTTGTTTGTTTAATACGTCCATTGCTTTGAAAAAAAAGAAAAAAAAAGAAAAAAAAGAAAAGATGCCAGTGTCAGTCACCTTTTACATTATTATGTTGGATGCCAATATATGATGTGTTTCACTAGGCAACAGAAGGAATATTATGTTTGATTATCTCTGGTCATTTCAGCTGCCACTGTAGGTACTTTCCAGGAAGTATTCCTTCACTGTTTCCTGTAACACTGCTTACCAACCAGGTAAAAAACTCGTCAGTTATGACTAAAAATGTATAACTGTCCTTTTTGAAAAACAACAAAAACAATGTTAATCAGGTTAATTCAATCATCCAAACCAAAACTGTTCATGCTTTCCTGCCAAATCAACCATCCACAGCAAAATCTGTTATCAGTGATTGCTCAGCTTCCAGTCAAAAACACTTAAGCCCCACAATCCCAAAACTTCCCCAATAATAACCTTAAAATTACTCTTACATAACAAGACTGAAGCACAGAAAACCACCTCATCAAAGGGTATTTGGGATGCAGTATTTGCATAGAACAAATACATGCTAACAGACTTAGCAGAGGGTACCAAAGACAACAGTTCCCTTACAGGACTCTAAGCTAGATATTAAGGATTTTTTGGTATGAAATTTCCTTCGCAAAGTGGTATCATAACCAAAACTTATGTAGGCCTTTCCAATTGTTTAACTGAAGTGGCGGGGGGTGGCGGGTGGAGGGAGCAGGGGGAAGGGAAGGAGAGAAGAGAGAAGCATTTATGAAACTGGCTCATCGGTGTTTAAAGCTTTCAAGCTCTATCAGTGGAGGGGGCAAGGGCTGCAACAACTTATTTACACAATTATCTAAATACGATTAAACAGCTGATGGACAAATATTAAACTGGAAAATGTATAGTCATTTCAGCTTAATGTAATCCTCTTTCTGTAAACACCCAAGATGATTTTTTTTTCAACCAGAACAGTCCTGACATCTCATAAGCCTAAGGGTGAATAGCAAGAGATTGTTTTTGATAGTTATAAATATTCAAAAGACATGCAGACCATCTGCTTTCATAATACAGGTAAAGCAAGACTGAAATGGTGACTGCTGTATAAAAATGGTTTTTTTAACAAAGTCTTCCTCTCCTCACAAACTATAAAGACAGATGTCAAAAACTGTTTATATAGGGTAATCAGGAGCGTGTAAAACGTAATATTCCTTTTACACACAGTGCTTGCTAAAGAGATTTTTTTTTCCTTTTTCTTCCCATCTGTGTGTTGCAACACATTTCTACAAGTTAAAAACATTTTTTCAAACAGATATCTCATGAATACCCAAAAACATGCTATCTGGTTTCTGAATGCTAATTAATTTCAACTAAGGAATCCGCATTTTTTCTGTAGGAAGGAATGTATGCTTTTGAAATGGAGTACTGTATTGACAGCAGACATTGCAAACTAAACACTAAACAAGTTCAATTCTGTACTGTTTTGACACTGGCTATTTTCACAACCTTGTTTTGCACATAATCTGCATCTTTAAATTTGGTTTACCATAAATGGAGCACGTATAATTCATTCCCTTTTCAATGGAGTTTTATTTACGTTTTGCCATTTATCAAGCTCTTCAATATAAAGCCTTATAACATGTAATGATTTTGTCAAGTGGAAAGTAAGATGTCTTATCTTCCAAGCAGAATATGAACAGAGCTGCCCATAAACCCCTACAGTCAATTTTCAGAACTGAAACACTAATCTTGACAGTAACCTTTTAATGTATTATATTAATGGCACAGAAGCGTTAAGCACCTTTTTTATAATTCTCAATAAAATGAACATTTACTGAACAATCTGTCAAAGGACTGGCTCCAATTTTTTTTAAACCAAACTTTCAGAGTTCTATATATTTTCACTTCCATAAATTCACCACTTTAGATCCCTAGGTATTTGGGAAGGCAGGATACTTTGTTACCACCACTATAATCTGCCTAACAAATATCCAAACTGTGAATCTCTGTTTCAGTCCCTAGATAAAGTTTAAATGATGCTGAATTTAAGAACAGAGTACAGCTCTGGATTGGGGTGGGTGGGGGAATTATTAGAAAAGAAGGAACCGGGCATATCTCAATGCAGAATATATGCTTTGCCCAAAGGATTTATGATAAACAAAAGCCACCAACAGTGGATGACGGTAAGGAAGCTGCTTGGATCAATGGTACGGTAATTCTCTGACATTTAAACTAAAACCAGAATTACAACTGCAAAATATCTAGACACCATGAGTTGTTTTCAGGATATGGAATGTTAAAATGGGCTGGTTAACAAACACACCCCTTTAAGACCTTTTATTACCTTGAAATATGAGTGACATAGGAATTTGCTTTGTCATGACCACTATAAATATGTTGTAGAAAAAATTAGATGGACAGAGATACATTCCTGTTGGTGAGAAGACTGTCTGTGCCTTTGTCAGTGCATCTGGATGAAGATTTGATCCCACACTGTTGCCAAGGTCATGAGAACTATGGTGATCTGTATAGCAAGTGCTGCTCATATAAATTAAAATTACATAAAGGCTGTCCTAAAAATGATTAAAATGAGGCTTTTCAAAAAATAAAATAGGACCCTTGCCCTCCGCACCCCTTCTACATCATATAAGTAAGTTAGACTAGCTCCTCCCCCTTTTCCACTGCTTCTAAAGGCTTTGTCTCGGTACAGAGAGAACTGAAAATTGCTTACATTATAATGAGGACTGCCACAACCTTTTTTTTTTTTAAACCAAAATGACTGAAGTGTAGAATGAAAAATAATAATGAACTACAAATTCTTGCACTGTTCTGTCATCTTGTAATGTGAAGATTGGAAATTTACACGACAGAGAAGCAATCGCCCACTCTCCTGATGGATATAAATAAAGCTGAGAAAAAAAAGTCTGCTTTCCAAGATACCAGTCTCATATCCAGAGTCTAAAGGCTTAAAAATAAAATTAATAAAAAAATAAAGGGGTAGGTGGGAAATGCTAATTCAGACATACCAATTCACAAGAAATGGGGAAACTGGAAATGGCAGAAATCCAAAGGACACTCACAGCTGTTCTCAAAAGGGACTAGTGATTTTTGTTGTCTTAGTTTTTGGTTGCCTCACTTGAGTCCCCTTAAAAAGAGCTGATTTTCAGAAAGTGGTGAGCACCCACCCTTTGAAAGTCACTCCCCTTCTCTTTTAAAATGTCTCAAGTCGGGCACCGATTGAGACAACAAAAGATCAGGAGTCAATCTTGAAATTATTGTCCACTACCTTAAAAGGTCTGTACAAAGGCTTCCAGCAGCAAAGGCTTGAGATTTAAGTGTGCTGCTGCTTAGACCCTTCCTGAAATCAATTGGATAAAATCTGAAAATAACTAAAATAGTGGCAATATAAGACATGTTCCTAGCTTTATTTCACTGAATGAAAATGATCTTGTGTTTCTAAAACTAGAGTCTACATTACTTCATTCAAGAATACTTGACTTCAGTTTTCACCTTCCAGTAACTGTGACAAACTTTTGAGTCTCCAGGCTGGCTTTCAGCAGGGCAACCCACAAAAAGGAGAATATGGATAAGGAAAGGTGCTTGAGCTAATATCCATTTCAGATCAGCAACCCTGGCTCTCAAAGGCAACTCTATTAAGCAATAAGATCAAATTTGCTGTTTGCTTGCATGGTGCTCTCAGGTCTTCAGAAATGAGAGGAAAAAAAGCAAACAAACAATCAGGAAAAAGACGGTTCCTCATCTTTGTAACTGTTGTTCTTCGAGATGTGTTGCTCATATCCATTCCAGTTAGGTGTGCGTGTGCCGCGTGCATGTTCATAGGAAGATTTTTATTCTAGCAACACTCAGTGGGTCGGCTGGGTGCCCCCTGGAGTGGTGCCGGATATATACCCCTGCCGACCCAACCGCCCCTCAGTTCCTTCTTGCCGGCTACTCCGACAGTGGGGAAGGAGGGCGGGTTTGGAATGGATATGAGCAACACATCTCGAAGAACAACAGTTACAAAGGTGAGTAACCGTCTTTTCTTCTTCGAGTGCTTGCTCATATCCATTCCAATTAGGTGATTCCCAAGCCTTACCTAGGCGGGGGTCAGAGTGAGATGTGGAAGAATGCAAAACTGCTGAGCCAAAGGCTGCATCATTTCTTGACTGTTGAACCAGAGCATAATGCGAAGCAAAGGTGTGGATCGAGGACCAGGTAGCTGCGCGACATATTTCCTGGATTGGTACATGAGCCAGAAAGGTGGCAGATGAAGCCTGAGCCCTGGTAGAATGTGCAGTGAGATGGCTCGAGGGAACATGAGCCAAGTCATAACAAGTGCGGATGCACGCCGTCACCCAAGAGGAGATCGTCTGGGAGGAGACAGGTAGGCCCTTCATTTGGTCTGCCACTGCGATGAAGAGTTCGGACGAAGCCCTTTCATAAATTGCCCCTTCGATATAAAATGCGAGTGCCCTACGGACATCTAGGGAGTGCAACTTTTGCTCTTGTCGTGAAGAAAACGGGAAGGAAGATGTCCTGATTGATATGGAAGGCCAATACCACTTTTGGGAGGAAAGCGGGGTGTGGTCGCAACTGCACCTTATCCTTGTGAAACACAGTATATGGTGGGTCCACCGTGAGCGCCTGAAGCTTGGAGACTCGTCTGGCTGATGTAATGGCTATGAGGAAAACTGTCTTCCAGGACAGGTATAGCAGTGAGCAAGTTGCTCACAGCTCGAACGGTGGAGACATAAAAGTCTGGTTAAGACTAGGTTGAGGTCCCAGGTAGGGGCAGGGCAGCATACTTGGGGGTATAGGCGCTCCAAGCCCTTGAGGAACCTGGAAACCATAGGGTGTGAAAACACGGAGCGGCCACTCTCCCCTGGATGGAAGGTAGAAATGGCCGCCAAGTGCACCCTCAATGATACCACTAGGCTCTGCTGTTTGAGAGACCAGAAGTAGTCCAGGATGGTGGGGATCAAGACCTCGGTGGGAGTAACATTTTACATTTCACACCAGCATGAAAAATGCTTCCACTTGGCCAGATACGTAGACCAAGTGGAAAGTTTCCTGCTATCCAGGAGTATTTGTTGTACTGAGGCAGAGCAGCGTAATCTGACTGGCTCAACCATGCAGGAGCCATACCGTGAGGTGAAGGGACTGCAGGTCTGGGTAGCGAAGTCTGCCGTGATCCTGAGTTATGAGGCCTAAGTGAAAAGGCAGGGTAATTGGGCTGGCTATCGACAGGTTGAGCAACATGGTGTACCAGTGTGCCTGGGCCATGCTGGGGCGATCATGATCAAGCGAGCTCCATCCCTGTGGAGCTTTAGCAGGACCCTGAGAACTAGCAGGAACGGTGGAAAGGCATAAAGCAGTTGGCTCATCCACGGTATCAGGAAAGCATCCGAGATCGAGCCCGGGGAGAGACCTTGGAAGGAGCAGAACATCTGGCATTTCCTGTTCTCACGGGAAGCGAAGAGGTCTATGCGGGAAAATCCCCACTTCTGGAAAACAGAATGAATAATGTCCGGACAGATCGACTACTCGTGAGAGCGGAAGGATCTGCTGAGTCGATGCGCTAGAGTGTTCTAAAGCCCTGGGAGAAAGGACACTACCAGGTCTATCGAGTGGGCTACACAAAGGTCCCAGAGTTGAATGGCTTCCTGACAATAGGGGGGAGGACCGTGTCCCCCCGTTTGTTTATGTAATACATGGCCATTGTGTTGTCTGTGAACACTGAGACAATGGCCTTGCAGATGCTGTTGAAATGCCTGGCACGCAAGGTGGACTGCTCTCAACTCTTGGACATTGATGTGCAAGGCCAGCTCCTGAGATGACCAAAGGCCTTGAGTGCGAAGATGTCCGAAGTGAGCACCCCAGCCAAGAGATGATGCATTCGTCGTCAAGGCCATAGAAAGCTGGGCCGGATGGAACGGCATCCCTGCACACACCAGGGAGGGCATCAACCACCAGTTGAGGGAGCCTAGGAGTCTCGGGGGAACCGTGAGGATCCTGTCTATATTGTGTCTCCCCGGGTGGTATACTGAAGAGAGCCAAATTTGAAGGGGACGTAGGCGTAGCCTGGCTTGCTTGGTCACGAACGTGCAGGCAGCCATGTGACCCAGGAGGCCGAGACAAGTTTGAGCTGAAGTGGTTGTGAATTTTTGTAGGCAGTGTATAATCGATATCATTGCATGAAACCGCGGCTGTGGTAAGCAGGCCCTGGCGAGATTGGAGTCCAGAATGACCCCAATGAACTCTATTCTTTGTGTGGGAACCGGAGTAGATTTCTCTAGGTTGATCATCAAGGTCTAGTTGGACGAATAGGTCCTTGACGATGCCCACGCGCCGCATTACTTGGGTCTCGGAGGCCCCGCAAATGAGCCAACCGTCGAGATACGGGAAGATGTGTATGCGTCGATGACGGAGGGAGGCGGCGACTATGGCCATACACTTTGTGAACACTCTTGGGGCTGTGGAGAGGCCAAACGGAAGGACTGTAAATTGGAAATGTTGACGGCTGACCACAAAGCTGAGGTACCGTCTGTGCGGAGGATAAATGGTAATGTGAAATACACGTCCTTCATATCAAGGGCAGCATACCAGTCTCCAGGATCCAAGGATGGGATGATGGTCCCCAGGGATACCATGCGGAACTTCAACTTTATCAAGAACTTGTTGAGTCCCTGAAGGTCTAGAATTGGTCTGAGACCTCCCTTAGCCTTGGGGATTAGGAAATAGCAAGAGTAGAACCCCTTGCCCCTCAAGTCCTCCGGTACCTCCTCTATAGCTCCCATGGCAAGGAGGGACCATACCTCCTGCAAGAGGATTTGCTTGTGAGAGGGGTCCCTAAAGAGGGACGAGGATGGGGGGTGAGGGGGGGGCGAAATAAACTGAAGGCGGTATCCAAATTCTACCGTGCGTAAGACCCAACAATCTGAAGTTAGTTGGGTCCAAGCAAGGAGGAAAGAGGAGAGGCGGTTGCAAAAGGGAGGGAAAGGATCCTGTTGAACAACTGGTATGTCGCCCTTGGGCGCGCCTTCAAAAAGTTTGGTTTAGGTCCCGCGGGTGGTTTGGCGGGGCCGTGATTCTGACTCCCTTGGGGTCCGGACTGCTGTCTATGATTGCCTCGGCCACGCCTCCTGCTGAAGTCCTGCCGCTGTCTAGATGGGGGGTAAGGGTGCTGAGGTTGGGGCTGGAAGGGTCTGCGCTGAGTTTGCGGTGTGTGCATCCCGAGCAAGTGCATGATCACCCTATTGTCCTTCAGATTCTGCAGCCTAGGGTCAGTCTTTTCCGAAAATAGGCCCTGACCTTCGAAGGGCAAGTCCTGTATCGTATGCTGCAATTCAGGTGGAAGGCCTGACACCTGAAGCCATGATATATTCGCCTCATGGTAATTCCTGAAGCCAGAGTTCTGGCTGCGTCTAACGAGGCCTGGAGAGAAGTTCTCGCCACCTTCTTTCCTTCCTTCCTCCAAAAGGGCCGCAAACTATTGACGCAAGTCTTGGGGGACTAGCTCTGTGAATTTCTCAATCGCCACCCAGGTGTTATAGTTATAGCAGCTAAGCAGGGCTTGTTGGTTTGCCACCCCGAGTTGGAGGCCCCCCGCAGAGTAGATTTTATGTCCTAATAAATCCATGCACCTAGCCTCATTTGCTTTTGGGGCAGGGGCTTGCTGGCCATGGCGCTCCCTTTCGTTAACCAATTAGATGACGAGGGAGCACGTACAGGTACTCGAACCCCTTAGAGGGCACCATGTACTTCCTCTCAACTCCCCTAGCTGTGGGTGGAATAGATGCTGGAGACTGCCAGATGGTATCAGCCTTCGCTTGGATAGTCCGAATAAATGGTAAGGACACCCTTGTGGGAGTGTCAACCGACAAAATATTTACCACCGGGTCCTCTATCTCCGGAACCTCCTCCACCTGGAGGTTCATATTCAGGGCCACCCGTCTCAGGAGGTCTTGATGTGACCTTAGGTCAATTGGAGGAGGGCCCGAGGAGGATGTCCCCGCCACCGCTTCATCTGGAAAAGTGGAAGAGGAAAGGCCAGGGACAATCGGGTACTCCATTGTCTCGTGGACTTGGGTGATGTCAGGCTCTGGTGGAACCTGAGGGTCTGGTGCCTGAATGGAAGCATCCTCTGTAGCTGCAGGAGGGGGGCGGCTAACAGTAGACTCCAGCACCTGGTGCTCCGAGGGTACGGAGTATGATGGCACTGGAGGTCCACCTTGGGCTTGGTGATATGCCCAAGGCGTCCAGAAGGACCACTGATGAGGTCCTTGGTCTTGAGCCTGGGTCTCTTGGAAGACATGGCTAGGGACATCTAAGTCATGGTCCTGTGCATAGAAAACACTGTCCGCATGGGATGACATAGATGCATGGCAAGACAGCCAAGAAGGAGCTGAAAACCCCTGAGAATGGTCTCCATCCCTGGGTAGTCTGTCTGTACGCTGCAGCGGAGAGCGGTACCGGCCGCTATACCAGTACCGGGAAAGAGACCGGGACCTGCGACCGGAACGGTGCCGGGAGGTCGACCGGGACCTCGAAGCTGGGAGCAGCTGCGAGAGGTGCGGTGCCGGGTGAACGGGGTCTTGAACGGTGCCGCGAGTGCGACCGGTACCAAGATGGAGAACAATACCGGGACTGCGAGCGGCATCAGGACCAGGATCGACGATGGGACCGAGAACACTGGAGGGACCGCGATCGTGATCAGTGCCTCTCAGCTGTGCCGACGGAGGATGGTCTCAGTAGGGCAGGCTTGCCTATGGGTTGTATAACCCGCATTGGCGGTGCCGGGGGTTGAGACAGCACAGACTCCGTCAGTGCAATCAGTTCCTTTGCTGCAGAGAACGTCTCTGGGGTGGAGGGATAGTAAGCTCAACCACAGCGCGTGCCGGGGAGCTGTCAGGCACCAGATTCGACGGGTCTTGCGGGACCGGAATTGACGGTGCTGAAGTTGTCGGTGCTACGGCAATTGTCGGTGCCGGGCGGTCTGACTTAGGCGGATGCTCCGACTGCGGTGTGGACACGGAAGCCGCAGGAGTCTTATGTTTTTTTACCTGTGGGGAGAGGGAGCGGTGTCGAGCAGACATCTGGGCCGGCGACAGTTGGTGCCGAGGGGCCTTAGCAGTACCGGTGCGCTCTGGTGCCGAAGATGCACTTCTCCCCAGTGCGGACTGTTGGGTGCTCGGTGCCGATGGTGGAGGAGTAAAAGCTGCCTCCATCAGGAGCTGTATGAGACAAAAATCCCGCTCCTTTTTGGTCCGCGGCTTGAAGGCCTTGAAAATGCGGCACTTATCTGCGAGGTGGGATTCCCTGAGGCACTTACGGCAGGAGTCGTGATGATCTCCTGTAGGCATTGGCTTGTGACAGGCTGAGCACGGTTTGAAACCCAGTGAACCGGGCATGGGCCTCGGCACTGGGTGAGGGGAAGGGGCTAATCCCCAAACCCCTCTTAACTACATACACTAACTATGTTAAAGAAAATAATAAACTAACTGCAACTATATACACAATAACAACGAGAAAACTATGGATAGCTAGGGAGGTGGAGATCAGCAAAGCCGCACTCCACTGTTCCAACGACCGACATGGGCGGTAAGAAGGAACTGAGGGGCGGTTGGGTTGGCAGGCGTATATATCCAGCGCCATGGCAGTGCCACTCCAGGGGGCGCCCAGCCAACCCACCGAGTGTTGCTAGGGTAAAAATCTTCCGATGAATGTGCACGCACACATAACTCGAATGGATATGAGCAAGCACTCGAAGAAGAACTGCAGGTGAAGGGTACTGAGAACACATCTATTGCTAGAGCTAGCAGACACTTGTACAAGCAGAAGATATGGGGCACCTGATGTCAAAGTCTGCAGTCTCCACAGACTGTTTTGTGAAGACACTGAAAAACTGAGCATTCCTTATCTTTATCTTTGCTTTATCTAATTCTCTTTTCCATTCAATCTTCTTCCTAGATGAACTGCATTTACCTGTGACAATTCTGTTCTTAGGAGGATAGGATACCTTTGAGTTCCTTATTGACTTTCAAATTCCTTGTTCCATCATCTTTTTTCAGGTATGACATGACTGAGGTTTTATTGGTACAAATGATTTGTCAGACAGGAGAGTCCTTAAAGCTATTAGTGAATTAAAGACTGCTTTGAGCATCCAAAAATTGTATGTTCCTTTCTGCAGAAGGACTTACGTTTCCTTCTACAGATTTTGAGAACACATGAGCCCTGACCGTCTGCTGTGGTAATTCTCCAGTTTGGTTCCAGTAAAGGGGCTCCTGAAAGTTGCACGATATTGTCCACCAAATAAAGGAAGATTTCCTTGGTAGGGATTATGACATGCCTTTTCAGCAGGTCGCTTCTCTGGTTCCACTGTTCTGCTAGGCAAAGCATCAGTTGTCTGGCATGAAGCTGAGCCCTAAGGCACAATGTCCAGACAAGAAGTCATCAGACTCAATATCACTAATGCTTGTCTTGCCAAATTTCTTTTGGTGTTAAGGATCAAACCTTTCTTTGATCTACGGTCTGACACAAATATAATAGATTTTTAAAACCAGAAGGGGCCATTATGATCATCTAATCTGGCTTCCAACATAAAGCTGTCCACAGATTTTCACCAGATTTTTGAATCTACCCCAACAACTTGTGGTTAAACTACAGCATATTTCTTTCGAACTTTCAGACAGACATTCAATTTTAAGACTTCAAGAGATGGAAAATTTATAACATCTCTTAATAATCTAATCCACTGGTTAACTACTCTTAATGTTAAAAATCTGTTTTATTTCCCAGTTTGAACTTTGCTGACTTCAATTTCCAGCCACAGGATATTGTTATGCCTTTGCTGGCTGGAACAAAAGCTTTCTAGTATCCTATCTTCTCCCTGTGAAGTTACAGAGACTACCATATATACTCGTTCATAAGTCAAATATTTTTGGTAAAAAAGTGATGCATCAAAGAGCAGGGGTCAGCTTATAAACGGGTCTACACCAAAATGTGATTATTTTAAATTCTATGGAATCATTGAGTTGAATATCTAATACAGGGATCAGCAACCTTTGGCATGTGCCAGTACATTCCGTGGCCGGTGCCGCTTCCTGCCGCCTCCATTGGCCTGGAGCAGCGATCGGCCGAACCTGTGGATGTAGCAGGTAAACAAACCAGCCCGGCCCACCAAAGGTCGCTGATCCCTGATCTAATACATTGCAGTTTTGTTCATCTGGAGCCCCTCAGCTCCCTGTGGCTGTGGTTTGCCCTTCCCAGCCAATGGGAGCTGTGGGAAGTGGCATGCCCATAGGAACAATTGTAGAAGCAATTGCAGAAGCAGGGACCTTTGGACATTCAGAGAAGTTTCTACAGAACTTTCTCCGCCCTGTCCTGATTGGCTATTTTCCCCAACTCTCCTTCTCTCACAGTCTCTTCATCTCCACTTCATTCCCCATCTGCCCCTCATACCCTCTTCCCCACTGTCCTGTCGCCTGACCATCCTTCCCTTCCATGTCCCCTCTTCTTTCAATTTTCTTTCCATTTAGCTTAGCCCCTCCTAACTAAACCCTCCTTCCTTTCTCCACCCTGCATGTCTGTCTTGTCTATTTCGAGTGTAAGCTCTGGGAGGGCAGGAATCATCTGCTATTCTGTGTTGGTACAGTACCTAGCACAATAGGGACCCCACTCGTTACTGAATTTTTTGGGGGCACTACCTACAATAAACCTGATTATTATTAATCATGTTAGAGAGATAAAGTGTGTGAGGCAGTACCTTTGGCTGGTGAGAAGGACAAGCTTCCAACCTTACCCAGAGCTCTTTAAGTCTCTTCTTTGGGTAAGCTTGAAAGTTTGTTGCTCTGACCAACAGACGTAGGTCCAATAAAAGAGACTATGTCACTCACTTAGTTTCTCTACTATCCTGGAACCAACGCGGCTACAAAGCACTGCATGCAATAATCATGTTAGGCTTTTTGCCACAGTACCATATTAGGAGTTAGTGTTCAGTTTATCTATAGTTACTGTAAATCAGACAATGCACCATTCAACGAGTATATTTAGCTCTATTAAGAAAGCCTGGGATGAATGACTAGAGTCCACTTTGGCAGAAAGAACAGAAAGTGCACTAGAGTCTGAAGAGGAGGAATCAAATCCTTTTTGAAGTTTACAATGAATCCGAGACTAAAATGTTTAAAGCTCACTATCAAGTGCTAACTGATTTTGATGGATAAATGAAGAGTTCATTAAGCAGTTCTCTAGCAGAACAAGTTACACATGGTCTCTCCCCTCAGTGATACTGGCTTTAGCGGTGAGAGTTTTCAAAAAAAGTCCAGCTACACTGGGAAAATTCAAAACCAGACAGGACATTGGAAACATTTAAGACAAATCTCATTGATTTTTGATAACTGCTTGTTGTCATAGTGACAAGGAGGAGCTAAGAGAGGCAGAAAGGTATGTTGATGAGGCTTTTCGAGACACTGTAGCATTGTCCCACCTCTGTTCAGACAGTCCCTACGCTGTGGAGGAGGAAGAAAGGCCCAGAGAAGCAGAGCAGTCATTGTGAGCAGAGCAGAGGAAAACCTTCCCATAGTTGGGACCCTCCTTCCAGATAGTGCTGGGGTTGCCTCTCGCACTGAAGTTACCTCTCCAGGGGAGGGGACTCCAGTTTCTAGGAAAAGGCAGGTGTTAGTCATGGGAGATTCGATCATTAGAAACGTAGATAGCTGGGTTTGTGATGACCGGGAGAACCGTATGGTGACTTGCCTGCCTGATGCGAAGGTTGCGGATCTCTCGAGGCATCTAGACAGACTTATGTGTAGTGCTGGGGAGCAGCCAGTGGTCGTGGTACATGTAGGTACCAATGACATAGGGAAGGGTAGGAGAGATAGCCTGGAAGCCAAATTTAGGCTGCTAGGGAAGAGACTGAAATCCAGGACCTCTATGGTGGTATTCTCAGAAATGCTCCCAGTTCCACGCACAGGGCCCAGTAGGCAGGCAGAACTTCAGAGTCTCAATGCGTGGATGATGTGATGGTGTAGGGAGGAGGGGTTTACGTTCATTAGGAACTGGGGAAACTTCTGGGATGGGGGGAGCCTATACAGGAGAGATGGACTCCACCTAAACCAAAGTGGAACCAGACTGCTGGCACTAAACACTAAAAAGGTTGCAGAGCAGTTTTTAAACTAGGAGATGGGGGAAAGCCGACTGCTGCAGAAGAGCATGTGTATCGGACACAGACTTCTCCTAGGGGAGGGTCTGATGATAGAGAATCTCCAGGTTATAGTCAGGAGCAGAGGACGGAAGAGGATAATGTAAGGGCCGGATCAGATGATAAACAGTCACATAAAAAAGAATCTGGCACATCAGAAAAGGGCAGACAAATAAACGGACAAGTTTTTAAACTGCTTGTACACAAATGCTAGAAGTCTAAATAATAAGATGGGTGAACTAGAGTGTCTCGTGATAAAGGAGGATATTGATATAATAGGCATCACAGAAGCCTGGTGGACTGAGAGCAATCAATGGGACACAATCATTCCGGGGTACAAAATATATCGGAAGGACAGAACAGGTCGTGCAGGAGGAGAAGTGGCACTATATGTGAAAGAAAATGTAGATTCAAATGAAGTAAAAATCTTAAGCGAATCCACATGTTCCATAGAATCGCTATGGATAGAAATTTCATGCTCTAATAAAAATATAACATTAGGGATCTATTATCGACCACCTGACTCAGACAGTAATAGTGATGATGAAATGCTAAGGGAAATTAGAGAGGCTATCAAAATTAAGAACCCAATAATAGTGGGGGATTTCAATTATCCACATATTGACTGGGAACATTTCACTTCAGGACGAAATGCAGAGATGAAATTTCTCAATACTTTAAATGACTGCTTCATGGAGCAGCTGGTATGGGAACCCACAAGAAGAGAGGCAACTCTAGATTTAATCCTGAGTGGAGTGCAGGAGCTGGCCCAAGGGGTAATTATAGCAGGACCGCTTGGAAATAGTGACCATAATACAATAGCATTCAACATCCCTGTGGTGGGAAGAACACCTCAACAGCCCAACACTGTGGCATTTAATTTCAAAAGGGGGAACTATACAAAAATGAGAGGGCTAGTTAAACAAAAGTTAAAAGGTACAGTGACTAAAGTGAAATCCCTGCAAGTTGCATGGGCCCTTTTTAAAGACACCATAATAGAGGCCCAACTTCAATGTATACCCCAAATTAAGAAACACAGTAAAAGAACTAAAAAAGAGCCACCGTGGCTTAACAATTCATGTAAAAGAAGTAGTGAGAGATAAAAAGACTGTCTTTAAAAAGTGGAAGTCAAATCCTAGTGATGCAAATAGAAAGGAGCACAAATACTGCCAACTTAAGTGCAAGAGTGTAATAAGAAAAGCCAAAGAGGAGTTTGAGGAACGGCTAGCCAAAAACTCCAAAAGTAATAACAAAATGGTTTTTAAGTACATCAGAAGCACGAAGCCTGCTAAACAACCAGTGGGGCCCCTTGACTATCGAAATACAAAAGGAGCGCTTAAAGACGATAAAGTCATTGCGGAGAAACTAAACGGATTCTTTGCTTCAGTCTTCACAGCTGAGGATGTTAGGGAGATTCCCAAACCTGAGCCGCCTTTTGTAGGTGATAAATCTGAGGAACTGTCACAGATTGAAGTGTCACTAGAGGTGTTTTTTGAATTAATTGATAAACAACATTAACAAGTCACCAGGACCAGATGGCATTCACCCAAGAGTTCTGAAAGAACTCAAATGTGAAGTTGCGGAACTATTAATTAAGGTTTGTAACCTGTCCTTTAAATCGGCTTCAGTACCCAATGACTGGAAGTTAGCTAATGTAACGCCAATATTTAAAAAGGGCTCTAGAGGTGATCCCAGCAATTACAGACCGGTAAGTCTAACGTTGGTACTGGGCAAATTAGTCGAAACAATAGTTAAAAATAAAATTGTCAGACATATGGAAAAACAAACGTTGAGCAATAGTCAACATGGTTTCTGTAAAGGGAAATCGTGTCTTACTAATCTATTAGAGTTCTTTGAAGGGGTCAACAAACATGTGGACAAGGGGAATCCAGTGGACATAGCATACTTAGATTTCCAGAAAGCCTTTGACAAGGTCCCTCACCAAAGGCTCTTACGTAAATGAAGCTGTCATGGGATAAAAGGGAAGGTCCTTTCATGGACTGAGAACTGGTTAGAAGACAGGGAACAAAGGGTAGGAATTAATGGTAAATTCTCAGAATGGAGAGGGGTAACTAGTGGTGTTCCCCAAGGGTCAGTCCTAGGACCAATCCTATTCAATTTACTCATAAATGATCTGGAGAAAGGGGTAAACAGTGAGGTGGCAAAGTTTGCAGATGATACTAAACTACTCAAGATAGTTAAGACCAAAGCAGATTGTGAAGAACTTCAAAAAGAACTCACAAAACTAAGTGATTGGGCAACAAAATGGCAAAATGAAATTTAATGTGGATAAATGTAAAGTAATGCACATTGGAAAAAATTACCCCAACTATACATACATTAAGATAGGGGCTAATTTAGCTACAACGAGTCAGGAAAAAGATCTTGGAGTCATCGTGGGTAGTTCTCTGAAGATGTCCACGCAGTTTGCAGAGGCGGTCAAAAAAGCAAACAGGATGTTAGGAATCATTAAAAAGGGGATAGAGAATAAGACTGAGAATATATTATTGCCCTTATGTAAATCCATGGTACACTCACATCTCGAATATTGTGTACAGATGTGGTCTCCTCACCTAGAAAAAGAATTCTAGCACTAGAAAAGGTTCAGAAAAGGGCAACTAAAATGATTAAGATTTTGGAGAGGGTCCAATATGAGGAAAGATTAAAGAGGCTAGCACTCTTCAGCTTGGAAAAGAAGAGACTAAGGGAGGATATGATAGAGGTATATAAAATCATGAGTGATGTTGAGAAAGTGGATAAGGAAAAGTTATTTACTTATTCCCATAATACAAGAACTAGGGGTCACCAAATGAAATTAATAGGCAGCAGGTTTAAAACAAATAAAAGGAAGTTCTTCACACAGTGCACGGTCAACTTGTGGAACTCCTTACCTGAGGTGGTTGTGAAGGCCAGGACTATAACAATGTTTAAAAGGAACTGGATAAATTCATGGTGGCTAAGTCCATAAATGGCTATTAGCTAGGATGGGTAAAGAATGGCGTCTCTAGCCTCTGTTCGTCAGAGGATGGAGATGGATGGCAGGAGAGAGATCATTTGATCGTTGCCTGTTAGGTTCACTCCCTCTGGGGCACCTGGCATTGGTCACTGTCGGTAAACAGATACTGGGCTAGATGGACCTTTGGTCTGACCCGGTAGGGCCGTTATGTTCTTATGCATATTGATAATCTGGTGATTCAAAGAAGTCCCATGGCTCTGCTACAACAATTACTTCTTGGAGACAATCCACATTTTTAATTCCTTGTATACCCTTAACTGATGGTGTGGGTTTCATAACACACATGGCTCCTTTTGTTTTTGTTGAAAAAAGAATGGGGAATATATCCCTGAAGACTTCTGGAGTCCTTGGTACTGGAAAAGACTTTTGAATTTATTTTAAGGGATATTCAAAGAACATATCTGAGAACAGAACTGTGTTTGGCCCATCTACTTTTAGAGGGTATTTTGACAAATGGGAAAACAGTTTTAGGAGAGGGATATAGTATTTTGAAATAAGTATATCCTAACAAGACATACTTTTCAACGGTAAGCACTAGCCAGGTTGAGAGAGAGTTTTATTCCTCCTTGCCCCAGAACAGATGTTAGTAGTGAGGGTCTTAGCAGAAGTTTCATTGTCCTGTGCAGGGGCGGCTCAATGTTCTTTGCCACCCCAAGCATGGTAGTCAGGCAGCCTTTGGCCGCATGCCTGCAGGCGATCCACTGGTCATGTGGATTCAGTGGCGTTTCTGCGGGTGATCTGCCAGTCCCGCGCCTTCAGCGTACCCGCCACCGAAGCCACGAGACCAGAGGACCTCCCGCAGGCATGCTACCGAAGACTGCCCGACTGCCGCCCTCACTGCGACCAGCAGGCCACCCCCTGCAGCTTGCCACCCCAGGCATGCACTTGGTGCGCTAGTGCCTGGAGCCGCCCCTGGTCCTGTCTCATCATTGAGTCAATTTTTTCTATTGATAATCTCCTTCAGAACCAAAAAAATCTTTTAGAGAGATAGATCCTTTTTAGCAAACTAGGCCATATCAAGATCACACAAAAGCACATTACCCCACTCGGAGAAATAATTATTCTCAAGCTTGTAATGTTCTGAGACTCTGGGTATATTATGTTTAGAGTTAGGGAACTTGTCAGAATTAAGTATTCTCTAGACTTACATATATATGAGAGAGCCTTTTATGTCTTTTCACCCTTGGGGAAGACAGATTTCTTTAGCTTGTTTATTCCAAGATTTGGAGGGAGACAGGTCTCAGGCTGCTGCCAGGTGTTTGAGGTTTACTTACTGTGCTCAGGATTGAAAAACCTGTCCTCCAATAAATGCTGCAAGGCATCAAAGGAATTTGATACTTATTTTTCCATTGAGAAGTCATCTAAGGAAGTAGATAGAGACCTTCCCCTTCCCCTAGCGTGTATTTTGAGGAGACAAGGTGGGAAGTGAAAAGGAAATTATATATCTTTTTTTTTTTTTTAACTAAAGATGTATGAGAGTTTGCTTGCAGGTTTCAGAACTTTTACAAAAAAATCCTCTCATCCTCTCAAATAATCCTCAGTGAGCATTCAAGTTAGAGTTGAGATCAATCTGACAAGGAAGGAGGTATTTGGTCTGTCAAAGCCACAAGTGCTTATCTCTCTGTGTAGCCACTCAAGAAGTGGGTCTCACTGTGCTTTCATTCCTGTCAGGTGTAAAGGATTATTATGAGTCCAATTCCTTTTCTTCAAACAAGACTGTCACAATTTAGACCACCACCACAACACTCTGCATAAAGAGCAGAATACGAAGTTAATTCCCCTTGGTTACCTGGGCACCTTTCTTCTATATGCTGGTGGTATTTTGTAGGGGAAAAAATTTTATCAGAAAATGAGTCACAAACTGAGAAAAAACAGCTATGTCTACTTGTAGTTGGGGCAGAATGGACATGGTTAGCGTAGCGAGACAAGAAAAACATCTCACGAGTCAGATTCATCTGTCCACTTGCCTTTTTAAGAGGACTTAAGTTGGCTGTCCAGATAAGAACTCTTTAATGGACAGAAATGAACTTCATTTTAATTTCTAAACTGACACTTCACAATACACAAGTTTACCACATAATTTGGAAAAATTCTTTGCCATTGGCAACTTCCTGAGGAAAAGCAACATGAGGACCAGAATGGCATTAGTGTGGCAGGTGTAACTGACCTGCACTGGCAAAGAGAACGAGCAAGTCACACGGCTTGGTTCTAATCAGTGCTAGAATGCTTTTATATAAAAAAATCTAAGAGACATACACATTGAGTTAAGGGAGTAACTGTCGAGTGACATAAATGAATCAGACCATATATTTCTTCATTGTTAATGAAATTAAGTTAAAAGTGGAAGAAGTGATAAAGAAATACTGTTAGTATTGTGTTTTACATAGGAACACGATATAGAAAGAGAAGTGCAATTAAATCTTAATGTAGACATTTTTTATTTTTAGTTTATCATCTGGTTTACATTTTGAGCGCCTTTGCAGATAGTAAATTATGCTGGCATTTCTTAGGGAATAACTGCCATGTTAATTTAGTTTAATAAAATAACTGACATAGAAAAAGGGGGAAAACAAGCAAAAAAGAGTCCCAACCCCTACTCCTTATCTTTAGCGAAGTAGTAAAATGCTTTCTATATGAATTGTCCGTGGTCCAGCTCCAGTGCCATGTAATAATATAATACATTACAATACAATACAATCTTGGATTTCTGTAGTGCCCTTCATGCAAGCATCCCAGGGTGCTTTACAATCATTATGAGTTAAAATTAAAACTGAAGCACATACAATTCCTAATAGAATCATTTTAAGAATGCTAAACAGAACAAATAACTTTTAAGTCTAGATTTAAAAGTCCCAACTGTCAGAGCGTTCCTTACTTCAATTGGCAATGAGTTCCAAAGCTAGAGAGCAAAGCGACTGAAGGCTCTCTCATGTTATGTTAAAGGATCTCTTATGTTGTTTATACTCTTATAGTACTCCACAATCAACCAGTTTCCAATAAAAGAAAAATTGTATGTGTTATTTGCAAATCTTGTTTTAAAAGAAAGCTAGGGAATAGCTGGGGAATAATCCTCTAGTGAAAGTTAGAGAAAATCAGGGTTCACACTCAGACACATCTATAGACATAAAATGTCTTTAGTAGTGCATTAAGAAAGGATATAAGAAAGCATTTATAATAAACATGCAATTCTTGAGCAGTGTATTATTTACTGGCACTAAATATGCTGCAAAGATATATACACCTCTATCGATATAATGCAACCCAATATAACATGATTCGGATATAATAAGGTAAAACAGCGCTCCGGGGGCGGGGAGAAGGAGGGGAGCTGTGCGCTCCAGCAGATCAAAGCAAGTTCAGTATAACACAGTTTCATCTACAACGCAGTAAGATTTTTTGGCTTCCGACGACAGCGTTATATTGGGGTAGAGGTGTATATAAAGGACACTTTAAACATTAGTTATTGTATACGGCTTTTGTCAAGACCATCACTGCAGTGAAAGTGAAATAAAACAGAGTTCAGTTTTATAATGTATACAATGCATCTTTTTTCTGAAATTAGCACTGTGTTCTTGTTTTACTCCTGCCACTTCCCTAAAACTTCAAGGCCATATTATGCAGACATCCTTCACATGAGCAGACTGAAAACCACACAAGTACAGACCAGAATTGGCCAGTACATGAAGAATGCGAAGGAGAAGCACAAAAACATTGTCATCTGCCTGAAATCTACAGAACTTCTTCCTCTGAGTTTAGGGCTCTGCAGTGTCGGGGCCAGAGGCGAATAAAAGGCTGCTGCCTATAATATCTCAGCATTTATCTTCTGAGAGTTGGTTGCGCGAAGTATCATGCATTATCTTGCACAAAAACACCCTTCCAAGATAGATATTCCTAGCATGAGCTGGAAGCAAATGCACGTAGGGGCCCCATGACAGTACGGTTCTCGCAGGGCCCTTTGAGGTCACAGCCTATATTGATTTGGTAAGGGACACATGCCATCCCCAATCAGTCACTGAGTAAACCCAGGAAAAGAAACTGATTCTTCTAGCCCAGTTCATGAATTTCCCTCTTGGAGAGGATGATTTGAACCTTAGTTATAACATTTCAGGTATGAATAGGTTTCTACCTCTTCACAGTAATTCTATTTTCCTTCTATTAAATTTTCAGGTCAGAAGAAATTGTTTTATATTATGTACAGAAACATTTATACATCTTTTAAATCTTCAAAAATAGTATCTAAACAATGTTGAGAGTCTGATTTAAGATGAAAGGAAAAAAAAAAAGCACACCTTAGAAATTCTAAGTAGGGAGGAGACTCTTTGTCCTCTATTAAAGTTTTGAAAGAGGCACCACAGCAGGAAAAGTTAAGGATGAAAAGTTAGCCTTACCACTGGAATCTTCTGGCATTTGCTAGTGAATGGTCGTGCTCCCCCTTCCATCCCCACCCTTTGTGTCAGTGCTCATAGAAGGTGCCAGAATGAAAGTATCAGAGACTGAAGATTATTTAAATGTACCCACAGAAAAGGTATAGTAGCATAGGGAAAAGCAGGAAAAGCCTCAAGCCAAGTCATGGATATTCTTAACTAATTACTTGTAAGAGTCACCTTGAGGAAAGTTCAGTCTCCATTCCCATCCAGTCTAGAGATGCCAACCATGTTCTGAGGCTTTTCATGATGTTTATGAAAAACATTAGGGAAGTTCCTTCGACTTCTCCCCCTGAACCCAGAAACATGGCTTTCTCCCTCCCCTCGAGGGAACAGTACCTCTCCCCACTCCCCTTCTTTCCCATCTATAGCCAAGGGAGAGGGAAGCCTGTGTCCTTAGGCCCCCCATTCCTCATTGTGCCACTGACCCCTACCCCCAAACAGGGAGAAGGGGAGGACTGTCCTAGGAAAGTGCCCTCTTGTACTGCTTATCATCCTTAATTACCTTGGTCAGTCCCAGGTCTGGACCTCTTTCCCAGGATGAACCTCCTCTGTTGCATAAACTCAACTGCCTCCTTCGGCCTACCCTACAGACTTCAAAGTGAGGGTCTGATAGGATGCAACTAAGGTGATTGGCAGTACGGCTTAGGATGCTGGATTCATTGCCAAAATCAGAAGTTGCATGTTGTGTTCTAACTGCCCCATGCGGACCCTCTTGGCGGGCTCTAGGTACCTCCAGCACATTATCTTAGTCCACTATACACAGGGCAGCTAGAGAGCAACACCCAGCATGTTGTTTGGGCGGTTAATTCAGCAGTGCCCCAACCCATTCAAATTTGTCACAGCTTGCCTCCTCTCAGACCGTCACTGTGCTGTCTGTGCAGGTGCTGCAGGGATGGTGAAGAATACACTGTCTGTCTCACTCACATCCACCTCCCGTTCCGTGGCATTATTTATTGTGGTTGTTGGACCCGAGTGGTTGTGAGTGACGCACACATTTTATGTGTGCGCGTGCATGTGCACGCACGCTTAGAAAATAAATAGATTTAAGCCTGGATTCTGTAAAAATCAGGAGAATTATGAAAAATTAGGGACAGTCGGCATCTCTGCCAGGCTCTTGCCTTCCTGCGAAGGTTGTCCCAGGAATGCCATTCATGATGATGGCTTCTGTCACTCTGACACCTGTCCACTAAGAACTAGACTATGAGCAGTACTCATTTCACCTAAGTTACTGTATTTTATATATATCTCCTGGTATCTGCAGTGCTGTTGTAGCTGGGTTGGTCTCAGAACATTAGAGACAAGGCAGGTGAGGTAATAGCTTTTATTGGACCGACTTCTGTTGGTGAAAGAGGCAAGCTTTCGAGCTACACAGAGCTCCTCTTCTAACTTTCAGGCATTACTGTCCATGAAGCAAAAGGCTCTGTATCTCATTAAAAATACCTGGGCCATATAGATCAGTGTTTTGCAAACTGTGGGTCACGATCCAGTACTGGGTCACAGCATTTAAGGCACTGGATCACCTTGCTCTGGTCAGCACAGCTGACCAGGATATTAAAAGTCTTGTTGGCCGTGCTGCCCAGCTAGGACAGGCTAGTGCCTACCTTTTCTGACACCGCACTGCGCCCCAGAAGCAGCGAGCTGCCCCTGCTCCGAGCACCAGCTCCGCATTCCCATTGGTTGGAAACCGGCCAATGGTAGCTGGAGGGGGTGGTGCCTGCAGTGCTGACCAGGAGCCGCTGGAGGTAAGTCCGCGCCCCAACCGCTTGCTCCAGCCCTGAGCTCCCCAAAACCTGGAACCCCTTTCTGCATCCCTCATCCTTGGCCCCACCCCAGAGCCTACACCCCCAGCTCAGAGTCCTGACCCCCCTCCTGCACCCCAATACCCTGCCCCAGCCTAGAGCCCCCTCCCACCCCACAGCCCTCACCCCTGCACCCTAACCCTCTGCCCCAGCCCTGAGGCCCTCCCACACCCCAAATCCCTCATCCCTAGCTCTGTTGGGTCAGAAGAACAATTTTCTTCATTTGGGTCCCTAGAAAAGAGGTATATCTGTGGTTTTCAAAGATGACAGAAAAGGTTATATCTATAAAAATAAAAAACATTTAGCAATGTTAACTTTCAAGGTAAAATGAAATGAACACTCTAAAAAAGTAAACAAACAAAAAAAAACCAGATACTAAGGCAACATGTATAAATGTAAGAAGTATAAATACACTTAAACTTTTCTAAAAGTCAGTTTTTCCTTCACTAACCTGCAAAAACCTGTGTCCAGGCCCTCAAGGTTCTGTGTTTCCCCTGCAATAATTGAGGGCATCTTTAAAACGTCTAGAGCAATGTAAAGAATGTGGCTCCCTGTTCTGCTTTAGATGTTAGCAATACCATTAACTGTTGCAAAAGAAACAGATATCTGAAGATCTGAGCTCAGGTCTAGGCAGGTAAAATTAGAAGAGGGGGAACCCACCTTTTAGTTCATTATTAAAAATAATTTTATTCTACACAAACACACATTATGGTAAACCCAAATCCTAGTCCCATCGAAGTCAAAAGCAGAACTTCAATTGTTCAGTGGCCCAGAATATAGTGGTTAATTATTTACAAAAAGTTTTTCAACTTAAAAAAGTTCTGTTCACTTTTAGTTTAATACAAAAGGGATCTTTTACATATTATTTACCAATTCTGGCCATCTACCAGTTTAAGATACTCAATTCTTGTCCCTACTGAATGCAATACCTTTGTAGCTATACAATAATTTGGAATTTAGGTAGCTGACTGTTGTTGAGCAATATTCTGCTGCGAGGTATTTGAGTAAAAACTCTTAAAGAAGAGCTGCTTAGCTCTCTTGATCTTCCTAGGAGAAGGAAGAAAAGAAGCCACTTCCTTTCTTCCTCCACACCTCAGCCTCAGCAGCAGCTGGATTCCACTGCTCCGGCCCCTTCAATAGAGAGGGGGATAGGAACCTGCAGTTCTGATCCCCTCTCGCCTTGTCTGCTGCAGGGAGTGAGAAAGAGAGAAGATCCTTGGGTGAATCTGAAGGCAGGCCTATTGGATATCCCTTTGAAGACTGGAGATAAAAGTAAGACAATCAGCTAGCCACAACCTGAAATTGTCAGGTGTTGAGATTGAGGGTGAAGTCATCCAGGAAACCACAAGAGACGAAAGTTAAGTTGTCCAGAGAACTTCTAAGTTCTGATTACAACTCAGCACAATCATTTCTCCCCAAAAGTAATGAACTGCAAACATTTTGCCATACCATATATATTTGGGTTGATAATAACATGAAGGAGGTAGTGCTATAATACACTGATATTTTGTGGAAAATCAGCGTTCTGAAGTGGGCAAGATGTGAGGCATTTGCTAATCTAAGCAAAGACTATTTAATGTGGCGAAAGAAACATCTCCTAGTCATTGCAGTCCAAGATCCTGCAAAATGATCTGTGTAAGCAGAGCTTGGCACCTGTGCCAAGCCTGGCTAACCCTGCAGGGACATATGGGTCTGCCCCCGTGGAACAGTTTGCAGGTTCGGGGCCTGATATTTGAACAAAAGGGAAATGTGTTTTTATATACACATATTGTGTTTGTGTAAAGTATATACAATATGTATATGCACAATACATGACAGTGATACAATAGAAAAGTTTGATTAAAATGCATTTGGGTCATCTGCATTAATCCCAGATGTGAAGCTATTAAAACCCTTTGTACCATTCTGCATATACCACATATTTTACAAAAATACAACTTTGAAATACTTCCGAATTTGTGTTTCTTTTTACTTTTGTGTTTGTTTTTGTTTCCTCTCACCTAAAAAGTCAGTCTCTCTCAGTTCCAGGAGAGAAACTAGAAAGGTTTCTGAGAAAAAACAAACCCCCACTGATATGTAAACAATACATGTCCTACATAATAATATTACTATGCATAAAAATATCATGACACATGAATAGATCCCAGATGCTTCCAGAGATAGAAGCAACTGCAGGCTGTTCACTGCAAGATGGGGAATCTCCCTTTTCTAATGATATAAAGCTTCTTTACTAAAACCCTGAAAGGCTATGAGATATCACGCCCTAAATCTACCACTGATACCAGGACTGGATATTGCCTATCCTGATCTGTAGGGCAGTATAATTTGAAGGTCTGGGAAACAGAGAAGACAATTCCATGTTTGGAATAAAGACAAGTGCTCTCTCTTTTCCTCAACTATTTGTATAGCAGGTTGATATAATTCAAAATGGCAACAGTTGGTGGCTGTTTGAAACATTTCAGAGGTTTAAAATGCCAGTAGTAGTCCTAGAGGAAACTGATTAGTTGGTAGGGCTCAGGTGAGGTGGTCAGGGTGCATGACAAATGTCCTTTGTCACATAGCCATTGCTTCTATGGGTGGGTGCATTTATACAGAAATATTTTTAAAGTCATGTTCAAATACTAATCACTATAAACACCTCTATTTGGTAGGAAATTAATTAGTTTTTCCCATCACACAAAAGGGGAAACTAAACTAAATGTAAGTGACATGCTCAAATGCACAACACTACGCAATGAGAGAGTTGCAAAACTACTGAGAGAACTCAGGAGTTCCTGTTTCCCAACCCTAGACTCAGGCCACTAGCCCATGCCGCCACTCTAATATATCGGCTTATATGAGAAAGAAAATGGGAGGTGGCAAGTGAAAAATTATGAGAACCTGGTAAATCAAACATGAGAAGTTTCTTGGATGGCATCTACATATTCTGCTAGTCTGTGATAATTAGAGAGTGAGGTGGCTGAGCTCACATCTTTAATTGAACCAGCCTCTGTCGGTGAAAGACTCTCTTCTTCAAGCTTGTCTGTCTCACCAACAAAAGCTGGTTCAACTAAAAAAAAAAAAAAAGAAAAAAGTTACCTCACCCACCTTGTCTTTCTAATATCTTGGGATGAATACAGCTACAACAACTCTGTATATGGTAATGACACTCACAAACCTAGAGAACAGCATGCAAATATCCAGTGGCTTGCAATTCACCATCTGAAATTACTAGCTGTTCTTTTCACTTGCCTGCTTGAGGCCATAATTTGAGAACAATCTCTGAACTCTTACGTTTTTATTTGAATGGTAATTTAGGCTCACATACTAGCTCCAATCCACCCACAGAATGTGATTTATGTCAATGAAAATTCCTTACAATCAAGGCCAGTATAGTAAGTGAAACTTGGCCTTAGGGGAAGTGGGGAAAAACAGGAGTAAGTCACAACATTCTCAAAAACAAGACAGTTACAGTAACCTTGGAAGAGATATGCATTCCACTCTTTTCATCAAAGCAGCAATGTCACAATGGCATTTTGCTAGAGGAAATGCAGGAAGAAGGTATGAAGAAACAAGAGGGCAACACTTTATACCTAGATGACCTGAGATACCAATTATAGCAAATGATCAAAAGAATCAATGGTAAAATAGAAAAAAAGGATAGTACAAGGAGGAGGAAAAGAGTCAAGAAATAGAGCCAAATAATTTAGGGTCAAACTGCATCACAAATCCAGTTTATATTTACCTACAGATCATCAACAGTCCATAACTACATCAGCATTTTCTACAAAATATAGGTGGTTTGTTTCTGAAGCACAGAACTGTTAGTATTCTGAATAAAATTATATACAAACACTCAAGATCAACTGACCGAAGTAAAGAACTTTTATTTAGTGATAGCACTCTTTGTTGCTTTCCACTCTCAAACAGTACATTGGAAATACTGCACATATATAAAACCATTTTACATACGGTATGAAAAACACTTCCATACTGATGCAAAAAGGGTATTGGTAAGGATAGTTTGACAGGCAAAATCTGACTATCCTTGAGTTAATTTTCTGTTTTTAATAAACTTGATGATTGTGTTAATAAGTTATAGTTAACTGTCTTTATGGTGCTTTGGTGATGGAATGCTCCATGCATAGCTCCACTATTCCAGCATAAACGTATAGTGAGAAGACACCTCTCCAATGTTTATATTTAGCTGATCCCAGGGGAGAGGATGTCTCTAAGCTTTTTTACGCACTCTTATTTCTGATCTCCAGACTGCAAATGCATTCGTTTTGGAGCACTCCCAACTGATTTAAGAATCACAGTTAAATGTCCCAATATTGCTCATAAACCAGTGTCTCACACATAAGAGAGCAATATACTATTAATTATATCTGTCTGAATGTTTAACCATTTTGATAATTTAAGGGGAGATGGGCAGGTCAAAGTTTTCAGGTACCATGATCCAAAGCTTACTCAAAGGAACAGAAAGATTCACACTGAATTTTAAAAAGGCTGATCTGAAGCCCATTAAACCTGATTTTTTTCAAGACTATATATTCATATTTTTTAAAAATCTTTATAATGGAATCCATTTCCCAAAACCAAAAAAAATGATTGTTTTCAATCTTTGCAACCCAAACATTGCAGCACCGGGCTAGAGCAAGAGGTAATAAAAGTAAAATCTGCTAGAAAACAAAACTAAAAAGGAGATCTCTCTTTTCCCAAGCTGAAAGAAATGCAAACACTAAAAACAAAGATCAAAGAAATTTAGGGTTTTGCAATTCTTTGTTTTAATAATTCCAACTCATTGCGGAGGACTTCTATTTTACATGACATTATCTCTTTAAATCACTATTACTCAGGGACACTGAATTTGCTACATTATTTAGTTGAAGGAAGTATTTATATACAGTTTTCCACCAACATGTTAATGTTAAATATAAAAATAGACTCCTTTTTTAAGTCTGCTTTACTTTACATTATATTGTTGCATCATATGCAGACAAGTTGCAACAAGACAATATGCCAAAATGTAAATTAAATATTTTGTCTCCAGACAACGTACTTGTTTTCTGTCAGTAACAAAAAAAAAAAAAAAAAAAGCCGGTGAACCAAAGTGGAGAGAATCCTAAGTTATCTGCAGTCTCCATGAGCCAGCAGTGCAAGAGCTCGCATACTTGTACAGTAGGTATGTACAAGATAGCTTTGCAAACGTTACTAGAATGATTTGCAACCAGTGAAGATAATTTTGATTATTTCCACTCCAAAAATTCCTATATCAGAGCCACATAACTGAAGACAATCTAATCATAGGAAAAAACAGTGATGGGAAAACAGTCTTCGCTAATATTATATAATTGACTAGATATACATATCTTGTCTAAAAGTGACTAAGCACCCTGCTTCTGAAAGACTCCAGTATTCTGAGAAAGGGAAGTAAATACTTTTAAAAATAATCTGACTTCCTTTCCCCCCACCATGGCCAGTATCACTGATTTATAAACAGAATTTCTGTCTGAAGTCTCAACTGCAGCACAGCAAAATACATTTGAAAAATTTAAAGGGAGCAATACATCTGTTGTTCCCACCTCATGTCACTGGGCACAATACAGTAAAGAAAAATAAAATTCTCCTTCAAGACAATTTAAATCAATGACAAAAGAACAATGTAAAGCAGCCTCAAGGTAAGCAGCAGTTCAGTGTTTAGTAATGGGTAATATAAAATTTAATCCTTGTTAGATGTATTTTGATTAGTTTTAATAAACGACTGATTTTCTTTTGGTTGTTTGTAATGACAACACATCATCTAAGGAGCTTTATTCTTTTTTCCCCTCTAGTCACACAGTATGGTAAATAGACTGTCTAGTTTTATGAATTAGCATTTAAAACTAGTGTAGGTTATGCAACAAGCATTCAAATTCTGTAGTATTTTTGATAGCAGTAAATAAAGAGCCTTTTAATAACTTCAACATGTGTTTGAAAAAAAGTAGTTACATCAAAGCCGTTCAAATGCTGAAGACAAAAACGAGTAAAAATCCAGTTTGGTATGAGACAATTTTAGTGCACCTAGTGCAGTGTAAACAGCCTTTCACATTCCCCTCAAGGGAAAATACTGTAAGACTATATCCGAAATGAATCAAGCATATTTAAAAAGATCACAAATTGGTCAAATGAATGTGTATTTTTGGCAGATTCACTTCAGATACTACTTGCTACAGTCTATAGAAATCTCTAATCTCACATCAGTGTTGCCTATAGTGCTTCAATATTTATTACATGTTATGATAAGTACCTGTGAAAGGGGACATTCCTTGGCCAATGAACTCTGGTTCATATCCTTCAGTAAGTCCTTGAGAGCATTTCTTACTGTTGTGTGAGACCACTGTTCAGGAGGCAAGTCTTCTAGTTTAGGGCAACTATTTGAGACATAGATTAGAAAAGGGATTATTACGAGATTGCATCCTGCTGCAGAACATTCCTTTAAGACAGACAGATTTCATTTTGTGCATCAAGCAGATGCATCTGGAGATTGCTCTCGGTCTCCTGATTGTTCCGATTAGTTAATTACTTTATACAACACATCTGCTGTATTGATGCATGAATTATACATCAGCTGCATGTGGCGACTATTTTTTCATGTTACTTCTACCTTCCTGCTCTGATGCGCTTGGTAAAACAATTTAAGGTGTAATGCTTTCTCACAACTGATCATGAAAAGCATTAACATATTAACCAACCATTTTTTGCATTTTTTGTTACTGTGAAATTTAAGAACCTAGATAGCAACAATAAGTGTGAGCAAATCATTCTTATACAAAATGCACACAGATGGTACTGTTCATGATATGCAAAAATATTTTTCTCTTAAGTAAACTTTATGTAAAATGCCTTCTTGTAATGCATCATTTAATTGACTAAATTGCAATATACTTTTAATGAGATATCCAGAGAAAAATCTATGTATCAGAGCTATACGCATGAAAGTTTTCTACAACCGCATGTTGTAACTTAAAAATTATAATAACCAAAAAGGAATGTAGATAAGCTTTTGAACTTTGAGCACACAGCACAGTGGAAATCAAATACAGGCTATATTACTAATCCTAACAGTGGACAAATAGCAGTCCATGACCTAAGACTGGTATGTGTGACTCACCTGTGTAACTGGATTTTCAGTGTGACCACATGATACACATCTTGCAGCATGTCTGCTACTGTAGCATCAGGGGCATCTGTCACATAGGAGAGTGGAACTGGATTCCACTTCCCAACCTGGATTAGCCCTGTGCCAGATAGAGAAATTATATTATTTAATAAATTTATTTTACAAGGCTTTGAAAAATACCTGTGATTTTAAGCAGTGCCACTGTCCTTCATTCCATGCTCATTTATTTGAGGACAAGCACGAAAAACCTGCAAGTTAGCTGTCCATGCTATGAAATTATATAAATGCATTAAAGGATCAAAAATACCATCCAAATATATTTTGTCTTATTGAACTCTCAGAACTTAAGAAAATCAAACACATTATATGGGATATTATAATGCAAGATCTCAGTACTGAAAAATACTTCACAATCCACAGAACCCATCAGTAACAGAATAAAAGAAACAGAGCTAGATATTTAGTCATAAACGCAAGTTGACTCTCAACAGTCCATCTGCTCAAATATGCTTTACACTTCCTTGTGGATCCTCAGTGGAGCAGATTATTAAGGTCAATAAGCATACTAATGATTCAGTTGAAGTAATTTTTTGAAGATTATACTCTACCTCAACCTTCCATGAGCAAAGCATATGTGAACTAAATAAAAACACATTAAGCAAAAATTTAAAAGAAACAAAACCTACAAGGAGTAAAACATCATAATTGTACTGCATTCCAGAAAAAGTTTCTACATTTTCCCCCATAAAACAAACAGTACAGTTTAGCAATCATATTTACCTTTTGCTTGGGCAGCAGAGCTATGAGAATATCCAAGTGATAGCAAAGCCATTTCAATCAGTTGGTTGAATAGCATGTCCTTCCTTACCAACACAAATTCTGCATGCTCCTCCTTACAGTCATACTCAATGGAATTTTCATAATGTTCCACTACACAAAACACTGGAAGCATAGTTCCTATTAAAAAAAGTAAAATATACAGTATTAACTGGTGTTATTGTAGGAATAAGGAAGAAATCTACCGCATTACATGGCTAAAAGCCCTATAAAGTTGCAGATGAATATCTAAGGGTACCCTCTGTTTGTGTAAAACATCACTCCCTCCCCTCCCAAAAAAGTTATTTAAAATAAATATTATTTCCATAAAAGGCATAAATGCAAATATATCCCTACTACTACTTCATCTGCTACAGAACAGAGAATTACATGCCTGCAGAAATAAATAATAAGGCTGACAGGAGAGAAATAAGTTGGTTGTCTCTGTCCTGTCTGATTTGTTGTGAGTAGCATGCAGCGTGAGAACCTAAATACATACTGCAGATGTCTTCAGAGTAAGCCATTTTAATGGCATCTACATAATTTTGTTCATTAATGTTAAAACTTTCCTAATTGTGCCAAAAGTATGCATTTACCTTTGATTTAAAAATTTCACTTTTGTCTTTTGTTAAATCTCCATGTTACAAACTGTACAAGGAAACAAAGCACAACCTACTGCTAACTGATGCTGCATTCATTGTCTGGATCTAACCAGATCCCTACTAAACTGCAATTCCAAGACCTGTATCTTTAAGAAACAGTAATAGTAATTTTAATTCAGTTTTAAATTTACCTGCCATTGACACATTTTTGGCATATGTAGTTTGCTACTTCACACCATATATTTCTAGTCTTACTGTAGATATGATTTGTATGTCCAAAAGTCATTTTCTTGGTTGTTACTAATTATATATATATATATATTTTTGTATTTGAAGACAAATGTTTTCCCACACCTTTTGCTTAATTCAGTGCAATCTACTAGATCATGACCAGAAGATTAACAGAGAGCCCAGCAACACTTACTGCTGGGAAGAAGCATTCTTCTGGAAGTCAGAATTGTGGATTTCTTTAAAATTGTATTTATTTTATACAAAATAGCAGGGCACTACAAAAAGACCTTGGAACTGCAGCCCCAATCCTGTCCTTAGTGAAGTCAATAGCAAAACTCCCACTGGCTTGAGACGTGCAGAATCAGGCTCCTTAATGACAGGAAGCAAAAGGGTTAAAAAGCAGATGCACAAGAATTGGCTTATGGCAGATTGCCAGAGGGGTATCATTTTTAGTATAAATGATGACAAGGGTTACTTTAACAGGGCACCCAGGATCTCCAATTAGTCCTGCAATGTTAATGTCTCTGTGAGCACTGCCCTCTAGACTTATAGGGTATGTCTACACTGCAATTAAACATTCACGGCTGGCCCATGTCAGCTAGCTTTCTAACCTGCAAAGGTGCAGAAAAGATACTATAGTTGAAAAAATAAATGTATTGCAGATATAGGCTTTAAAACCCCTTTGTTCATTTGTACTCCTGCCTGTGACAAGAGATTATAATAGAGAGATACCCTTTAAGGATATTTTATTATATAGCTATAGATATATAAATAAATTACACACACACCCCACATCTGCACTAAGCTGTTCACCAGAGAGTCAGTCTCTGGGAAACAAATCCCTTCAGGCTCATTTGGAAAAGCTCACAAACTCAGTCCGGTTTGCCCAATAGACACAGCATGAAAGACAAGACTAAATGCTTGCCAATATTTATGTAGTTGGGGGAGAAGGGGAGAGACAGAGTTGGGGAGGGGGAAAAAGGGATTCTGTTCTTGTTTTTAAAAATCACAAATAAGACAAGACAGGAAGACCAGAGCAAAAACAGCATATGCAAACTGGCAATTTCTTCACTAGATTTAATTGAGCTATGGTTAGATTTCCAAAAACAAAAACAGCCCACACAAACTTTACTTGGGAGCGGGTTTTTCCCAGCTCTCTGAGTTCAAGTCTGACCTGATAGAAAGTTTCACTGTTAAATATCTGAAGGCAAAATCTACATCAAGCTTTATTTTCATGTGAAATACATAACTATTTCAAAAATTACAAAGGCAGGGAGTGAAATACTGCTTTTGGTTTCTTAATTTCTCCTCTTCCCCTGCCTCCAGTAGGCTACAAAAATTAGACTACTGCAACACAGACATTTCATTTTATGTACAAATGTCCCGTAAGTTACAGGATTCCTAAAAACATACTACTTGAAACAAAACAGTAGGACCTCTTGACCAGATTTTGATGCAAGTTGTAGATATCAAAGGTGTATCCTGATAGTGACACACAGGTACCATCTGACTACAAATCAAGTCGCTAAACCTTCTAGCAACTGTCACTTGTGTCCTTTTGCTAATGTGAAAAACATTATGCAGAAGAGCACAATCTTAGCTGGCTGATCACTCTTGCTAGTATTTGGCAAGAAATTCAAGTGCAGCAACTTCATAACCTTCTAGTATTAAAGGGGAGAGCACTGGTCAGTATTCGGTGCTAAAAATACAACATGATTTAAACCTGTGTTAGAGCTTTTGCTGAAGGTTTATGAGCCTGTGTAAACAGCACGTCTGCCATAAGGAGCAGTGAAATCTGTAGAATCCTTGTCTAAAACTGTCCTGGCATTAAAGTTTGCTGTGCAAATATCACACAATACCAGAGACAGCTGAAATCTCCTATTTAGGAATTTATGGAACTTATATGTTTGCAGGCGTCAGAAAGTCCTTTTTATATAGCCTCAATGCTTCACAGTACAATATTAATGCACTCTGTTTGAAAAGCCATAATAAATTATATTTTTAATGCTCTTACCCTGGCTTTCTTAAGATGCATACATTCTTGGCAAACAATCAATAAATAGGGTAATCATGAGCAGAGGCCAAAGAATTTGCTGAAGTGCTGTTTTTCCATTTTTAATAGATAAAGATCTAACAATACAGACTGCTGTGTCTGTTCATTTCAGGATCAATATATTCTTTGTTTTCACCAAACCGAGGAAAAAATAAATGATTGTATGATAAATGTTATGCATCAGGCACAATGAAATCCCACTGCCTTCTAACTTAACGTGTTTAATGGTCTTGGCTGCATTTTACACTTTGCTTAGCAAATGCAAGAAAAATCTGAATTATAAACATATAGCAATTATACTGAGAAAAAGTAGAAGTTGTTTTAAAACAAATGCCAAACACATACAGCATGTTTTGATTTAAATTAGCAAGTCTGTAGTATACAGTCAAAAAAGACATATTTTAATATACAAGATTAAATATATGATGGTGAATTCTGAAGTATTTTAATACAAACAAAAGCCACACACACCAATCAATGATTCTAAATGTGATTTTTCCTTGTGAGAATGTCTAATTACAGCAAACCAACTACTGCAAAATATGATGCCCAAGATGTTCATTGTCAATAATGAATTGTCAATCTTTACAGTTTATTTTCTTAAGTACATCATAAATGACTTTTCCAGTGTGTTACCTAAAGATTTAAACTCTCTTCTTTAAAGAACTTGCAAATGTTAATGAAACACTGTTGACTTTTCCAAGCTTGGACTATCACCAAGAGCAAAGGCAAGAATTAGGTTTTTAGGATTCTGTGCATCTTTTTATATATATTTCAGTGCTGCTTAGCAAAACAAACTCACCAGAGAGCGAGTTAATTACATTAACTGTCTTTCAGTGGAAGATTCTGGTCTAATGAGGACAACTAAACTTAAGACGCTCTTTACCTTAACAAAAATAAGACTCCACCCTGGAAAGCAAGATGCTCCACCCAAACATGAAGCTTATATTTCACAAATGTGATTTACATCAGAACTGGAATAATTTTTTTTAGAATTCAATACTGAAATATAAATGATGTCTGCGAAAAGTATGTTTCCCCACCTAAATGGCAATGCATATATTAATATAATTAATATTTCTCCAATGCAGATTAAAAGTGTTACCTTTTCTAATATTTGTTTTCATCAGGTGTCCAGAGTGTTTTAAAGGCACTCCTTGCATTTTAGTTCCTGTACTTCCAAGTCTTCCTCTTCCTAATGGGCTCCCATTCTGTTCCAAGCGCGCAATTTTGGCTGGTGGACCTTTCGGATCGCTTACATTGTTAGACATTTCTGAATGGTCTTTCCCCTGAGTTGCCTCGTTCAAATGATCCATACTCAGTCCCGCCTCTAAAGATCACCTGCCATGATTTAAAAAATATATATATGTTGCACACGTGTGCGTATGTGTATGTAGACAGTTAACACACGTACAGAGATACATATGTACTGTAAGCTCGCAATTCAGAAGTAAATGAATATTTTAAAATAAGATAATATATTTATCCTCAGAAAAATGTTCCCATTCTCCAAAGATTGAATGATTTGGTGAAAAAATATTTAATGCCACCTATAGAACACTAAAACATCTAAGTGCAGCCTAGGTAGTCATATTCTTTCTTGAATTCTTAAGAATGAGAATGAAATAGGTGAAGGAGATTACTAAATTACATACTCCAATCTATCCATTGCTACAAGTCTCACAACTGTTTGTTGTAAATCATGAATGCTTTTATTAAAAACAAAATTAAAAAAAGAAAAAAATGAAACCAACACTATAAAAGTGCTTTCTCTCTGCTAGGAAATAAATGCAAGTACAACAATGAGGAGAAGACTGAAACTTTAGGTAACCATGCAACAGATTTATTAGCAACATGAAATATTGTGCATTTACATCTTTTTCCTAGAAATATGAACAACTTCAATTGCCTTGTAATTTTTGATCAGGTGGGGTTTTGTTTGTTTTTGCATTCTTCCAAGCTGTTTTACATTACGAATTATCAACTTTTGAAAAACTTAAAATATGTAGACGAATATTTTAAGATGTAATCCAGTTTTAATGTTGGGTCAAATCTTTTAAAAGTCAAAACAAACTGAAAGAAGGTGGAAACATCTCTCAAATATCACAAGGGTCTCATGCTGAAAAATCACAATTCCTGTGGAACTTCAGAAACCCTCCAACACAACTACCTGAAGTAAAAAAAAATGGAAGTAATTTCAACAATATCAAATCAAGAAAATGGGTATTTTAGCATGTTGTATTTCCTATCTAAAAACTTGTTTCTTAAAACAAAACACATTCCAGATAAATGACTGGATCATTAAAATTCCTAGACTAAAACACTGAGTAAGTTTGTGATTTTAGTTATATGGATAGATACACACACACATCCCGAAACCTATTTTATCAACTATAAAAAAGTCAGTTACTGAAAATAGATACTTATCTGGTAGTGATTTTATTCTGGATTACTATCCTAGTTATATTAGGGTCTTCTACCTTTTTCTGACTGAGAAAGGTCTGGTCACACTGTCAATTACATTATATATAGAATATAATCACAAAGAACAGGTGACTAGACATTCATTTTATGAACTAGTATTTACATTACTGAGTACAAACACTAATGCTAGGGGAATTATATTTAGAAAGACTTGCATGAATCTGATAATTGCTACTTTCTTTCAGTTGCCTAGTAATTCAACACATTTTGTACATTTTTCATTGCAAAGCTATTTAAGTCTGGATTTCTTGGGAGACACCATATATTCCAATGATAATTCTGTAAACAATTCTATCCTGTTTGAACACAGGCTGCTTTGTCCTACATAGCCAAGAAAAGAATCTGTGTTAATCTGGATGTTTACTAGCAACCTTAAGAATGCCGACTGAATAACTGTTAAATTTAGAAAATAATGGTTATTTATCCTTAAGCTGTAGAGTGACATGCTGAGAACCGAAGGTTTACCATTGATCATGGTCCCATCTGTTTTTGGTCATGAGTCTCATTAAATAATAAATGTGCCTATTTTAACCACTTTTTTTTAAATCAAGATTACTCTATCATTACATTAACTACAGTCTAACCAAAGATGCAGACTCAAATCATTGACATCTACCAATGTATCCTTACAATGCTGCTTTATTATAAAACTATTCTGAAACTAGTCTTTCTTGAGAATAAGAGGATTCACTTAAAAAAAAAAAAAAGCCTTACACAAGAAAATCCATGTCACTTCTGGCAACTTAAGAAGTACACTACAACTCCAAATTTCTTGCTACAAAAAGTATCCAGTCATCATGAACAGAATTGTATATCATATACAATGAATAAAAATGATAGATCAGAATTTAGTTAGTGTATTGACTGCTACCAAAACATCAAATAGGTCATTCTAATTTGGCCTTAGAATACCAACCCATAGGCATCCTTTAACCACTTAGTCATCTTGTAAAAAGCTTTACATTACAAAGCAAAATTACATGCACATAAAACACCTAATTTACTCATTTCAACTCCATGCCCAAGGCTAAAGTTCACTGAAACCTCAGTTTGGAATAGCGATGAGCAACAATCAGCATGGCCTGCCCAGAATGACAGCACTATGGAATAACTATTATCTCTACAGATGGCAGGCAGAGAGTTTATTCAGGTTTCATATTTAGACCTCTTTTACCCTAGCTACAAGTTTTCATCCTAGACATTATATAAGGTCACAATTTCAACATACAGTTTCAAAAAGATTACACACATCAACTAATTTCTGAATGAATTCATCGTAATAGTCCCTGTTCCTGAAATAAGGGGAATCTGTATTATTTTATTTCTTTAACTTCTCATGAATTAGCCCCCTCCCTTTTTCATCTGCCCTCCTTTTTCTCTCCCCAATAAAAACCCATAATCACATTTAAAACAGGCTCTGCTCTTATCCATTCCATATGGCTGTCAGAATCCAGGCCAAGCTTTCACTGTGACCTTTTAAAGAGACAAAGAAGTAAAGTACTATCTAGAAACAGAAACACTGCAGTTTTCTGAGTGAAATTAGCAAAACCGACCCGAAACTCACCACGTCAAAACTTGACAGCATATAAATAACAAAAACAAAGGAGGTTTCCTTTGCAGCCAGAGCTCTTGAAGAGGAAGAAGTTCAAGACTGATGTTGGCTAGGTTCTTAAAACAATCAAAAAAAAAAACCACACACACACACACACTACACCCCTTTTCCCCCCTAAAAAGCCAGCAGTCTTGAATGCTACTTCCCCCGAAATTCTATTATTTTCCTTTTTATTTTTTTGGTTATTTTCCTCTATGCAGGGGAGGGGCAAAAATAAATGACGAGAAACAGAGTAGCCATGAGCAAAACGGCAATGGACAAAAATATTAAATCTCTTTTAGGAAAGCAGTTTTCAAGGTTTGGAAAGGGAAGGAGGAAGTGAAGTTCAAAATTGAACAGATAAGTGTAATGCTAAAAATAAATTTAAAAAATGAAAGTAGTAGATTTAAATGGAGGGGATGACTTTAGTCTAGCTATTCTTTCAAAAATAATATCAATGCGGACAAGAGCAAGGGGGGGGGCGGGAGGGAGGCGGGAGAGGAAGCTTTTCTATCCAGGGTGAAGAGTAGAAAGTCTACTTCTAGGCTGTCACTTACACTATTATTCTCCAACAAGCATACAGAAGAACAGCGCGCACACAAAAATCAATCTGCTCCTCTCCCCCAAAACCACTAACAGCCCCCAAACTTTCTGCATGAATCTGTAGTGGGGGTAGGGGGTAGTGTAGAGAAAACAGCAAGAAAAGGCACCAAAATGCCACTTTTAATTTTGCCTTCCCGGTACGTTAAAAGAAAACGCACAACAAAATAGAGAGGATCTGTCTCTTCTCATTTACCCGGGGCTGTTGTGAGAGAGAGAGAAAAAGAGAAAGAGGAGGAGGAAGGAAACGCACTCACAAGACACTACCACCACCACCACCACCAAAAGTAGAGAGATTTCACTCCCACCGAGTCCACCAAGAGGTATGTATGATTATTTCAAAATAAAAAATGAACAAAAAAGAGTGATAAAAAACCCAAACAACTCCACGGAGAGTTACTGCAAATGGCAAAGGAAAAATTGGAAAAACAAAAGGTTGCAAAGAATAAAAAACATCCTGGATTTGATGCTTGTTTCCCCCTGGCTGGCTATTTATTTAGGCCGGTTTGGTGGCTGGATGTTACATGGATATGTTTGTGTGTCTGTGCGCGCGTGTGTCTGTCTCCTCGGACGGAGCTGCTTCGCTTTGCTCTCCCCCCTCCCACCCCCTCTGTGTTTCTGTCCCCATTAAATTATTAGTTGACTCATCACTCCTCCTCCTCCTCCTTCTGCTGCCGCCGCCGTCCCCTGCTCAGAGCCTCCTCTCCTCCAGCGCTTTCTGCTGCTGCTGCTGCCGCCGCCGCGGCGGCGGCTTCTTCTTCCTCCTCCTCATTTTAATACAACAACCGAGGCCAGCCGGCTTTTTGCAGCCCGAGACTAGGAGGGAAGCAGCCTCCCCGCTGCTGCCGGGAGCCTTTCCCCGGCGGCCCCGGATCATCCGACGCGTCGTGGGAGAAAGAGAGAGAGAAAGTGGCAGAGGAGGAGGAGGCGGCGGCAGCGGCGGAGGAGAAGAGGAGGGGGTGAGCGGAGGAGGGCAGCGAGCAGGGGTGGAAATGGGAACCGGAGCGAGAAGCGGGATGGAGGGGGGTTGGAAACCAGAGACCCAAAGAGGTGAGTGGGGGAGAGGGTTGGATGCGGGGGGGGGGGAGGGAAAGGGGTGCGATTTCCGGCCCAGGGCGCGCAGGAATTTGTAATCAGCTTGATTAGGGTGAGGCGGCTCTGCACTGATTACACACAATAGCCAAAATAAGCGGGGGCCGCGCGCGGCGCAGGCAGAGCGGAGCGGGCGCGCCTGCCTCCGAGCCCCCTTCTTTACGCTGCAGGCAGGCCGCGGCGCGGGGGGCCCAACCAGATGGGGTCGGGGGGGGGGCTGAACAATATCCAGGCAACCTGCCAAGATGTGCATAATAATCAACACCCCTCCCCCTCTGCTTCCCTGGTGCCAAGTAGCCAACACACGGCGAGGGATGGGACCCGAGGGGATTGCGCACTGGAACTACAGGGAGAGAGGGGACGGGATGCAGGTGACGCTGCTCCGGCTGCCAAGCCTGACAGCCACAGGGGCACCCGCCAGTGAGCAGAGGCTTTCGCAAAGCAAAGTGCGTAGGAGCTGGAGCGATGAGCAGACCAAGGGGCGGTAAAGAGGCAGCGTGGAGAGCTGCAGCCTGGAAAGCAGGTGCATGGTGCAAACAAGGAGCAGGCAGATTACAAATCCGGATGGACAACAAGAAGTCCAGAGTGGGTGAACCCTTAGAGGCAAAAATAAAAAACAAAGAACCCTATTTCCTCGCTACCTCGAGTGAAAGAGCTTTTGTTCCTAACACGAACCCTGGAACAAATTGTAAATAATAATTAAAGTTACGGGCTATATAGTTATGGGTGCACTCAAGATACCAGGAGAGGAAATGGGAATGCTCTGTCTTTGACTTGTAATATTACTTCACTTTACTCAAGGTTTTCCCAACCCCTGGAAAAGTGAACAAGAAATATGCTCCTCCAAGAAGTAGTTGCGGTTGGAAGCATACCACAGAAGAAACAGAACTCCCCTAACCAAGAGACCTAACAATGCAAATGGAAAGAAAGATTCTCTCTTTTGTATTATGCCAGATAACAGAGATGGACAAGCACACTTTAAAAGACAACAGTACAGAGGCAGGAGGTGGGACTAAATAGAGTACCTATTCAAGTTGTAGTGGAACCATAGTCACTGGCATGATGATCTACTATAAAGTTTTACAGCAAAGATGATGATGATGGACATATGTGTAACAAAATAAGAAACAGACATAATTAAACAACCCCATATCACAGATATTATAAAATCACAATATATTGGAAATAGTATAATCCTGATCAAAAAGCAATGCAATACAGTTGTAGCAATCTACAGTTTATAAAATAAGGTCCAAAACCCACCCAGTGAAATGCAAAGAATAGCAAACTACTGAAACTGGTAAAGTATTCACAAAATAAATGGGTATATGTAAAGATAAATAGATATTTTTCCCATGATGCACTGGGGGAAAGACCATACTAACTAGATAGACTTGAAAGCAACAAGTTTGCACAAGCTGTGAGAGAACAGGAAAATTAAACTCATGTATTGATAAAGTGCACAAGTTTAGACATAGTGTATATGAAATAAAAGCTATATTAGAAGCAGAAGAAGGTTTTAATTGATGCATGAAAATATGTACCCAATGGAGAAACAGTACTTCAGGGTACAACTTGAAAAAAAATTGTATTAAGAGAGGCAGAGAAGCTGTAATAAACTTAGAAGAGTTATTTTTTAAAGTAGGCAATAGGGAGCTAATATTAATCATAACATACAAAATGCAAACTACCACAATATAATTTCTGAACAAAGAAAATACAAATCAATAAATGCTGTGAAGAGTAAAGGTATCACCACATATACATTACTATAACAAGCAGAGCATCAAAAGTAGGCAAAGAAACAAGCTGACATCTACTGAAATAAGCACAAGCAACATACAGGGCACACAGGAAAAGAAAATGGTAATAGGGTAAAATACATAAAATATCATATTCAGCAATGCACAAAATAGATTATAATCACAGAAGCAAAGACATGCAATGCTTGAAAATGAATATATAATATTCAAAGATGTGAAAGTGGAATACCTGTGAAACAAAGTTATACACATGGTGTTTCATAAGGTTATTAAAATTATTACTGAAAGAGTGCATACTGGACAAAAAGGAAAACAACAAGAATCATTCTTTACAAAAGAAAAAAGAGGTGTCATCTACATTTTCTATAACAGATGATCAAGAGATCACTATCTTGCAGGTTTATTTAGAAACTGATCTTTTTCCACCAGACAGTTTGAATTTTATTTAGTCATTGAAAGATGGAATCTTTACCCCAAACATTCTAACACTTGAAAAATCTAATTTAAATAGTTGAACCTAAACTTTGTGGAATAATGGAGAATGTCTACACTGGATCAATTCTTACCTTTTCAGAATACCCTTTGTTTAAAAGATGAAAAAAGACTGACCACTGAAGTACACGAAAGAAAAGAGGAAGATGCTGAAAAATGAGAATTTAAAGTGACAGCACATGTATCTGTTGCTTGCAATATGATCTAGAATAAGGAAAATGCAGAACTCAGGGGAAGAGAGATGCAGTTTAATAAATAGCTATTAAAAATCCTTGGAACAAGGATTATGGCTATAACACCTTGTAAACTGATCACCAGATAAGATTTAAAAAAAAATTAAGACAAAATCTGTGTTTTAAAAAATGTATTTGCCTAAGTATTACAATACATATGTGAAAAAGAACTTAAAATGCACAAGTTAAAAAAAAACCCAGAAAATGATTAATCTTAAAGCATCAAGAGTAAACTAAAAGATTGGGGAGATAAAAATCTGATAATATTTGAGCACAGAGGGGTAAATGATATTGTTATGGACACTAACCAAACACTGACAAATACTTTGTTAATTATATGATCATGCATATACATACATCTTGGGCTTGAGATAAATGGTTATGAAAAATAATTGCTGTGAAATTGCATATATGTACATATACCGTTTGAAGTCCATACCACAATAAACTTCATTACTGTATATCACCTACCCCTGTTAACACACTCATTGCAGGCTCTGAACATTGACTAGTGTAAAACTTTGCTTAGAATGGAAAGCAAAAATTGAGACAACTATTCCTATATTTGCATATATGAATAATTATGCTTCTCATCAATAATAGCAAACTCAGCTGAAATTTTATTTCACTGGTTTATAATACTGATATCAGATTTTTGTAGCGAAAGGTAAAAAATGCTAACATTTTGTAAAAATGTGTAATTGTAGACCTACTATTATGCCAATACATGCTCAAGTATATCAATTTTATATTACAAAGAGATACATGGATAAAGAAACATAAATACCCTGGAATATATGCAGTCAGTAGTTTAAATATCTGATAACTGCACTTTTCAAATTAGTTGCATATTAAGTGAAGCCAAATACTTATATTAAAGCTGCCTCATTATAGTAATCAGAAATAAATATTTTGAATTAGAATGTGTCTTCCCAAAACTGTATATGGACACAAAGAAAGTCTGTATTCAGTTTTTGAACTCTGGGATAAGGTGACTCTCAATAGATCAGTCAGTACCTGGGTTACAGAATGAATACCTTTAGAGTGGAGTGTTACCACAGTACTTTCTAAGGACTCTATTCTGATCTCTCGTTCAAAGTAAGTTGGTATATCTCTGGACATTGTGGGTCAAAATCATGAACTTGGTAGGATGGTTGATATATAAAGCAAACAGGACATGACCTGGAAGCATCACAAAACTGGCACTAGAGACTGCACATTTAGTTTCATCAGATTTTTGTCCAGATCTGGCTGTGGTTGGATTTTCCACATTTGCATTTCTGACAACTGTGAGGCTACTAGTGTGACTCAAGTAATGGCCTGTGTTGGAGGTGATGCAGAGAGGTTGCACTGCAACAGGCATCTGTAGAGAAATTCTGGCTGGTTCCCAGAGTGTTCCCATCAGAATGGCAGCTCCTCTGTTTCAAGAGGTGAAGTGCACACTCTTCCATGCCTGGCCAGTTCTGCTGCTCAGTGTGGTAAGAGAGAATACTAAATCCTGGCTTTCAGGAAGCTAAGATCCATGATCACTAGAAGGGAGCAGTGGCTCTCCTCTTGCAGGTGCTTGTACTTAATGCTGCTCAGAGGTAAAGGGAGCATGGAGTGGGAAGGTCCTTGCACTTCCCTTCACACTGCCCCTTGTGCCCCTGTGCAGAGTTGGAAACAGTCAAGTCTATGGTGTTTAACTCATACCTACGACTGTGCATATTTATATCGTTATTTAACATGTGCCCAAGTCTGTCAGTTTAATGCAGTATTGACTTTCTAGCTACTTCTCCAGTAGATGTAACCCTGAATTGCGTATTAGAAATGAACAATCATTGTCTGAAACTACAGTCCAAACAGTTTACCTAACCTGACTGCCACAAGCAGAAATTACATTTCATATGTGTGACCAATATAGGGTGACCAGATAGCAAGTGTGAAAAACTGGGAGGGGGTGAGGGAGTAATAGGAGCCTATATAAGAAAAAGCCCCGAATATCAGGACTGTCCCTATAAAAATAGAGACATCTGGTCACCCTAGGGCAATATATATTGCAACATTTTGGAGTTAAGAGTTGCAGCATTTGGTGACATCTCAATGAAGTGAAAAGTGTATACTAAGCTTGCATTTTGATCAAAATCTGTCCCAGTCTGGGCAGTGTGTCTGTCAAAAAGTAAGAATGCTATGGATTTCATTTCACTGAGAAGCATATCACAAAACGCTGCTGTCCCGTCTCATTTTTATCTGTGTTCTTTCACATGTGATGGTCTGAAAGTTGCATAACATGAATATTTAACTTACTTTAGTCTGTATCCAACTGTAGTTAATTGCTTATTAATTGAAGTAAATTATCCTTACCATATCTGTTGGAGGTGAAAAACCTACATATGATGCACTCATTAGTTTATGGACTCAGAATCCCCTAGAAAATATCAGGTATCTACATGATGTCCCACAGTGCTGTATTTTACTTTGGATGTCTCAGTTAGCTTACAGTGTAGAAAAATCACATACAGGCAGACATCTCCCTATTAACTACATACCTAAGGAGGCTGGTGTTTATTCCTGCAAATGTTTTCTGAAATATATTTCAAATCAAGAAATGTTCTTTTGATAAAATGCATAAGATTATGCAAATACAGTTTAGGGCTAAAACAGGCTACTTTTAGTCATACCACCATATCCCTTTCCATATATGCATTATATAGATATTTTTCTGTTTTGATTGTGATAACTGTATGATTGGGGAAAACATATACTTTAGTTGATGTGACCTGGCTGGCCATTTAGGTTTGCCTCTAGCTGCCACAAGTCGCATTGGGGAAAATTACTGGGAGAAAATTATGGTATAAATACAACAAAAGTAATAACATTTTTGACCATAATAAATGTGGGGATTGAATGGCTAAAGAGATTGATAATGATAATATAGAGTCTTTCACCTTTAGGTTGCCAATGCAAATCCAAGTTGGTTGCAATGTTAATGGACAGGTGTCAGCATCACAAAAACCATCGCAACAATTAGTACTAATTGACAGTCTTGGTGGCAGTCTCAAGCAGAGAAATCTTGGACTGAATGGGCATGGAAACTAAACGCCTTAAAAGTGGTCCCACTAGGAGGAGATGAGGCTCTTTGTTGAAGCAGTGTGGGAAAGCTTACCTTGCTGCTGCCCAATCTATACCCGTGGCACAGACAAACAGAATTAATTCCCGAAGTCAGTATAGCTACTTTCACAAACACTAATATATATAAGAATGTTTTATGGCATTGAGTTTGCAAAGGGTGGACCACATTTTAAAAGACAGCCCCATAGATTATCTCTTCTCTCATTCACGATTGTACAGACCACCTTCCCACCAATTCACACTTATAACTTCCCTGTGGCAACTACAGTAATTGCTTTCATGGAAATTTGTAGTAAGAAATTATTTAATATATTCTTTTAATGCAATTTAGAAGCTGGAAGCAAAGAAGAAAGCCAGCATCATATGGTCTGCCAGATCTTCTACCTCGCAAGCAAGTGTTCCACAGGTCACCAGTAGCTTTCAGGTCACAGTTTGAAAGGCTCTGGTTTAAGGTAGCATTTTCAAAATACATCTGTGGGAAAGATACTTAATGTTGAGGGGTGCTCTCTGTTAAAACTCTGATTTTCCCAGACACTAGATAATTAGTAGGCAAGGGATGGGGTGGAGGGTTGGAATTGCAAACAGTTATGTCAAAGGACTTGGCTAATAAGTAGTGTTATTTGAGGGACATGTTCAAGCGGCACCTGTATTCATTTTTGGAGCTTGTTGGGATGCTGAAAACATTGTACTGAATATTATAGAAGAGCTTAATATCACAGATGTAAGCAACTAACACCAAACAAAAAAATTCTCAGATCTTTTTATTTACTAAAGTCAGAGTTAAACTGATATTTCCAAACTATTTTATAACACAGTTGAGTGTTGTTTTTCCAGACAAACTACTGAATTTCCTTCTTGGTCTTAAGTAAACACAGAGCTAATAAAGAAAGAGGCTTCCAAAGCAACACAGAAGTTTAATCCAACACTTTTGAGTAAGAATGAGATTTTCACACAGTCCAAGCAAAGCTGCATATTACAATGCAAAACAGCCCCTGCCATTGCAGTTATCACTACACAAGGACCATTCAAGTGCTATTAGCAAGACTTTTGATGCTTGCTCTGATGAGTTCCGACAGCAGAAATTTGTTATGCATTAGCCTGCTTTATCAAGAGGACAAAACAATCATTCTTTTTTCAGCTCTTATAGTACTAATAATTCACTTCCTCAAAAATCTACTGATAATTCTTGTGGGCTGGACACAGGGAAGAGTTTAAGTCTAAGAAAATGGTTAGAACTGATTGATGACTTGAACTATGTCAAACTTTCATTATGAAACCCAAAACCACAAGCAATCTCCTGGTTTCAAGTTTCATTAACTCAAAACTCTGCCCAGGTTCTGCCACTTTTTCTAAGGTTCAAAAAACTTAAGTGAACCGGTGCACATAATTTTGACCCAAATGTGGACAGGGGTCAATATTGGGTTGGATCTAAAAACCATGCAAAATATGTGGTTCTGGTGCAAACAAAGTTAAAACTTGGTTGTTTGGGCTGAATTTGCTTTGAATTTTGGAGTTTGCTCCAATCCAGAGCTCAGAAGATCCCACAAAAACAAAATTTGAAGAATTTTTTTTTTTTTTTTTTTTGCAGAAAATCAAATGGTTTTACAAAGCTCCATTGGCAAACAATGACCACACACCATACCTAGCAATATGGAGGTGCTAAAATAAAGTATCTTCTGGCATATCCAGTGCCACTATAATACATGTCATTTGTAGAAGCACACAGGAACATAATATAAAAGCAATCGAGCAACGTAACACTAAAGCAAACAACCTCAAAATGTTACTTTCTGTCCCTGTAAACTTCCAGAACACACTGGAATATCTGACTTAGATGACTAAAAACCAGAAAGAATAATAACTGTAATAATGGAATCAGAATACTAGGTCAATAATCAAAGAAACAAGGTATTAGAACACTTTTAATGTTTTACCTCACCAATATAGTGCTACCTAGTTCCTATTAACAATTATAGCATAGCCTTTGTTGAGTAATTAATTCAGGTAATGAATACCTGATCTGAACAGAAATTCATCTGAATGAGTAATTAGAGATGGGATCCCACCAAAAAAATGGGTAATTTTTAGGATCCTTGGTTAGAAGTCAGGTAGTAGATGGGACAGTTTATATGTAGTTAAGGCCTCAGCACAAGAAAAGAAATGAATAAAACATATCCCCCTAAGTGTTGTACAATACAATACAGTAATATAATATTTTGGGGAAAATGAGTTTATATTTTAGTTGATATCTTAGCAGTGTACCCCACATATTTCTTCAAAGAACTGTAGTGTGCGCATGAACTTTCACCATTGTTATAAAATTAATATTCATATTATGATTTCTTTTCAGAGTGTCAATGTTCAATTCCTTCTGTAGTACACAGTGATATACAGCATTTGTTTTCTCTTCAGTTTTTTAAAAATCTTCCTTTATAATTTCCCCCGCTTATAAAGATAGGACCTTCGTGAGAAATTGTGAAATATGTTACTCAAGAAAAATACAGAGGGTACTTTTTGTGTTATCTTCCAATTCATTATAATTTTGTAGGTATATAGATGTGGAATTTCCCTGTGCCATACCTGAGGGATGTGCAGTTTCAAATCTGGGTGGAACCAGGTAAGGAAAGATGCTTTTTCATTTGGACATAACCTTTCAACCAATTTAAGATTGGTATAAACTACTGCAGTCACAGAGATATAACTTCAGTACCAAGCTACTCCTGTTTTACATAACTATTTATTAGGATATTTGGGAGGAATATGACTTCTGTGTCACTCAGTACATCACACAGTACAGAATATGGAATATTTGTTTCTGAAATACAGATCATCTTCAAATACAAGCACACACCAATGTACTACCATCAGTAAATTGTGCTTTAAAACAGTCATCACTCGATACCAAAATTTAAGTTTCCTTTTATATCATTTTTTGTTAAAATAGCTTTTAGGGGAAAAGCACACAATATTTATCCATTCTTTCAATTACTACCATTTTGTTGCCACTGTCACAATGCAGCAAAGGGTTATGTCTTTTCTGCTTTATTTAGATGTGTGTAAATCTTTCCATGCACAAAAGGATTGTTATCTCCAGTCCATAGTGGACTTTTGAAAATAAGGAATAAAAAGAATCTGCTGTACTATCAAATGAGTGAAAGAAATTTAATTAAAACCTCTGAAGTGTATGCCTATTTAAGTATCATAACAATATGAGTGTGTTTGTATGTATATATAAACACACAAACACGGACAGATTCTGTCCTGTTGAACCTATGTCATCTTGGTGAAGACCCTGGGTATAGCTGGAGGGAGAATTTGGCTCATTCAATTTAACGTATCGTTGACACACAATTTTAAGATTAAATGGCATTGTGTAATTTATTACTAGTTAAAATGCTAGTTTCATGACAGAATAATTTAACCCCAGAGTTAGTGCAGAAACCCCTGCAGTCAAACAAATTAAGAACAATAAGTTAAGAACAGGAAAAAATGAGTTTATGCTAAGAAAAAATACAAAGATGCAGTACGCTATGTTAGATGTTTAACTATACATAAGAGACAGGTGTCACAAAAACAAACAAACAAAATCATGAAGTCAAAGAGAAACTTTAACTCACCACTTTCCATCTGTTAAATCTGAATCTATGCATAATTGATTATCCATGACTGGTAAGTTCTTCTTTTCCTAGCCTAACATTCCACTAAAGTAAACAGTTTTTTAAAAACAGTAAGGACAGAATAAACAAATTTTTAGAAAAATTATGTATCAGTTAATAATATAGCTGACCTGTGTTTGAGAATTTTAATCATGTGAATATTAAATAGTAATAACCTATTGTTATTGTTATGGTATGGTTAAAAGCTTCTCCATGCTTAAGGAAAGAGGAAAAAGTAGGAATATGTAACAGTGTATGTGTGGGGGGGGGGAGATACAGAAAGATGAGAAGCAGAGACATAAGGAAAATGTGTCAACAATAAACAAGAGGAAATGAGAAAGAAGGAAAAGATGAAGGTGGAAACTAATCTCTGTGTGTCATTATGACTGCCAGAGTACTGGCAAAGCAGCAGCATCCTTTTATTTCAATTTTAATCATTTCTGAATTTTAATACCCTGCTCCTTTTGTAATTCTCCTGGCATTCCCCATATGCATCCATCCCAGCCAAAACACCAGTGTAAATTAAATGGCACACAACCACACTACTGATGCAGCTTTCCCAAAAGAACCAATCAGGTGACCAAAAGCAGAAAAGGTAGGTCTGCCTTGTGTTCCTGTGGATGGCTAGCCAATTAACTAACTTAATGTTCCCCACTTTCTTTAATTTTGAAAAGAAGGGCAGTGGTTAAGTAACCTAGTAATACAGAATCATTAAATAAATAAATAAATAAATAAATAAAGCAAGCCAGTAGTAATACAATAATCAGTGACCATCAGGGCCTGGAAAAATGAGTTTGCTCTCACTGGCACTAAGGAGCATCACATGATTATTTAATTACAGCTCTAATTTTTGTCTCGTGGATGGCAACATATCAACAATTAATAGGGCAAATAGAGGAGACTGCATTTTTAAAGAGACAGAATCTATAAAATACTGCTTGGAAATACAGTATGTCAAACAGTAAAATGCTGCTTGAGGAATATCTTTCTTTGTGTCACACAAATAGCTGTTTAACTATACAACAAATATATTAAAAATATCAACTCTGAAGGTATAACTTTATTAGATGGTATCTGAAAGCATTTTTCAGAATAGTCAAAAATAATGACCCTGTTTCTCACAGGATAAATCACCCAAATACAGCATTTAATGGAATCACAAGTCCAGTAAATGAAAATGTTGTTATAAAATGAACACATCCATTATTTTAAAAAAGTACTACAGTATTCTGCACTAATTATAGACAGGATTATAGTCTTCAGTAAGACAAATATTACATCTGCAGTGGGACAGAATGACTTCATAGGAGATTTTCTTACAGAAAGTACTGAATTAGGTTCAGTAGCAATACTGCTGTGGTTGGGTCTATTCATGAAAAATGCTGTAGCGTTGTTCTTGTTTTTAATCATAGAAAACATACCTGTGATCTAAGCACTCACTTTTGCCCTCAGTTACACATGTGCAGTTCCCATTATGTCTGATCCTGTAAGTAATCTCAGTGCAAAACCACCATTTGCAACTATGCTGAGTTCTGCATATGGAACACTTACATTAGTGGGATCATTGTAATCAGTGTAACCTGGACATACATTGGAGGGGAAAAACTGGCACTAGGTAAATATATTATTTTGCTTATGACGATGGTCATTTTCTAGAGCTTCTGGTAGTCCAAATCACTGGTCATAAATGTTTATTATATAGAATGTATTTCAGATAATAATCGTATTTAAGAGCTAGTGCTAGAAAAGAAGATTCTAAATGTCATGTCATATACGTTAAAAAAAAAACAAAACAAAAACCACCCACCATACTACAATAGATTATTTTTATAGTCTGTCTACTCAATATGCAAAGATATTTTTTTTAAGTTTTAAAAAATTCCTGTAAGGATATTTGATTTGAATGGGCAAAGACATATATGAATTGTTTCCATGTACAAGACTGGGAAAGAAAATAAAACTGGTAAACAACAATTTTTAAGTATTACTTAAATAAAAAAGTGTTCATTAAAAAAATACCCTTTAAAAGAAATGATCTGTTCCTACAGAAGAATTTGTGAAGTTGAGTTGTTTTGACTGAAGTAATGAAAATTCTGGATTGAAGATCTGAATCTACAATTTTTAAAAGAAGGTTGGCAAGCAAGAGCCAGCATGTAAGAGTATATATCATTCTCTTTAAGTGATAGTTAATATACAGATAACATGTCTCACAAAGACTGTAATTAAATGTCTAGTGCACTAGTAATGCTAATAAACAGAGTATTTATATTACAATGAATCCTTAGGAAACTAAAACTGTCATTTTAAAAAACTCAAGATATTTTTATTTGTTCTTGGGACCTTTAATACCAATCAAGAAAACTCACCTATGAACAAAAACATGCATGGTTAAAATAAACTTGCCACTATTGTTCCCCATAGAAAAATCTATTTGTTTAAACTTTAAATTACAAACCTTTTAAACGCAGGTTGAAATTTCACTCTGTGTGTGTGTGTGTGTGTGTGTGTGTGTGTGTGTGTGTGTGTGTGTGTGTGTGTGTGTGTGTGTGTGTGTGTGTGTGTGTGTGTGTGTGTGTGTGTGTGTCCACTGCTACTACATGTGATAGTATATATATAGAATTTGAAACACTGAAATGTATTCTGTTCAAAACTTGTATTTTTCATTGCAAGTGGTTTCATTTATCTGCCCATCAAGAACAGACAAATTCAACATACACTACTTACTGATGGGCATATGAAAGATACTCTAAGTTGCAAGTAAAATCTTTCCGTTTGGGTCCTGAAACAACATCACTGCTTTGCACTTATACAGTATAGTGTTTTTCATCCAAATATATCAGAGTGCTATGCAAACAGAAAAAAAGTAATTAATTAAGTCTTACCACATCTGTCAGACAGGTAGGGAAAATAAGGCAGATAGGTAGTAAGAACCTTATTTGCAAAGATGCTGAGCACCTGCAGTTTCTAGTGATTTCAGCTGAAGTTGTGAGCGCTCAGTTCATGTGAAAATCAGGCCCTAATAGTGGCATTTTTAAAAGCACCTAAGTACCTAACTCCTCCCCTTGTCTAGGCACTGTAAGTGACTTGTCCAAGGACACACGTCAGTAGCAGAGATGCACATAGAACCCAGAAATCTTGACATCCATTCTGCTACTCTGTCTACCAGGAAAGGATTAAGGGGTAATCCTTAATATATGGTCCCCATAGTCAGATATATCCCCACTGCTGCAGTGACACAATACACAAATGATTGCTGGTGGTCAGCTACTTGTTGCCAAAGCAAGAGTCTGAGTGAAGCAGATGTACACTGGGTTTAAAGCCCCTCCCTGAACACCTCCGGTCATGTCAAAATATGAGTTAAGGGCAAAGTCCAACTCAGCTGGTGTATGGTACATACTGCTGTCTGTCTGAGAGGAACAATTTTTGTGGACCTAGGTCCACATAATCTTAATCAAACTATGCATTTCATGAAAGAATCATTGATGCAGATGAAGAGGGCTTATTTCATGAACCAGTGTTATCAACGCAGAGCTGCTGCAAAACAACTGAAAGGGTATAAATGGGCCAATATAAAAAATAAATGTTACACTATCAGATTTCACCGTGAATATTTATATGTCGACAGACACAATCTGTATCAGAATAACTGATCTCAGAAAAAGTACATTAAAACAGACAATAAAAGATAGTTGCCATACATTCTATAATATTAAACAATGTGTGTTAATACTTTGTTCACACCCTATACATTAGACCTGATAGTGACCTCCCACCAGTTATATACGAATGTAGTGCCATTACTTTCAACAGAGTTACTCCTGATTTTCATCAACAGGAATGAGAGGAGAATTAATCCCACCAAGTTTAAAAAGATACATTTACTATTCAGAACAACACTTGAGAGGTATGTTATCATACTAGACTAATTTTAAGAGGAATCACTTGTATAACTGATCTGATTCATATGCTATATATGGGCCATAACCTACCCTTAATCTTTGTTCCAAACTTCATCTACTGTTACAGAGATCTGTACACTCTGATGGAGGGCTTGTAGAACCATTAAAAAGTCAACATTTGCCAACCGGTAAACAGATATTACTGACATCCGATACGATAGGACAGTAACTGTTGGTAAACAGTATCAGAGGGGTAGCCGTGTTAGTCTGGATCTGTAAAAGCAGCAAAGAATCCTGTGGCACCTTATAGACTAACAGATGTTTTGAAGCATGAGCTTTCGTGGGTGAATACCCACTTCGTCGGATGCAAGTAAACACCTACTTTTTTTAAATGGCCAATACATAGACTTTTGTTGTAACAATTACAAACTGTGGTACATTGTTGGTTAGAATTAGAGTTGTTAGTACCATACATATGGAAGAGGACGTATATCTTTAATTTAATATTAAATGTAGTAAGTTTATAACTTGTTTTGAACAAAGGGGACCTCAGCGGCAAAGATTAGATGCAGAATACCCTGATAGTGAATTTAATGGCATTCTCCTCAAAGTGTAAGCTGTTTTTACTAATGTTATCTACAGGTTAGCAGTCAGGTAATGAAACAAAGTTTAAAAATAACGTAATGGAATTTTCTGAGGTAGGAAACAGACTTTTTAAGAAGTTTCAAAATTTAAGCAGAAGTACTACAAGTTCTTATTTAACAATCAAACTGGAATATAGGTTGTTTTGATATTTTAAATAATGTACAGCAACTTTGTAACAACTAAAGTTTAAAAATGCATTAGATTGCATAGTGAAAGAGTTGCAGAACATTTTTCATCATACACACATCTGTGCTCTCAGTTATTAATATAAAGCTTCTGCCCTTATTTGCAGTTGCCTGAATATACAATCTAAGTGGCTCGGTAGGCATATAGTCTTAAGGAATTCTGTTTTCACTGTTTGAAACCCAACTCAAGAATGCTAGGCAAAACTGAATACTGTTTCTTTAAAAGTGGCTTCTGCATGCCACAGAAAGCAATATGGAATCATCTTTCTTTAAAGTTCCTTGTGGTGTGGAATGATAACAAAACTTTTCTTTTTCAAACAAGGAAGAGCAGCTGCCATGGATAACACCGCAGGTAGATATTAAAATGGAGACAGAACCATTATTTAGTGGCAACAGGAATATAAATACATGCACTAACCTATAAACTGGTATTTACTTCAGGAAAATAAGTAATATTTTCCCTCTGATTGCTGTGCTGTCAGTTTAATGCAGGGTAAATAAAAAGTAGTTGCATGATAGCTTTAAGTAGAAAGTGTTCACTCCACAAGAGGTGCAGATTACTAAAGCCTGATGCCCATAATAGCAAAAACAGAACTTCAATTTTACCAGAAAAATATGTTCTCTCATACTAAGTGATTAGTAGTTTTTCTCGTAAATCAGTTGCAAAATTCTATGCAATCAAACAACTTTAGCAAAAACATTTTTAGCAGCCCTAAATTTGAAAAAGTAAAAAAGTAAAAAATGCTCTTCTGTAATTTTATCATCCCGCTCTAAATGACCACTTCATATCATCATCCCAGTATAACAAAAAAATAAAAAATAAAATGATATATGGAACTGCCTATACTTTCAGTTTTTTTCTCCTTGTATTCCTGACTGAAAATCGAAGTTTCCTCTTTGAAAAAAAGCAATGATTTCTAAGGATATATGCACCCTATATCTATCAACATAAATTAAAAAACTAAAATGTTCCACTTACGTTTAAAACTGTTCTAGAAGAAAAGTTTGTGGTGTTATTAGATATTTAATAAATATATCTAGAGAAAGCCATGGCAGGTACGCATAAGAGGGTTATAAAACTCTGAAGTACTGTCTATGCTAAAATAGAATATTCCTTAGAAACATGACTGAAATATTTAAAAAAAAAATCACATTTCCCCCATTTTTAATAAAGAGATTTAAGTAGCCCGAAATGTTGTGTTATCTTGAACAATTTATCTGTAGTCCAGATGCAAAATGTTAATATATTTATCAATTACTAAATTTTATTAATTTAATCTGTTTGTCTCCCTCCCCAAATACAACTAGAAAGCATAACAAGGATTTCAATTTAATCTTACGGTATTCAGTTAAAAAAAGTCTGGCAAACAGCTGTATTTCAACAAATATATTCCTTGACTGAAATAAAATTTTTCAGTAATTTAAAATATCAAATTAGATTTTTAAAAAAATAATGCTGAACTTTCATTGAAGATTGCAAAACTTGAAATCCTATGCATTTAATCTCTTATCCAACAAAAATATTAATGTAATGTAAGTTGTAGTTACCCATAACTTGACTACATGAAAGAGACACTTCAGTGATTTGAAAGGGCACACTTGCCTACATCCCTTTGGGATTTAATATTACAGAATCACTATGGTACTTTAAGACAGTACATTGTATTTAGTTTAGTACTATTTATAACCAAAGGATCTCTATAATAATAAGGGACAGGTGCTTATCAGCTGACCTTATGGGCCTACATTGCAAACCATAACCTGTTAAGATAAAAATGATTACTACAAGCTTTGGCTAAATTGGGAGCCTCTCTCTTTCTTCCTATTCTGCAAACCAACATGTACCATTAATGAGTCACAGGTTGACTTTACCTGCTTTATATTTCTCTCTCAGAAATAAGCAGTATCTAAATACTTATCCTTAGATAAGTCTTGTTGAAAGAACAGGAGAAGAGAAGGAGGAACTCTTTTGCTATTTAATGATTCAAGAACAAAGAATATTAAAAAGAAACTAACTTTTAAAAAATGCATGAACAAAAAGCATTCCACTTAAATATTTTTGTCCCAGTAAACTCATTTTGCATACAAAGAACTCTTATTTAATTACACATTTGCACTTGTAGGGAAAAGGAGGAATGCACTGATTCCAGAAAAAAAACAAACAAACAAAAACCCATACAGGCTTTTTTAGACACTTCCCTCTATGTTCTTGTTTTACTTAGATTACTGTTTTTCCAGGGGAAAGAGGAATTCCTTGGAGTCAGTTGTTTCTTTTTCATTAGTTGTTAGTATTCAGGAGTGGGTACAACTGTAGACAATGATTTTATTTTTGTTATAGAGCTTTATAATATACGTGGGCTATCCATTTATATGTATATACACAAACATGTATACATATATATGATGTCTTTTCATGGTCACTTTTTACTATTCATTATTACACATTTTTGCGTATAAAATATTATTTCCACTTGATCAGCAAGCTATTAATAAAATCTGAAACAGGAAATGAGCGTATATATAAAGTGTATAAATAATATTAACACTGCAAGTGAATATGATACAAATTACAGATACTGTACTATATTCCAACCTTTACACAGTACGCAGTTTCAACTTTCTTTTTTAAATAATGCACCAGAGTTAATGTCTTTATATCTGGTGACTGCTTTAAACACTTGAAGAGATAGGGAAATATCCAATCCAGTCCTTGTATTAACTAACATTGCAATTTTACACTTATTGTAACCTTTTCTAACAATGTGAGAAAAACAGAGTAAATATATTAAATTTGTTTCACAACAGATGCTTAGGTTGTTAATATTTAAGATGCTTATTCATGCTATTTCTGTCTGCACATTTGTCAAAAATGTAAGCTTGAATGCTAATGTTTGCCAGCAGACTGGAGCTGACAGATATATACCAAATGATATCCTAGTGTAATACACCAAAATGATATAAAGTAGAAATAAAGGACTGCTGCTAAATCATATCCCCAATAAAGGTCTGTTATTAGATCATATGCCTTAACCTTAAGAGTTATTGAATCTGAAATTATGACGTATTTTCATACGAAAATTACACTAGGGGTTTGACTGAATAAAACTGTTGGTGTTTGCCAGTTTTTTTTTACCCATTTGGGGTAAAAAGCTGATGTAAAATATTTTAGTAAACTTTTCAATGTGATAAGTGTTTCTCTGTCAGTAACACAAGCACTTTAAATTTTGGGGACTGGCAGAGCAAAACTTGGAAACGTGATAGTGTCTCTCATTAGTTCTTCTCACTGGAACTAATCAAAGATTTCGACAAAACTATGAGAATTAGAGGAAAAATTCTGTTGGTCTTTTAAAAAAAAATCCAAGGCATACATTTGTATTTGAATTATTTAAATACACCTTATACCTATTGTAAAATGATGTTTGAAAGGCAGCTCAGGTGTCTTTTAAACAGTGGCACTATCTTGGTAGGACGCTTCGGTTAATGTACTTAAAACTATTAGCTTAGGAGGATTTTCCAAGTGCATGTTTGGATCGCTGGTTGGAAATAAAATACTCTGTTTCCTTTTGGATCCTTCGCTGCTGCTTCAAGGACCCAATCGGTTCTAAAGGGGAAGACGCCAGGGGAGGGACCTCCAGCGGAGAGAAGATAGTGTACCTGTGTTCACAGTGCCTCCTCACCCCTAAGGTCACGGGCACGCCAGCTGCCACGATGCGTGCTGCGAGAAACGTGTCCCTCTCAGAGATCACTGCCAAAGTTGATCTCCTTCTTGTTTCTCTTCCTTTCCCCCCCCATGCAGCCTCGCAAGACGATCCTCAGCAACTTTGCGTTTCAGGTTAAACACGTCGGCTAAGTACCCCCCCTCTGCTCCCCCCAGCCCACACACGTTTAACAAACGCATCGTTTCCAGCGCTCCCAATCCAGGCAACCTGTCGCCAAGGCGGCTGGCTGGTGTAACACGGCAACCTCCCGTGCGGGGGGGGGGGGGGAAGAAGAAGTTTCCCAAACTTTCAGGGAACTTGCCTTTTTCAAGTGGCTGCTGCAAGGGAAGGTGGCCGCAGGGCCAGTGGCTCCGGCTCTGCCCCTCGGCAGGGGGTTCAGCAGCAGCGGAGCCCAGGCGGGACAACCCCCCAGGGTTCATGGCATGCAGCCCTGCCAAGGCGGCAGGTGTGTGGAGCGCCGGCCGGCGCTGCTCGGGAAGCGTTTCCCCTCCGTGCCTCTCCCCACTTTTCCGACCCCACAATGTGACTATTAGCACAAGAACCGAGGCGCGCTAGAGACCTGGAGGGGGGGGGAGGGAGAGAAGGAGGAAAAGAGACCGACTCACTCATGAGAGCGCAGCGGGCGACACCTTCAGCTTCCCAGGCGGCGGCGAAGTTAATCGCGCTGAAGTTCAAGTTGTCTGTTCACCCATCGGGAGTGGGCGTCTAGAGGAAGGAGACGCGGAGGGGGGGAGCCACGCACGCCTGCTGCCGAGCAGGCTGCTCAGCAGGAGCCGGGGCTGACCGCGGGGCAGCAAGGTACCAACGCGGGGCCGGCGTGTGCCCGGCTCCTTCTCTGTGACAGAGCCCTTGGGCGGGGAAGGACACCGGGCGCAGGCTTCAGCGGGCGAGCCTCGGCCGGGGGTGGCTCTGCTGCACCCGTGCGCCGTGTCTCGCTGCCTCTCTCCCCCTGGCGGACGCTGCTCGCGCCTGTGCCGGAGCCGAGCCGCCGCGGCTGCTGCCCTCCCAGGGTGCGCGGCGGCAGCAGCAGAGCCGGGCTGGCGATGGGGGAGGCTGAGCGCCGGCGTAGAGCGGAGCCTGGAGCCACCGCCGCCGCGGGAGCCGGGTGTGCGTCTGGCGCTCGCTCTTTCCCCCCTTCTGCTTGCCCCTGTTTTTGGAGCTGAGTTGGTGAGAGTGGTTTGTGTGTGCGCGTCTCTCTGCCCCCCCCCCCCTCCCAGGCTCGCGGTGGAGGAGGAAGTCAGGTGAGAGACACACAATCCCCTCCCAGCCCCTGTGCGATGGGTAGGAGCTAATCACTGTTGTTGTTGGGCTGCTGCTGCTGGTGGTGGTGGTTGTTGTTTTTAATGCTATTATCTTGCCTCCCCCCCCACCCCCTTCTTCCCTCCCATCCACTCTCGGAGAGCAGCGCCCCTCTCAGGAGCACCGGGCTGATCTCCCCCCCCCCTCCCCCGCACAACTCTTGAACCTCCCCCGCTCTTTCCTCCCTCCCACCTCCACTTTCTCCCTCCCTCCGGCTCGTTTATTTCAATATTTATACCCCACATGCTTGGCTGTCAGCTGCTGCTCTCTTCAAGCGAGTGAAAGGATGAGCGAGCAGGCCGGTTTCCGAAAGGGATCTAACAAAGGTGATCAATATTTTAAGGGTCAGATCGTCAAGTAGGACCGGAGAAGAGGGACAGGCACCGGGGCTCCCTCTCTCTTTCCAGATGGGCCGCGTGTGCGCGCCTCTGCCCCGGCCGCTGAGACCCGAGGGTGGGGAGAGAACAAGCTGGCGCAGATGAAGTTAATGGAAAGTGTGTGCATGGGGAAGTGGCTCTGAAATCTGGATTGAGTATGACAGCAGGCAGCCCGTATTTGCTTTAGATAAGGGGGGCAGGGATGTGTTGGATTTTTTTTTGTTTGTGTTTGGTTTTTTTGCAAGCATTCCACTTGTCAGGCTCATGGCGTGAACTGCACGGTGTCAGTTTGCAACTAAGCACGCTGGAGCTACTCAATGTGTGTTTTTTTTAGAAGCTGCCCTTAATTCTGTGGTCCTTTCATATTATGTTTTATGTCGCACAAAGTGCCTTTAAATAATGATATTTCTGATTTTTCTTCATTAGTGTTACTGCCGCTTGGAGAGACTTTTTAAACCTTCAGTCCTTCCTTAACTGATGCACAGTTTGTAAGTAAAGTGCCTGGAAAGTGAACCTGGCAGTGAATTCAGTTTTTCCTGAAAGCTGAGATTTTCTTTTCCTCTAGAAGCTTGTGAAGAGAGAACACTGGGGATTCTGAATGCCAGTCCAGTTACATTCTGTATTTTCAGTCTGTGGCAGAGTTGATCTCTCAGCTCCTGGAACAAATGAACAAAAATCCTCTAGACAACTTTATATGTTTTTGAAATAAGAGATCTTGACATTGTTAAGCTGATACACCTTTCTTTAATAAGCCAGTGCTATACTGTTGTATTTATTGGCATAAAAAGCTGTCACTCTGTAACACCATTTTTGAATAATCATTAATCCACAGAGAATCGATGAAGCCCAAAGGTTACATTATAGTAATAATATAATAATTAATAATATTGATCTTTCCAGCAGGGAGAACTCTTTTAGGTAGTTACTACCAGACACTCCCATTCATACAAGACATAGTGGGGCAAATACATCCCTGGTGTAACTTCATTTGACTTCAGTGGAGTTGCCACAGGGATGAATTTGCCCTATTATTTCAACCTTGAAGTAATGTCCTTTCCTTTCCCAAGAGTAGGGTGACCAGATGTCCCAATTTTGTAGGGACAGTCCTGATTTTGGGGGCTTTTTCTTATATAGGCCCCTACTACCCCCCACCCCCTGTCACTATTTTTTACACTTGCTATCTGGTCACTCTACCCAAGAGTATCAAATGCTGAAGTCTCTGACCAGTTCTGGCCTTTCCATCTGAGAATAATATCTACCTTTGTTAAAAAAATTCAAACTTCTCTACCTGTAACTGTGCTACTCGATCAGTTTTAGACCTGTTAACAATTTCTTGGAGTGGTAGTTGATTTTCTGATCTTTAAGAATTACAGAGGAATATAATGGACGTCAAAGTGAAGAGCACTTCACACATGCCCATTCAAACACTTCTTGGAGTGGCCTGCCAGATGAGCTCATAGCATTCAGTGTGTGGCATATTTCCTCGTGTCAAATAAATATCTTCTTTGCATACATCAACCACTTTTGTCTCAGTGGTCAGTGGTTATTAATAATAATACAATGTTTCACTTCAAAGTAGTGATAAATAATTAATTCTCAACTCCCCAGTGAAGTATTTCAGTAAGCGATATTATCCCCAATTTACAGGTAGGAAAACAAAAAACAAAAAAAAAAGAGATTCAGTGATTTGCTTGAGGCCACGCATTGAGTCAGATGTAGAGACAAGAATTAGTGGTTTCTAATCCTGTATTTAGACAACACTGCCTCCTAAAGACCCAAAGATGCCTCATGGAAAACATTGCTCTAAGAGAGAGTTCTAGAATTATATGTATATAATCTTTTTTTTTTATTTTAGAAATAGAGGTATTTGCATAAAAACAAAAGGATTTTATTCCATATGTTATAATTACCTAGCTTTTCAATAAACATGGTGATATCTGATTTTTGCAACAGGCCCCAAATTCCATAACGAGATAATTCTCTCTGGAAACAAGAAAATGCTTGACAACAAAATTACAGAAATGGGGGCTATGAAGGGAACTGAATTGCTGCCGGAGCCTCCACTTTTGTGAGCATGGATCTCAAAGTTCAGTTTGGCCATGCGTGGATGTGAAAAGGGCTTGCATATTAGTACTTCAGAAGCTCGTAGTAAGTGGTTAACAAACAGGCTGCCCTTTGTGTGAGACTGTATATTTTTTGGGTGGGTTATTCAACATGGGTTCAAAATACAGAAAGGTCTCCCTAGTGATCCTGTTACCTGAAAAGAGAAAACCTGAGTGGGGAAAACAAAATCTGAAGTACAGTTGATTTGGTTCTGAAATAAAGGGTTGAAATGCAATGAAAGATTGCTCCATGCTGGATTATTTTAAACAATATAATGGCTGTTGATTGCTGTACAATATTATGGCTAGCATGATGTTGCTAGCCTGTAAGCCAGAAGAGGCATGTACTGACTTAAACTATATAATTGGTTAGTGCTCCTTCAATGTTTTCAACACCAAATGATTAGGATGTTTCAGAACACTGAAAAACATACAAGTCAGCACTATAACATATTTGAATGTTATGCTTTGTAACATTATGCAGTGAGTTTCACAGAGCTTTCATTCACATCAATGAAACGAACATATCACATGCTTTTTGGTGTGTCATGTTGCCGAGACTGTGCCATCACACTGCTATCTTACGGTATGACAGAGCACAGATGGCATGCCTGAAAAGCTGGTATACAATATAACTTTCTTTTCACTGACAAACTGAAATTTCCTCTCATAGACTCATAGACTCTAGGACTGGAAGGGACTTCAAGAGGTCATCGAGTCCAGTCCCCTGCCCTCATGGCAGGACCAAATACTGTCTAGACCATCCCTAATAGACATTTATCTCATGGTAAGTATAAACAGTGTCCATTCCTTTCTGTTTGCTTGGTCTTATGCTACAAGAATGAATAGAAGGTTCTACTCATCTTGCTCATCCCTGAAATCTGGAGTTTCAAAAGACACTGCAAATGTGTGTTCATATATGTTTATCAGTTGATTAATGCTGAGAGCTACATTTTATCTTTTGAAATGTCAGAATGATGATTTGAGGGAAATGGGAGCAATTCTGTTTTAAGTAACATGAATGGTATTGGAATAAGATTATCTGTCACAGATTAAAATGGCATATGAATCATATAGTAATTCATTCATTAGTTTATGGATTCAGAGTCTTCCAGGGCGTGTCACAAATCCATGTGGTGGCTTAATGAAGTGGTAAGACCATAACCATTCCCAGTAGCTCAAAGTAATGAACAAATACACAGCACACTGGAATTGACCCTACAGCTGCAGTTCAAAGGACCATTTATGTATTTTAGCAAATCTTCTTTGATAGGTCTACCTGAGCTAATAAATATTAGAGTTTCTGCATTTTTTCTTCCTACTAGTGCATCAGTAGAAGGGATTTCAGGTGACTCCTCCTGAATGAGATTACGACTTTCACTGTTGTCTTTTTTGCTATACTGCAATCTCCTAGAATGATCACATTAGACCTATTATCTTCTGAAGTGGGGATGATGGACGCTAACCTCAGCTGGAATTATGTCTTTTTGGAAGACATTCAGTGAGATCTCTAACATTTTCCAGTAAGAAGCTCAATTATCCTCCTTCCAAATGGACTCAGTTTCCGCTAATCATTCTTTTCTGAAAAAGCCACATTTTCTTTCCTTATTCTCTACATCACCTTTGTCCATTCAACAGCCCTAAACAAAACCCTCCTTCTGGTCAACATCTCCACTACAGAAGATGCCTTTGATTCTCTTAGAAAGACAGTCACATCCTATAGACTGCCTCCTAAATCTTCTGCTGTATTGAAAAGAGGATAGATCCACCTGCTGCAGATGCATAAACAAAGAGCATTGAACTCCTATTCATTTTTCCTGACTGCCTCCTCAGTCTGCTCTCAGTTTAAATCTTTTTTGAAGGCTATGGGTTAAGAAGTTGTGCTGATATGTTTGTGTAGTCTTCCTTCCCTCTCTCCTCTTGGTGTCTGATCTTTCTTAGCTGCTTTTGTTAAGATGTTCTATCACATCTAGCAATAGACTGCCAGATTAAATCAGCAGAGGCGAAACTAAATGACTAGCTTCCCTTTACAAATTTATGTCACGTGGAATAAATTCAGGTCTTACATTTATGCAAATTAAATAAATCACATGATTCTACTAAGCCTTTTTGTGGAAATATTTATATTTTCTCAACTGATACTTAACTCATATAGATAAGGCTCGTCTTAATATGTAACTAGAAGGCACAAGGTGTGCCACTAGAATTTCATAACTGGGTTTGGAAGAGGAGAAGAAATACTGGAAAATCAGCTTCTCTCTCACTTACTTACATGCCAAGTTTTGAGCACATGAATGGCTCTCCACCCCATAAGTGGTGACATCTTAAACACTATTAACAGTGCTGGGAGTTGGCTAGAGAACCCTCATTAGGGGTTGCATGAGGTCATACACCTAATCATTGGCAGAGCTTGACTAAAACCCAGGACTCACCTGCCCAGGAGACCATACTGCCTCCGAATGAGTCATAAATCACTGATTGATGACATTATCTTAACTGTATTATGGAAGCTTAAAGATTCATATGAATTTAGAAAAATGGTAGTTAATAAAAAGATATAAACCTATATTATTTTGGTGGGAGGGTTTTAAGTATAAAACCTCTGAATATAGAAATACAAGACATTTTATTGAGGAGAATAAAAACAGACAGCTAGAGCTAGAAACAGAAATTTCATCAACAAAGATTTACTTTCCTTCATTCCTGGATTCTAGTAGATAGAACATTAGAAGACACAAGAAATCGGTGCAAGGTATAGATTCCTCATTAGAAGTTTTTAAGCAAACATGTCTGAGCCTAGAAAATGTAGTCAGCAAGACCTTTCTGTAGATTTTCAGTCAGGCAGTGGGAAAAAGTTAATCAGAATGTCAATATAAACATTTTACTCAGCAATATTGTGAAGTGATAATAGGGGATTTATCACCATTTTTCATATAATGGCATACATTAATTGTCAGGACATTTTTTGTGTGGGAGCCCTTAGCTCCACAACTTGCTTACCAGCCATTGGTCTACCACATCTTGAGTTTATTGACCCATAAAATGAGCTGGGCATATATTTATAGTATAGTATGTAGTGTAATGATAAAAAAGTCTTTCAATCTTGACATCAAGTTATGTATACACATTTTAAATGTTCAGCATGCAAAGACTACACGATGGGTACATTCCTAAATTAATAAAAATAAGGGGAAACTTTGATGAATACAAAGATGCCTCAGTCAATATTTGCATCTATCAGTAAATCTTGAAAGTCAACATCTGTTTATTCATATAACAGTTACATACTAATTTATTTAATACTTGCTAGGAACAGTTCTCTGTTTTTCCATAGAGTTTCTGAAACTTAACAATATCATTCACATGAAGCTCTCCAAAGCCATCTTTGAGCCATCTACCCATCATTCCAACTAGTTTCTTTCTGTGCCAAGAGTTGGACTCCATGAGTCCTGAATTCTATGAAAATGTAGTGTGGGTGTGTGTGAGAGGGAGGGAGAGAGAGAGAGAAAAGCTGTCTGCGCTTTGTTAACAACAAAAATATTTTACCTGGCCAATTTAACTGTTTCGGTGTCATGTGTGTTTATTTTATTTTATTCATTTTTTTTAATTTATTGCAGTTTGAACTGGTGGAACAACTTGACTTTTTTAACTAACGAGACTTATCTGTATGTTTTTTATAGATTGGTTCTTCAAAGAACCTCCCATCTTTTCCTCCTAAATAATAAATAAAATAAATATTTGTTTAAGAAATTGTCGAACTGTTCTTTACAAAGTTAAGTGTGACTTTATATAAGGCTGCAGAGTCAAAAGGCAGCAGCGTGTACTGCCCAAGTATGCCACATGATTTTTGTGTTCCTTTCATATATGAACATCAAAACAATTTACTTGATTTTTACTATATGTGTTATGCCATTAATTGTTTAATTTTATTTGGGGTATCCCAAGAACAGCACTAGAGAGTGGGTCAAACTGTGAAATTTTAAAATGAAAATTCTTGATTTGCCGACATTCTATATTGTGATGAGCTAGCAAGGCAAGACCCTCGTCTTGCTTTGGGTGCAGGTGGATGGCATGCCTAGAATTATTGTTCAATAAAAAATAAAGATAAAGATATATTAGCCTATAAACTGCAAAGTTCATAAAGCTTTCTTGAAATTTAAAATTTGTAAGATTCCAAGTACAGCAGTTCTTTCAAAATGCAACTGATGCGCCCTATGGGTACAGATTTGTCCTGTCCACAGCGCACCTGGTCAGTTCTGCTACACAGGGGAAGCGACTGCAGAATACATAGATCCTGTGGAGCGTGACTACAGTGCTTTGCAGCAGCTCTCTATACCATATCAGGGAGGAAAAGAGCAAGCTGGGGGAAGGGTAAGGCTGGTTTATTATGCACTTCTCTTACTTCCATCCCCAACCCAAAGTGATAGCACAGGAACGGAGGTTAGTGTAGCCATTCCCGTTCTGCTCTACATCCTGCAGTAGGGAACATTCTAAATCCCATGGACTCTCACCAGCAAACTAGCTGATTATTCCGGCTATGCATTGGAATACAGATTTTGTCCCTAATTATCACCTGTAGTTTAATCAAACAACTCCATATGATTCTGGGAAATCTGAACTGCAGATTTTCTGGTTTCTCTAAAGACAACTACTCTAAACAAAGGGAATGAAAATAAGGGTTTAGAACAGACTCTTTCTAAGCCTTGTTCATGGCAGCTGTGATATCCCTCATTTTTGCCGACAAACTGGGAAGACCTGCAGCTCAGATTTCTCAGGATCTTAAGATTTTTTTAATGTAATGAGTTTTAAAACAATGGTGATCTATGTAAACTTTTGGGCTCTTTGTTCTGTTTCACAGACTATAATCTTTTCTGATGAGAAATATAGTAGCACAAGAGTACAAAGTTCCAGTAGATGCATTTCTTGCAATGCTTACTTTGAACTCAACTTTCTGTCTTACAATCATTGCCATGATTATAGTAATCAGAGGCTTCATCTACGCATTTCAGTGTCAGTACCATTCAGACTTTTATATTCATTAAAAATGGTACAGTTTCAATGTTTGGTTTCATTTGCTTTAAAAAAGTAAGGTTAAGCAATATTTGTTTTGTTGCAGTAAATTCCCTGACTCAGGAAAGTACTACTACAAAAAATATATATTTTCTTAGGTGCATTTGCAGTGATCATGTTATATGTTAAACTACGTAACAATGAGGCTTTAGAAGAGCAATGTTAAGAAAAATGGTGTTCAGTAATTGTTTCTCCAGCCATGTGGTACACAGCTTTGGCCATTGTTACTGTATGTGTGGAGTCACTGGAAGTTCAGCAGAAGCAAGCTGATTGGATATGAACTTATTTTTAATATAATCTCACCTCTGGTGAGATAAACGCAGTTGTCAGTATTTCTACATATTCTAGGTTGTTGAACTAGTTCTCTAGAAAGAGACCATCTGTTGTAATAGTTGCATCAAAGTCATCAGATAACTGGGAGCAAACCATACAGTGAACTATGATGTAATTGAAACCTGAAATCTACAGATTTATCTTTTAGTTTGATCAGATACTCACTGGTTCTGTAGATCTAAAGAGCTAGGTCTATTTCATACTTCAGAACCAGAATTCAGCAGTCCCTGCTCCTCAAAGCATATATTTGATTTGTACTGTTCTGCAGTGGCATCCAGGGCTTTCCTAATACAACACAGTAGAGAGTCAGATACATTTCTAAAATAATTAAAATCTTCTAAAGAATTTCATTTGAAAAAATTTCTTTTAAATCTTAAGGTTTTTTGAAAATGTCAGATTGTTATCACAGAACACCGGTGTCTTCAATTTATCCCCAGGAAAGGTATTGGACAGAAAACAGCAGTGCAGGCTTCCCGGTACTAACCTGCCTTTAAGCCCTACTATAGAGAAACCAACTCTAGGGGGTTAGACTTTTCAGTCTCTATGCCCATTCAACCCTTGGCTTCTTTGGCTAGACCTTGAACAAGAGTCCCAGTTGCTTCTAAAAGTGGTATTGGATTAATATATGAATATTAGTCCAGTAGTAACGACTGTGACCACTAACTCACTTCATGTCTGCCTGCAAACAGTCATCAAATGGTAATAACTATTAATCACCAATGATTTCTGCCTTATTTGAACTGGTGACTTCGGTGTGAAATATTCCATACTCCCATTATCTACCCCTGTGAGCTACTGAGTCCCACAGAATGCCTTAGCTTTAGTTTGGACTATCAGCCAAGAGTATCACAAGCCAACAGAAGTTGAATGATCTGTAGAGTTGACATATTTAGAGCCTTTAGCTTTCCAGAGTACTAGGTTACCAAAAGAAGGCAGCATAAACGCTGACTAGACTAACCCAATATCAGCAATGTATCTGATAACAGAATATGAAGTAGCAAATATGAATATTTTCAATGGAAGAAATGTTAAAAACTAGGTAATCAAACCATTGCACTGGTAATCATATAATCAGAAATGTAGGCCTAGAAGGGACCTTGAAACATCATCAAGTCCAGCCCTCTATACTGAGGCAGGACCAAGTATAGGGAGCTTAGCGAACAGGAGCTGCTAACAGGGAGTTTTGCAAGGGAGTTCTCCAGGTGAAGGAGGAGCACATACAGCATCTGTGGGGTAAGTGACTGTCTGCAGTGTTTGGGTTTGTGTGTGTGTTCGGGGGTTACTTGCTGTGTGCTGAGCTTGTGTTTGTCAGTCTGTTTGGTTTGTTTGTTTGAAGGACCGTGTGCTGTAGCTGGCAGTTGGAGGTGGAGCTACTAGGAAGGTTTGAAAGCTAAAGCCTCTGGTAATTGGCTGAACCTTAACCAGTGGGCGGGGCATTCACTCAGGCCAGGGCTTTATAAAAGCTGCGCACAAGCGACCAGGGAGCTTAGTGAACAGGAGCTGCTAACAGGGAGTTTTGCAAGGGAGTTTAGAAGGGGAGTAGGAAGCGGGGGGGGTCCCTTGTCAGTCTCATCTGTGACCCATTGGTCCCCTGAACCCATAACCTGAGCCACATCGAAAACCTTTCTGTTTACAGCAGAGAGGAGTGGATAGGGAGCTGTAGACAGGAATTTGAGAGCGTTTGACAGAGGGAGGCTTACAATGGTGAGGAGGACCCGCAACACCTGTGCCAGCACTGCTTCTGTCTCCTCCACCTGTGCCTGTAGCCAGACAGAGCACCGAAGCATGGATGCTTTTACCCAAATTCTGGTGTGGGCTTGCAAAGACTGTAATTTGCAATTTCCACTTACTGATATCCAGGCTGGGGGTGGCATCCAATGTGAAAGGTGCCTACTGGTGGAATCTCTCAGGCAGCAGGTGGGAGAGCTACAGGAGGAGGTGGCCAGGCTGAGGAACATCTATGTCCATGAGCAATTCCTGGACAGTATCCATGTGGAGACAGCTGATGGTGCTGTCCCAGTTGACAGGACTACTGACACTCCAGTGAAGGAGGAGATGCCTCAGGGTGTATCTGACACACCAGTGGAGGAGGAGGCTCAGGGTGGACACAGCCAGCTGGTTACTTCTAGCAGCAGGCAGTGCTCCACCGCTGCTGCGAACCCTCCTGTTGTGGTAAAAGATAACCGTTATGCTCTTCTTGATACAGGAGAGAAGAAATCACCCCCAACAGTTAAGGGGGTGAAGCCTCGTACCCCTAAGGCTGGGAGGTCTGCTGCCACCACTGATAAGAAACGTAGGGTAGTGGTGGTTGGAGACTCTCTGCTGAGGGGGACGGAGACACCCATCTGTCGCCCTGACCGTTCATCCCGGGAGGTATGCTGCCTGCCAGGGGCCCGTATCCGAGATGTTACAGAGGCTTTGTCGAGGATTATCCGGCCTTCTGACTACTATCCCATGCTACTCATCCATGTGGGCACAAATGATACTGCGAGGTGTGACGCTGAGCAGATCAAGAGTGACTACAGGGCTCTGGGAGTACGGGTTAAGGAGTTTGGAGCGCAGGTGGTATTCTCTTCGATTCTTCCTGTTGAAGGTAGGGGTCTGGGCAGAAACAGATGCATCGTAGAGGTGAATGCCTGGCTGCGAAGATGGTGTCGCCAGGAGGGCTTTGGCTTCCTCGACCACGGGATGCTATTTGAGGAAGGACTGCTAGGAACAGATGGCGTTCACCTTTCGAAGCGGGGAAAGGCCTTATTTGCGCACAGACTGGCTAACCTAGTAAGGAGGGCTTTAAACTAGGTTCGACGGGGACAGGTGAGCAAAGCCAACAGGTAAGTGGGGAACAAGACCTGGGAGATGGGTTGGAAACAGGAGGGAGCATGGGCTATAATGGCAGAGAAGAAGGAGGGTCAGGGCAAAGCTGGGAGGCAAGATCAAACCAGTATCTTAGATGCCTTTATACAAATGCAAGAAGTATGGGTAATAAGCAGGAAGAACTGGAAGTGCTAATAAATAAATACAACTATGACATTATTGGCATTACTGAAACTTGGTGGGATAATACACACGACTGGAATGTTGGTGTGGATGGGTATAGTTTGCTCAGGAAGGATAGACGGGAAAAAGGGAGGAGGTGTTGCCTTATATATTAAAAATGTACACACTTGGACTGAGGTGGAGATGGACATAGAAGACGGAAGGGTGGAGAGTCTCTGGGTTAGGCTAAAAGGGGTAAAAAACACAGGTGATGTCGTGCTGGGAGTCTACTACAGGCCACCTAATCAGGCGGAAGAGGTGGATGAGGCTTTTTTCAAACAACTAACAAAATCATCCAAAGCCCAAGATTTGGTGGTGATGGGGGACTTCAACTATCCAGATATATGTTGGGAAAATAACACCGCGGGGCACAGACTATCCAATAAGTTCCTGGACTGCATTGCAGACAACTTTTTATTTCAGAAAGTTGAAAAAGCTACTAGGGGGGAAGCTGTTCTAGACTTGATTTTAACCAATAGGGAGGAACTTGTTGAGAATTTAAAAGTAGAAGGAAGCTTGGGTGAAAGTGATCATGAAATCATAGAATTTGCAATTCTAAGGAAAGGTAGAAGGGAGTACAGCAGAATAGAGACAATGGATTTCAGGAAGGCGGATTTTGGTAAGCTCAGAGAGCTGATAGGCAAGGTCCCATGGGAATTAAGACTGAGGGGAAAAACAACTGAGGAAAGTTGGCAGTTTTTCAAAGGGACGCTATTAAGGGCCCAAAAGCAAGTTATTCCGATGGTTAGGAAAGATAGAAAATGTGGCAAAAGACCACCTTGGCTTACCCTTGAGATCTTGCGTGACCTACAAAATAAAAAGGCGTCATATAAAAAATGGAAACTAGGTCAGATCACGAAGGATGAATATAGGCAAATAACACAGGAATGCAGAGGCAAGATTAGAAAAGCAAAGGCACAAAATGAGCTCAAACTAGCTATGGGAATAAAGGGAAACAAGAAGACTTTTTATCAATACATTAGAAGCAAGAGGAAGACTAAGGACAGGGTAGGCCCACTGCTCAATGAGGAGGGGGTAACAGTAACGGGAGACTTGGAAATGGCAGAGATGCTTAATGACTTCTTTGTTTCGGTCTTCACTGAGAAGTCTGAAGGAATGTCTAGTATAGTGAATGCTTACGGGAAGAGGGTAGGTTTAGAAGAGAAAATAAGGAAAGAGCAAGTAAAAAATCACTTAGAAAAGTTAGATGCCTGCACCAGGGCCTGATGAAATGCATCCTAGAATACTCAAGGAGTTAATGGAAGAGGTATCTGAGCCTCTAGCTATTATCTTTGGGAAATCATGGGAGACGGGGGAGATTCCAGAAGACTGGAAGGGGGCAAATATAGTGCCCATCTATAAAAAGGGAAATAAAAACAACCCAGGAAACTACAGACCAGTTAGTTTAACTTCTGTGCCAGGGAAGATAATGGAGCAGGTAATCAAAGAAATCATCTGCAAACACTTGGAAGGTGGTAAGGTGATAGGGAATAGCCAGCATGGATTTGTAAAGAACAAATCGTGTCAAACTAATCTGATAGCGTTCTTTGATAGGATAACGAGCCTTGTGGATAAGGGAGAAGCGGTGGATGTGATATACCTAGACTTTAGTAAGGCATTTGATACAGTTTCGCATGATATTCTTATAGATAAGCTAGGAAAGTACAATTTAGATGGGGCTACTATAAGGTGGGTGCATAACTGGCTGGATAACCGTACTCAGAGAGTAGTTGTTAATGGCTCCCAATCCTGCTGGAAAGGTATAACAAGTGGGGTTCCGCAGGGGTCTGTTTTGGGACCGGTTCTGTTCAATATCTTCATCAACGATTTAGATGTTGGCATAGAAAGTACGCTTATTAAGTTTGCGGACGATACCAAACTGGGAGGGATTGCAACTGATCTGGAGGACAGGGTCAAAATTCAAAATGATCTGGACAAATTGGAGAAATGGTCTGAGGTAAACAGGATGAAGTTCAATAAAGATAAATGCAAAGTGCTCCACTTAGGAAGGAACAATCAGTTTCACACATACAGAATGGGAAGAGACTGTCTAGGAAGGAGTATGGCAGAAAGAGATCTAGCGGTCATAGTGGACCACAAGCTTAATATGAGTCAACAGTGTGATACTGTTGCAAAAAAAGCAAACATGATTCTGGGATGCATTAACAGGTGTGTTGTAAACAAGACACGAGAAGTCATTCTTCCACTTTACTCTGCGCTGGTTAGGCCTCAACTGGAGTATTGTGTCCACTTCTGGGCACCGCATTTCAAGAAAGATGTGGAGAAATTGGAGAGGGTCCAGAGAAGAGCAACAAGAATGATTAAAGGTCTTGAGAACATGACCTATGAAGGAAGGCTGAAGGAATTGGGTTTGTTTAGTTTGGAAAAGAGAAGACTGAGAGGGGACGTGATAGCAGTTTTCAGGTATCTAAAAGGGTGTCATCAGGAGGAGGGAGAAAACTTGTTCACCTTAGCCTCCAATGATAGAACAAGAAGCAATGGGCTTAAACTGCAGCAAGGGAGATTTAGGTTGGACATTAGGAAAAAGTTCCTAACTGTCAGGGTAGTTAAACACTGGAATAGATTGCCTAGGGAAGTTGTGGAATCTCCATCGCTGGAGATATTTAAGAGTAGGTTAGATAAATGTCTATCAGGGATGGTCTAGACAGTATTTGGTCCTGCCATGAGGGCAGGGGACTGGACTCGATGACCTCTCGAGGTCCCTTCCAGTCCTAGAGTCTATGAGTCTGAGTCTATAAGTATACCTAGGCCATCCATGACAGGTGTTTGTCCAATGTGTTCTTAAAAAGCACCAGTGACGGGGGTTCCACAACCTCCCTTGGAAGTTTATTCCAGAGTTTAACTGTCCTTATAGTTAGAAAGTTTTTTCTTAATCTCTGACCTAAATCTTCCTTGCTCCAAATTAAGCCAGTAGTTCCTGTCCTATCTTCAGTGGACATGGAAAACAATTGATCACTGTCATCTTTATAACAGGCCTTAATGTACTTGAAGACTATCATCAGGTCCGATCTCAGTCTTCTTTTCTTAAGACTAAACATGCCAAGTTTTGTTTTTTATTAAACTTTCCTCATAGGTCAGGTTTTCTAAACCTTGTATCATTTTTGTGGCTTTCTTCTGGATTCTCCAGCTTGTCCACATTTCCCAAAGTATGGATTCCAAAACTGGACACAGTGCTTCGGCCTCATCAGTGCTGAGTGGAGTGGGGCAAATATCTCCCATGTCTTACAAACAACATTCCTGTTAATACAGGGTAGAAAGATATTAGTCTGTCCTGCAACTGCATCAAATTAACTTGTATTCAATGTGTGATCCACTATAACCCCCAGATTCCTTTCAGCAGTACTACCACCTAGCCAGTTATTCCCCATTTTGTAGTTGTGCATTTGATTTTTCCTTCCTAAATGAACTACTTTGCTCTTATCTTTATTGATTTTATTTTGTTGAACGAAGACCAATTCTCCAATTTGTCAAGGTCATTTTGAATTCTAATCCTGTCCTCCAAAGTGTTTACAATCCTTCCATCTTAGTGTCATCTGCAGATTTTATAAGGATGCTCTTCACTTCATTATTAAAGTCATTAATGAAAATATTGAATATTACTGAACTCAAGACTGACTCCTACAGGAGCCCACCAGATATACCCTCCCAAATTTACATCAAACCATTGGCTACTGTTTGAGTACAGTCTTTTAGCCAGTTGTGCACCCCTTTTATAGTAATTTAATCTAGACCACATTTCCCTAGTTCGCTTATGAGGATGTCATGTGGGACTGTATTAATATCCTTACTAAAACCAAGATATATCACGTCTACTGCTTCCCCCCCCATCCACTAAGCTGGTAACCCTGTCAATGAAAGACGTTAGATTGATTTGGCATGATTTGTTCTTCACAAATCCATGCTGGCTATTCCTTAAAATCCTATTATCCTCCAGGTGCTTACAAATTGATTGTTTAATAATTTGTCCCCCTATCTTTCCAGGTATGAAAAGTTAGGCTGACTGGTCTATAATTCTCTGGGTCCTCTTTGTTCTCCTTTTTAAAGATAGTTACTATGTTTTTCCTTTTCCAGTCTTCTGGGACTTCACCCATCCTACAGGAATTCTCAGAGATAATCACTAATGATTCTAAGATTGCTTCAGCTAGCTCCTTCAATGCTCTAGGATGAATTTAATCAGGTCCTGCTGACTTGAATATGTCTAACTTATCTAAATATTCTTTAACCTGTTCTTTCCCTGTTTTGGCTTGCATTCCTTCCCACTTGCTATTAATATTAATTGTGTTGAGTATCTGGTCATCATTAACATTTTTAGTGAAGACTGTAGCAAAAGAGGCAGTAAGCACCTCAAGCTTCTTGATGTCATCCGTTGTTAGCTCTCCTTCCCCACTATTCCTCTGTCTTTCCCTTGCTCCTAATGTATTTAAAGAATGTCTTCTTATTGCCTTTTATGTTCTTTGCTAGTGTAACTGATTTTGTTCCTCCATGATTATGCTGTTTTTTTGTACTCCTCCTTTGCAATCTGTCCATGTTTCTACTTTTTGCAGGATTCCTTTTTGATTTTCAGGTCATTAAACAGCTCCTGATGGAGCCATATTAGCCTCCTACTATTCTTCCTATCTTTCCTTCACATCAGGAGAGTTTGCAGTTGTGCCTCTATTATTGTCTCCTTGAGAAACTGCTGGTGCTCCTGGTCATGATGCCTATCTGGCGGAGGCACCCACACATGCAGGCAGAGGAAGAGCTAGCAGTGGTTTTAGTGACATGCCATTTTCCTCCCATGGTGGGTTCTTCCTTGTAGAGAATCTGCAAGTTAAGGAAACAAAAACCAACACATAACTGTACCTCCCTGACTCCCTCTACTAGCAAACTCTGCTGGCCACAGGCACTGACTTTCTGCTTTCCCTGGGGTGTCCACCCTCTCTCTGCCCCCCACTCTGCCCCTTCCCCCCAAGCTCCCACCCTCACCCTGCCTTTTCTTGCCCCCATTCCACGCCCTCCTCCAAGGCTCTGCCCCTACCCCACCTTTTCCCATCCCCACTCTGCCGCTCCTCTGAGCACATCCTGCCCTCACTCTGCCTCTTCCCACCCCCACTTCTCCCCCTCCTTCCCAGCACCTCCCGCCTGCCACCAAACAGCTGATTGGAGGTAGATGGGAGGTGCTGGGGGAGAGAGGGAGGAGTTGACCATTGGGGCCTGCCAAACAGGTGATCGGCAGGTGGCTATTGAGCACCCTCTATTTTTTTTCTGTAGGTGCTCCACAGCCCTGGAGCACCCATGGAGTCAGCGCCTATGCAGCTGGCTAACTCCCTTGGGCTCTGAGAAGCCTTTGTTTTACCAGCCCCATTGCTTACCATCTTCAATATCATCAATCTTGTCAGAAACACAGTAGGAAAATGATAGTATCTGCTGGTGGTATTTACAAACTTGGGCCATTGTATGAGGGTCTCACAAAGTATGGAACTAAAATCATAATGGAAAATCTACAGATCCCTCTCTTTTTATGCAGAAAGATATCACAACACTTTGTAACAGTTATTAATTTTATTTATCTTTGCTAAACAACATGTGTATGAGTGATATTGTTACATACATGAAAAAAACACTGGTTCTTTATTGCCTGAAAAGTTTTTATGTAATAAGGCCAGACAATACTAAAGTTGAGAACAATATAAACCAGTTGGATTGCATATGTAAATGATTCATTCTGGTTGAACCTAAATAGTTTCGCGATTTCCCTGAAATCATGCAACATCCATTCTGATTGCATCTGCTAATCTTTGCTTCTTGGTTGTGTAGGGAAAATAGGGTGGTGTTTTAAGTAATTAAAATATAGGATGGGCTCAGGAATTATTTTTAATTATTTCACCTTTTTCCTGTATGTAGGTTACTTTGTCTTAGTTGAAGTTTTGAGAGAGACACTGCATTGGTCTATCATTTATACATTTATTAAAAGACTAAGCAAGCACTTATAGACCAGATATGAGTTTAAGCAAAATGTCACTAGCCAATTTAATGTATAGTTTTCCTAGCCTAATTTACAATAATACAGTGCAATAGTCGTATCAAGGTTATAACTGAAATATAATCAATAAATCAACAGTTCAGTTTATCTAGTTCACCAATTGCTACAATAAGTAATTAAATCAAATGGTAATGAACAAGTTAAGGAAAACAATTCTTTTAAGTCTTACAGGAAGGTTAAGAGACGAAGCCGTTCCCTTTGATTTAAGCCATTTAGCTAAGAGTCTGTTTAAGGCAGAGGCTAGTTCTTGTCTTGGTTTTAAACAAGTACTGCTCTTAAAATGATTTTGTGGTAATTTTCTTCTTTGGCTGTTCTCTCCCATTACACGTCACTGTTCTCACAAGCCTCCCACCTTTCGTTTATGTAATCTATTTCTCCCTTTTTTAACGCAATGGCTGCATCTCTTTGGCAGTCTTGCACAGCTTTAGGATGACACTCACCCTTACTTTTTAGATAATAGATTTAGGGATTTAGTGTCTACTTTGGGGAACTGTTAGACACATCCAAATGGATGTTAGAGCAATGTAAGCATCCTCAAATTACTCTACAGAAGGATCTTCATGCCTTCTTCACTTTAAGTCTTTAAGTTATATAATTGGTCTTAGTTTAGAAATAAGTTGATATTTACTGGTATTTCTATCAATGATAGGATGGACTTAAAGCTTTTCAAATGCAGGAGAAGATCTGGTCTCTTCCCTCTCAGTTGTAGACTTCAGGCTTGGCTTAGCCAATGGTTAGAGTCTTTCTAACATCTCCTTCTTTGGCTGGCCAGTCCAGGGAAGAGAACAGCATGCAACTTTGGGTGTCGTTATTGATGCAAGAGAGCCTCCCCACTTCCTTCTGCATGGTTAGGATGTTTTTGCAGGGATCAGTGTGCCCTTACTCTGCCTCAGGGGTCACCTCGATATCTTCACAGGCCAATAAGGTGTTACAGCCTGGGAGATGTAATTTGACATGAACAAATTGCCTGGCCTCTTTTTCTTGATGTTACATAGAAGATTCCAGGTTTGTTTGTATGTACATATCTTGCAACAATTCGTTAATAACCACAGAGAAATGTCTCTCAAAAAGTGGACACAAAAAGGTGCCACATGATAAGGGACTGGTAGGCAAACTTCTGCATAGGCCCAAGATATAAATGTCTTAATTATTTAAATATAATTAATGACTCATCAGCATTTGCATGCCCACATAGTTTCACAGATCCTTGTGACAATGTGTTAGTTATGACACTGGGAAAGCAACACTGAGAGGTGGGGGCAGAGTCTAGGGCAAGTGAATGACCTTACTTTAATAACCTTTTGCTTGCAAGCCAGAAAGCGGCTTCAGACATTTTCAAATAATGCCAATTTTCATTAAATATTTAGCCAACTAAATTTACTCAGCCCTAAATCCAAATGTGGCCTATGTTGACTGCATCTAGCTCACAGGAGATAAATTATAGTTTTATCTGAATTTCCACATTCTTCTCTTGAATATAATTTTTTAAAAAACCACAGAAGACATCCATAAGACAGATTTCTGATAAAGATACTCAGAACACAAATTCTGCTCTTACGCATGCTGATGTAAATATGGGATAATTCTACTGAAGTCAATGGCTGTGATTCCTGTGTATACAAAGGCCCCTTTACATGGCCAGAGTGATGTAAAGGGGCCTGAGTGTGAATGAAAATCAGGCCATAGAACTTGTTCTGTTTTACACTAGTGTAACTGAGAAGAAATTGGTGCTTAGACTGTATTGAAAGAAGCATCATGCATTTTAGGCCACATAGTCCATAATATGTGGTAAAAAAGTGAATGTGCACCCAATGTATGTCCTCCCTCCCCCTATTGCCACTCCTGCATTTGTCACCTCCATCCGCAGAGCAGCAGACTCCACTAGTTCTGCTGAAGAGGGTCCTTCACAGGGAAAAAGAGGGCTGGATTTACTCCTCATGAAATTTGAGATTTTGAAACAAGGCCCTGGCATATTGCACAGGTTATGACTGAAAGCAAAACTTAGTTCTTATTATCTCTTATGCTAAATATTGATCCTGTCCAATAAACATTTATGATTCTCCTAAATCTGTTATATTATGAATAAATCTAGATGAAAATATTAGAAATAGCAGAATAAAAACACTATTTCTTGTCCCTACCTGCAGGTATATGGGATCTTGGGGAGCAATTACCACACAGGTGGGGTGCCAATTAATTTCTTTATTAAAGGAAAAAGGAAGTGGTGGGAATTTAACAATGAAATACGATGGGATGGGGTATATAGGGTGTTTACAATAGACAATGATGGGGGGGTTCTTATTGAACAGTGTAGGGAGTTTTAACAGTGGGGTACAGTAAGTGGGGTTCAGCACAATGGGGTACAGTACAGTCAATAAGCGTATCAAAAAGAAATGCAAAATAAAATGGTAGCATCTATATAAAATGGTCAACAATCTTAGATAGAATTTATTAAGTGGTAGGTGGCCTTATACACAATGTAACACAATGGTATCAATGCAAATACAAAGTATATTAGAAAAGTGGAAGCAACCAATGGGGTGTTATAATTACAAGTAAAATGTGAATATAAGTGAATTTATGCAATGTAACGGTATAAAAGAAAAGTAATGACTTAATTTGTGAGGCTAGGATAGCAGATAATCTGTCAAGGAACGGGAGGGGAGTGAATGATTAGTGGCAACTGATGAAAGGAGAGTGCGTCTGGAACCAGCGAGAGACTGAAGCCCTGCAGGGTAAGGACAACAGAGCAGTGTGATGGTGATCTTCGGTAGGGGAGGGGCAGCGGAGAAGTGTAAAGAAGGGCTAGAGAGAGGTTTAAGCAACAAGCAGACACCAAAAATAAAGGAAAAAAAGCGGCAAAGGGTCTGGGAAGTTTCACAGGGGGAGAAGCAGCAAGGGGTTTGGGGAGTTCGGAGGGTAATGCAGACGCGGGTGGGAGGGGGGAAGCAGCAAGGAGTTGGGAAGTTCGGAGGAAGTGCAGATGTGGGGGGAAAAGCAGCAAAGGGTTATAACAGGGAGACACGGAGAAGCACACAGAGAGGGAGATTGGAGCGGGGAAAAACAGACACGGGAAAGTTCAGGGAGAGATCGGGACAGCGGGAAGACGAATTTAAGCAGCAAAAACCTTATCTGTCTTAACCAACGACTAGGCAAAACAACAAATATCACAATTCTAAGCAAAGCTCTAACAAGCAACTATACGGAGCAACAAAACAGTAAACTATAACAAGGCAGGTGAACTTACAAGCTCTACTTATTAAACTAAAAAAAACAAAACCTATGGTGCACCTTATGCTATGGGGAAGTCACAGAGGGCAGAGTGGTATGTGCCCAGGATACAACTCCCAAGGAAGCCAAGGGATGGTGGCTGAAGCCAAGGGATACAGCTGAAAGCAGGGAGCCCCGAGGCAAAGCCCACAGGAACAGAACTAAGCAGCGCACAAACTTAATTTTAGCAGCAAAGCGCTGCGGAGTTTGAGAGGTTTTAAGACACAGACCAAGGTTTAGCTTGAGTCTGTGTGCTGGGGAAACAGAGCCAGCAGCTAAAATAATAAAATAAAAGTAGGGAAAGTTTCACAGAGGGATTCTTACCAATCCCCAAGGCAGCAGCAAAGGCAGAAGCAGCAAGAACATCAGAAGGCTCGGTACAGTCTCAATAATCAGGAGATCTCTCAGGTAGCAATTCGTTCTTCGTGGGGGGGGTTTCAAAAAATGGGAGTATGCTCAAAAATAAAACGAGAGCGGAGAAAGGACCCCCCAAAACCCCTGGCTGATCAGACCAGGCAGCAATGCAGGAACCTTTCTGATGTTGATTTCAAAAATGTCTGTTTTTAAAGGAAAACTCAGGCAGTTTCCCGCCAGTAATCCTGATAGGCTCCCTCTGTCACAGGGGAGGAGGCACAGGGAAAAACCAGGCAGGTGAGCACAGAAACATGTCTGGGCAGAGTCCTGTGCAATAGGTGACTCAAAAGCACATGAGGCCTATGACTCATGCCCAGGATCTTAAAAACACAATAGGTCTTGCAGCTCTGGACATTGCCTGCCCTACACCGAGCCCAGGTTCAACGAGGTGATAACAGGACTAACCCTTTGAACAGGGTAGTGGTCCCATTTAGCACACAGCCCAAGTGGCCATCCCTTTGAGAAGGGCAATGGCTCTTGTTAAACAATTCAAGGGGCCCTCCCTTTGAGAAGGGCAGTGGCCCTGGTAAGCAACTTAACAGCCAGGGAAGGGCGGCCACAGGAGGAGAACAAAAACAAAATGGAGTATGGGGACAGCTGTAAGAAATAAAATGGAACAGACATTTCTTTTTATGTTTTAGTCCCCTCTTCAGTTTGTATTTTTTTAATTATTTTTTTTGCAAGGCTTTCATAATTAAAACTTAAATTGCATCTTGCTTTTTACCCCAAACTATGGGTTTTCTTTATTTTTTTGCTAGGCTAAGGTATGCTAGCCCGATCAGGATCTTCCTTCCATTCCAGCTTCCACCACCCATAACCTTGTTTTATAATCAAAGGGGAGGTAAAGGGAAAGCAGCAATATTAATACACTTTCCCATGCAGTCTCTCTGGGAATAGTCTTTTTATAAATGTCTTGAACTTGACCTCTTTGAAAGGCACAAAGGTCCAACACACATTTTTAAAGTTATATTTAAATATATGTATTTTTTTAATTCTGTGAAGACGTTTGAAACCTGGCCCTCAACACACAGAGCATAAATCTTTCAGGATAGTCATACAGTAAAAGTGATGCGTGAAGCAGATAACACTGCTCTACAGCCAAAATGCTTCTGAAATAAATGTAGTCCAACTTTACTAATTCTGGGTCACTGAGAATGAAAATGATGCTTAAAATTGTTGATTGGCTCTAGTTTTCAAGATATGCTATTGGGTCAGTGTATACGACCCTTCACTTGGGAATGGCGGAGGATAAGTGAGTTATAAAGGGAAGGGATCTCAATTTAAACCAGAAATGACTAAAATACATCTTTGACTGGATCTATGAATAAATCTATGACTGGGTTTGGACAGTACTTGCTTTTTAGGCAAAACAATGAATGATGCAATCTGAAGCTGGTATTGCATCATACATGATATGAATTGCATCATATTATTCCTAGAAGTCATGGATGATGCAATCCTAATGAAGCTTACATCACTCTGCTGAACAAATTGCCCTATCTCAGCTCTAGAAATCATACAGTGTGGTGCTCTCTTATTTGTCAGTGTTTGATTTTGCAAAGGGACACATTTCTGTTTAGCCAAAGTGAGCAGAGATGCCTCGTACTTGTGTGAACAATGCAGATAACTTCTGCTATGTTTGTGGTGAAGTGACTTTTGCATCACAAAAGCGCAGTATAACCACTGTGGTTAAGAAAGCCTATCACCTTTATTTTGGCTGCAAAATTGGAGATCAGGACAAGAGGTGGGCCCCACACATATGCTGCAACACTTGTGCAAAAAATCTTCGCCAGTGGTTGAACAGGGAAAGGAAATCTATACCTTTTGCAGTGCCAATGATTTGGAGAGAGCCAACAGATCATACCAGCAATTGTTACTTCTGCATGGTGCCTCCAGTTGGGAAAGGTGTGTCAAAGAAGAAAAAGTGGACTGTGCATTATCCAAACATTCCATCAGCTATATGCCCAGTACCCCACGGAGAAAGACTGCCAGTTCCTAATGCACCAGAATCATTCTCACTTGAGTCAGACGAGGAAGAGGAAGAGGATGAAACTTCTGGTCCTGAACCATCAATGTCACAGGACCCACATTTTCTCCCATCCTCCTCGGAACCACGCCTCATAACACAAGGTGAACTGAATGACCTTGTCAGGGATTTGGAACTACCCAAGAGTAAGGCAGAGCTGTTGGGCTCCAGACTACAGCAGTGGAATCTCCTGGCAGGCTATCAGGGCAAATGGAGCCCATCAATGCTTGCAGATTACTGCTGGACAGTGACAAGAGATGCTCCATTTAATGAATACAAAAGACAAGCCAAGAAACGCTGAGTAGACGCTGAATAGGACTAAACTATGTACATAATAGTTTTTTGCCTTTTGTTTCATAATAAATTGTATTTATAGAACCCTTTTGCTGATTTTTAAAGTGTTACATAAACAGGACAGGTGAAATATTATCATGTAAAGCAACCATAAACACATGAAAAGACCTAGGTTTACAATTTATGATTAAAACTCTACCATCTACACAATATACATAGACATAAAATGTAAAAACTTAAATATCTTAGAAACAGTAGCCAATCAGTTGTTTTAATTGTCATATTTGAATTCAGCACATCAAAATACATAATAAATATCACATTTTATCTCTGAAGCAGACGACTTCTCAAAAATTGTAGACCAGTGTAATTTTAGGAAAACCCCTAAAACAGTTCTTTTGCTTTGCTTTTCATGCCATCTTATATATACCTTCTCTGCAACACTACCAAAATAATCAAATTCCAATGAATACTATTATGATTTCATCGCCTTGGCATTTGAACTTGCAAATACAATTTAGCAATGAATTAGGAGGGAGAAAAGTTTTGCCTGCCACACCCTCATTATAAAAAACGTTCTTGGGAGCCAAGCATTCCGGGCATCAGAAAGATTTACAATAACAGTATAAGTAGCTACAATGAATTTGGGAGCAAGAGTGTTATAATAGATTTTCACTATGAATTAGGTTTTATAAGTAATTTTACCAAGACATAATAAATACTTAGGGATATAATTTTCCCTCAGTGAATCTGTACACTAACTAATAGTAAAGTTGATAGGAATTCCATTGAGATGGGAATATACATACATCTTGGTTCTTGCAGCTTGTCTGGTTTGCATGTGTTCTCATTAAAGGTATTGGCTTGCGAGTCCTGGATGCTGAAGTCCTCTGTCCACAGAAAATGGGTACAGTCCTGGCAGCAGCAGTACAAGCTTCCCACACTGCCTCTCCATTTCAGATCCTTACGGGAGTAATTCTCTGGGTCCATTCAGTGCTTAGCCTCTTTTTCTGAGACTGCCAACAACAGTGTATGTGGCAGTGAAATTTTGTAGTTTGGATGTCTACTTGGAATTGAACAGTTAGGTGGTACAACTCAGTCACTTAGAGCTACTAACCTGGGTGGAACTTGAACTAGTGACCTATAGGTGAGGTACCCTATAGACCATCATCAATATAATGTCTTGCTGTCTCATGTGCTTTCAGCCAGGTATATTGGCACACAAGGTTTATTCATATTTTCTCTTAACCTTCATTTTTCTAACTGTATTCAAGTGGGCAATTGTTCTTAGATCCAAGTCCTGAGCCATGCCGGAGCTCTGCTCTGTGTAGCTGAGGATTGCAGAAGACATAGGGCAGTTAAGCTATCTTTGCTCTTCACCTCTAATCTCTAAAGCTGCCCTACATTTCACCGAGCTTCAGTACCCCCTCCTCCACAGCCAGGTTTGCTGAAGTGCCATGTTGCCTCCCTCTCCTGATGTGTAGGGCTCACCTATGCTGAGGGAACTGGGAAAAGGGACATAGTAGCAGGGAGTCCTCAATTGCTCAGTTGAGGCCTGACCTAAATCCCATTGAAATCAATGGAAGAACTCTTGCTGAGTTAGTGAGTGAGTTTTGGGCCAGGCCTTTGGGGCAGCCGCTGGAGCAGCACAAAGAGACTAGAACTGGATTTGTCACTAGGGTGCAGTGTTCCTGAACATGCTTCTAGAAACCGCACCAAGGAGAACGTGTGCTCAGACACACCAGGAGTCAGATTCTGATCTCCGTTACACCAGGGTCCATTGCCTGACTCAGGCAAGTTGAATTTACAGGACTAGTTCTGAAGGCTTTAAAACAAAAGTCACAGGGGAGCATGAAAGAAGGGTGGGGGTATGAAGCTGCTGGAACATCTTAAGAGACAGTCCTGGCAGCAGCTGGCTGAGACAGGCCTGCCATCCTGCTTAATCAGTAGTCTCTGTAACTAAGATCAGAAGGTTCTCAACACAATTTGCTGCCTTAGGCAAAACTTCAGAGCAGTGCCCTCCTCCTACCCACTACATCAGAGGTTCTCAAGCAGCAGGAATATATCAGACTTTCTGGGGGAGGAGGGGTGTAGAGAGCCTTCTGAGGGTTCATGGACAGAAGTGAGGAGGGCACAAGCTCCAGGTTGCAGCACCACTCAAGTTTGGCCCGGCCAAACTGCCACCTCAGGCAGCTGCTTAGTTTGCCTATAGCTAGAGCAGCCCCTGACTTAAGTAAGCTTTGAGCCCACCTCACTACACACTTTGTTATGCTTTAGTCTAGCTCTGTTTGGATTTTATCCTGTGCTTACTGTGTTCTCCCTTGTACCAACTAAATGTTACTTTTGTTTAATTTTAGATAAACAGCAGGAGTGTGATTTTTGTTGGGTGTTCCATAGAGATGGAAACTGACTACCTTGTGACCATAAAGAAGGTAGAATCAGAAGAGAAGGAAAAGATCTGAGCCTCTGGCCCAAGGCATGGAAACTGTGATTCTCCTCCCAAAACAGTGCTGTAAGATAGCTGGCCGGGGCCAGTGTAAGCAGAGGGAGAGCTGAATAACCTGAGCAGTGCTAGGTGTGGCTATATTATTTATTCATTTATTTTTCAGAACACATTTCCTTGTGTCTGCATACAGTGGTGGAAAAAACAGTTCCATAATCACTCTCACAGACTCACATCCAGGCAGCAACGTTAGTTTGATTGAAGTGTGATGCTATGACAGGAAAACGAGTCTGTTACTCATCTAGTTCATTCAACTCATACTTGGAAATATCCATAGACTAAAGATCCCTATACTGGGCACGAATGTTTAGTGCATACGTAGGCTGAAAACTGCCACTGAAGTCAAAGTCGAAGAATTTTTCTGAGTTAGGATTGGCCCTTCCAGAGTTTTGTTGCTTGTTACCCATTCAAGATTGTGTTCATTATTTGCTGATCATTGACTTCCTGTTGCCAAATTAACTTTTCTTTTTTCTTTTTTTTTTTTTGGTAATGAATATGAGAAGCTTAGAGAAGTCTTCATATGGCATCTTGTTAATTTTAACAGATTAAAAGCAAATCTCATTTCTTCAATAGCTATTTTGGTGTTGCATATCTCAATTTGCAGTGGAATAGAATAATACCAAAGAAATAAGAATTTGAGTTTATCTTCTTTTTTTTTTGAAAGTTTTGAACAAGTTAAAACAAATCTAAAGTGTATTCACAGTAAATGATACTAATTAAAATGTTGAGGCTGCATTTAAAAAGAAATGAAAAGAACTATTTAGAGCCTTATCTTTTGCAATTTAAATGTTTTTTCATGCTCAGCTTTACGTATTCATTGAAGTATTATGCCTTGTACTATTTCCCTGGTAAATGCTGTTGCTATTTGGCATTTTATGGGGTGTGGTTTAAACAACAGATGGAGTTGATAAATATATAAAAGATAATATAGAATGTTTGAAAATCCCCCAAAACGCTGGTTTACAGATTCAATAGCAGCATTTGCAGTTTCCACTCTACCTTGCCGTTTATCTTCACATAAACCTGATTCCTAATGGAGTCAGCTAAATTAAACAAGTTAAGGTTCTTATAATGCTCAAGTGTCTCCACTGCAAATTAACCACTAACTGTACAAAAGACACAGGGCTGGCTCAGGCCTCAGCATGCCAAGTGCGTGCTTGGGGCGGCATGCCCCGGGGGGGACGCGTTGCTGGGAGGGCGGCAGGCGGCCCTGGTGGACCTCCCACAAGTGTGCCTGCGGAGGGTCCGCTGGTCCCGCGACTCCGGTGGAGCATTCACAGGCACACCTGCGGGAGGTCCACTGGAGCCGCGGAACCGGCAAGCAGCAGAGCGACCCCTGCAGCGTGCCGCCATGCTTGGGGTGGCGAAATTGCTAGAGCCGGCCCTGAAAAGACACATTGTGTGTCTGAAACAATATTTGCAATCAGGTTTCTTTTAAAAGTGTTAAAGGGCAGGGGAGTCGGGGGAATGAAGGTCCAGATTGTTAAATGGGGAGAGAACATGAGAACTGCATGAGGTTAGTACCCAAGCATAGTTAACCTCCTTTAAACAGCAACAAGGGGCCGGGCTCCTCACTGCATTGTCCAGTGCTTGGGTGAGAGCATGCACTGCATCCCTGTAAAAGGTATCATCTTTGTGCCAATGTTGAGTCTGCTGTGGAAACCGAGCAGGAGCAAGGCTAGAGTAAGGCAACCAGGTCCCTAGGCACAGCACAACCTGGGCCGGGAGCGGTGGGGGAACAGCCCACACCCTCAGTTGGCAAAGCAGTGGCAGGGGAACTCCCAGCAGAAGCAGTGGCATGGGGTCACCTCTCCTCTTCTGCCTGACCAGAAATCCAGAGTTGACAGCACAGTGGGAGCCTGGTACTTGCCCTAGAAGCAGGGCCGTTCTTAGCCATAGGTAGAATAGGCAGCCGCCTAGGGCACCACTAGGTCTGGGGGCACCACTCTGCCAGACAGACGGGAAGCAGTGGAGCATGTAAGAGCAGGGCTGCTGGGTCCTAGAGAGAGCTGAATGCAGCACAGTCTGAGGGAGGGGATTGGCTACTGGGGTCTCTGGGAAGGGCTGGGGGAAGGAACTCACCTGTGAGTGTGACTCTTTCCCCCGGTGTGAGGTGAGACAGGCTCGGCAGCTCTGGCAGTATCCTTTGTTGTCCCCCATAACATCCATTCTTCTCCCCTCTGCCCCACAGAGCACCCCACCTTTCTGCCTCCTCCCACGGAGCACTCCTCCCTCCCTCCTCTTCTCCCTGGCTGCCTGCTGAAGAATGAAAGTGAAAGTAACTCACTTCCTTGGCAGGCAGCCAGGATTGGAATGGTTGCACAGGTCTGGGCTGGGGATAGCCAGATAGCATGTGCAAAAAATCAGGACAGGGGGTTGGAGTAGGGTGAGCAGATGTCCCACTTTTTTAGAGACAGTCCCAATTTTGGGGTCTTTTTGTTATATAGGCTCTGGTGCCTATATAAGACAAAGCCCTAAATATCGGGACAGGCCCTATAAAATCAGGACATCTAGATCTGGTCACCTTAGCTGCGGAGCGCATCTCTCCCCTGAGCAGAGCTGCACAGGGCAGGATGAGCTGCTATGGCTCCGTGGGTGCCCCCCCCTCCGAGATTAGATGCTGTGCTAACTTCACCATGGTCCATTGGGCTGGCAAAGGTGCCTATTGGCGTGTGATTGGACCTGAGTGTTTGCTGCTGCTGTTGCCACTTTGCACCCTAAGAGGTGGATTTTGTGGTCCTGCAGTTTTTCACCTATCTCCTCCTCTACTTCAGCTGTTGGACCAGCAGGCTGGGGGGTGAGCCAAGCATGAAAGCAGTGCTGTGTTGCCATTTAGATTGTCATTTAACAAATTTTTGCCAAAAACGCTTGCTAACAATCCTGAATTCAATTTCAATTTAAAAAAAAATCAATATCTTAGCCAAAAAACAGAAAATTAAGTTGTTGACAATTATTTGTGACAAGTTTGGTATGGGGAAGGGAGTGGGCCAGTTTTCATCAGAAAAACAAAAAATGTTGACTTACTTTCCTATAGCCCTGCTACTGCTAAATAGAGCCCTCCAACAACTGTAAGATGCTCATCTCCTTACTAGTGTATAGAGCAGGGGTTCCCAAACTTTAACAGCCCGTGAACCCCTTTCACTAAATTGTGAAGTGTCATGAACCCCCTCCTAAAAATGAATATTTTCAGGGATTTATGTTTAAATTTCCTCAGTGTGATGGATACCCCAACTGCCCGCCCCGCTCTTCCTGGGGCTCAGGCTGGGGTTCGGGCTGCCTGCTCCCCCACTGACAGGGGCAGGGCTCAGTCTGCCAGCCCCAACTGCCCAGCCCCACTCTTCCTGTTACTCGGGCTGCCAGCCCTGCACAGAGCACTGGAGTTCAGGCTGCCAGCTCCCTTGCTGACCGCCGGGACTCAGGCTGCCAGCCCAAACTGCCCAGCCCCGCTCTCCCTGGGGCTCGGGGTGTCTGCCCTGCAACCGGGTCCCACCTGCTGTCTCCAATGCCCAGGGTCCTCTGGCTGCCATTAGTGAAATTTTTCTGGCAAATCCCCTGTAAAATTCTGCAACCCCCCAGGGGTTCGCGAACCTCAGTTTGGGAACCACTGGTATAGAACAGGGGTTGGCAACCTATGGCACACATGCCAAAGATGGCATGCCAGCTGATTTTTGATGCTCTGGGGTTCCGGCTGCTGCCCCCTGGCCAGCCGGGGTCCCGGCCACTGGCCCCACTCAGCACCCGCTGCCGGTGTGGGGACCCCCAAGGAACCCCAGGCTGGCAGCGGTCTAAGCAGGCCGGCGGCTGAGACCCCGGCTGAGCCACTCAACCCACTGTCGGCCTGGGGTTCCATTCACTCAGCCGGCAGCAGGCTGAGCGGGACTAAATTCAACTAAATAAGAAAACAAGAGCAACTAATGACAAAGTGCAAGAACCTAGAGAGCCTCCTGAAGCACGGTGATAGTTTTGATTTAAATGGACTTGAACTGTACGAAGAATTGAGTACACTGTCATCAAGGTTGCCACATGCAAAATCAGTGATGGACATTGTACAGTTTATTCATACCAGCAAACTTGTTGATATATATATATCCTAATGTGTACATTGCCACTCGTATTCTCTTGACAATTCCTGTAGCAGGAGCATCAGGAAAACAGAGTTTCTCAAAACTAAAGCTCATTAAAAACTATCTCTGCTCTCCAATGAGTCAGGAACACTTGACTGGTCTTGCTATTCTTGCAATCGAACAAGACATCACTTTGTCTTTGTCATACGATGACATTATTACTGATTTTGCAGCCCAAAAAGCCAGAAAGATTGCTTTTAATTAAAAACTAATCCTTGTTTCAATACCTCTTCATAGAAATTTCCAATAATATGTTGACAAATTAAAAAAAATTATATTATTGGCATTATTCTGTCAAATCAGAATTTTTTCTATAATGCTACTTCTTTAGTGCTAGTCCGTCAGCACTACAGTGGCTTCACTACGTTAAACTGGTTTTAATAACATGCATGTGGCAAGTTTTCCAATACTGTAAGCTTATGTTTGTGTTGCTCAGATCAAGTCAGGCACAGGGGCACCAGTTTAATAATCCTTCCTAGGGCACCATAAATCCTAAGGACGGCCCTGCCTAGAAGTCAGAGTGTATCTGCTTTGCTTTGGAAGAGCTCACAAAAACAGTCTGGGGATTGTTTTTGGTCCTTGTTGGTTTCAGCTAGCTCAGAAGCACTACAGTACCCTTTCCCTTGGTATTCCTATTGCTCTCAATTACTTTCAGTCAGGAGAAATAATGTATATGTATGGCAAAACAGTTATATATGATGTGCAGGAACAGACCCATAATATCCCCTCTGCTGACCTGATCCTTTCTGGGGTGGGCAATGAGCAATTATATGGCAATTATACACTAATTTAATAACTACAGAAGAAACCTTGTAACGCATAACTTACAGCACAGTAAATGTATACTTCTAAAAGACCTATATTTTTAAACAGTTATACCTTTATCTAGTATTTGCTTTAACTGGTTTTGCCAGCTGATCATGATTAGGAGTATGAAACCGCTTTCGTATGAGGAAGGATTAATAAGACTGGGACTTTTCAGCTTCAAAAAGGGATGACTAAGGGGCATATGATAGAGGTGTATAAAATCATGACTGATGTGGAGAAAGTAAGGAAGTGTTATTTACTCCTTCTCATAACACAAGAACTAGGAGTCACCCAACTAAATTAATAGGCAGCAAGTTTAAAACAAACAAAAGGAATTATTTCTTCACAAAACATACAGTCAACCTGTGGAACTTTTTGCCAGAGGATGTTGTGAAAGCCAAGACTATAACATGGTTCCAATAAGAACTAGATAAATTCATGAAGGATAGGTCCATGAACAGGGCCAGATTATGACATTCTGAGGCCCTAAGCTATGTCAAGTGTGAGAAGTCCCCATGCCATAAAAAATGAATTTATTATTTTCACAGAAATGACATTGAATATAAAAACACAAAAGCTTTATATTTGCATATATACAAAGGTGAAGTTGTAAAAACAGAATAATTTTATTTTCAGCAGCCCTCTCTGTAATGATGACATCATGACGGAAATACATTTTAGACAAATTCTTGAACTAATTCCATATGTAAGTAAAGTAAAAGTAAAGAATACAAGAATATAACAAATACAAAAATAAAAAATACAATAAATAATACAATTTACTAGAAGAGTTCTCAGGACATTTTTCTTCTCTGTTGTGGCATCTAAATTGTGAAATTCTGTGTCTGAATACGTAATAAGACTCTTAAGAGGATATAAGATGGCAATGGAGGATATAGGATGCAAGTAACCCACAAGCTTAAAGCTCAACTATTAGTTAAAATGATATGAATTACACACAGGTAATAAGAAAATCAGCAGAAAATTGTATGCTTGTTGTATTTTTCCAATAAATTGCTTTGTTTTGTTTTTATAGAAGGTTATGCTGAATTATCCAATTATTGGTACTAAAATTAGTAGCAGAAAGTTTTTATTGAAACCAGTAAAAAATAATTTTATATTATAAATATTGAGATTTATATATCTATACAACAACAAATAATATTTTATTAATATATATATATGATAAAAACCTGTGTTCTTTCACCGGGATATTTCTGTGAAAGTTAGTGCTATTTTGTCTATGTCCTCACAGGAAAACAAGAGAGGATATATAATTATTTTTACATCATGAATAAGGAAAATTATCCTTCTTTTCACAGGACTAAAGGAAAAAAACATTTGATTAATTTTTGTTAGGGAAATACAAAGTTTATCAAGATTATATATAAAATGTATTTATAAATGTTTATTCCAATTTAATATTCACTACAAAGCAATGTATTGTTGGGATTTTTCTTTTGCCATGCTATAAAATACAATGTATTGTGCATATGATATATGATTTATAAGTCAATATAAGAATTTTTACATAGCATACTACCTATAATAAAATTTTATCTTGCGTGCTCCAAACCCATCGAGCAGAAAATCCCAGTCATTTTTCTAGGCAGGTATCTCTCTTTGCTTTTGCGTCTCTATCCTCTGTCTCCCCCAGGACCACTAATTAATCTTGAGTAAACACCTCGGACACACGGAGTGACAACAAGCTATATGTGCAAAAGCGAAAGAAAGAATTTACCAGAAAAATGACTGGTAATCTCTAGACAGGCATTGCGAGAGTGAGAAAAACTAGCCTATATAATGAATATTATAGGCTTTAATAGCCTATAAATTATATATGCACATAGTGTGAAATAGCTTGCTCACCATGTACTCAGATTATTTTGATAAATATGGTATATCTTCCTTCACTTCTCTCAAAACCCTCTATTTATCCTTTCATCAACACTCTCTGATATTTACGGTGAAGGTTCCCGAAACTGATGAAGGGAAGCCAACACAAATTTGTCCTCCTCCACATCCACTTGACCCAAGTCCATAAGACAATCACCTGCAAACTCAGTCACATGAAGCACGGATAGTGCATGAAGTAGAAAGCGGCATGCGTACTAAAATACACAATTGTACATATGCACAGATCAAAAGAAGAAAGAACACACTAACATATGAATATGAGCTTGGCACGATTGCTTCATGACACTGCTGTCTCCAACCTCACATTTTTCCTGATTTTATTGGCAGTGAGATTATTTATTTATTTAAATACATTATGAAGGCATGGTCAGAATTTTAGCAGTAGCATCTGGCCAACAAAACACTGTCTTAGGAGACTTACTCATAGAAATACTAGTTTTACAAGTGCAATTATTGTTCTGAACTTAGCCCTGGCCTCCCACCTGTCAATAATGAATAATAAGTAGGGCTGTCGATTAATCGCAGTTAATTCACACCATTAAAAAATATTATTCGTGATTTAAAAAAAATATTTTTAATTGCAGTTTTAATAATTTCTGTTAAACAATAGAATACCAATTGAAATTTATTAAATATTTTGGATTTTTTCTACATTTTCAAATATATAGATTTCAATTACAACACAGAATACAGTATACAGTGCTCACTTTATATTATTATTTTTATTACAAATATTTGCACTGTAAAAATGTTAAACAAAGGAACAATATTTTTCAATTCACCTAATACACGTACTGAAGTGCAATCTTTTTATCGTGAAAGTTCAACTTACAAATATAGATTTATTGTGTTACATAATTGCACTCAAAAAACAAAACTTTAAACAAATCTTTAGCACCTACAAGTCCACTCAGTCCTACTTTTTGTCCATCCAATCACTAAGACAAAGAAGTTTGTTTACATTTACGGGACATAGTGCTGCCCGTTTCTTATTTACAATGTCACCTGAAACTGAGAACAGGCTTTTGCGTGGTACTTTTGTAGCTGGCATTGCAAGGCATTTACATGCCAGATATGCTAAACATTCACATGCCCCTTTATGCTTTGGCCACCATTCCAGAGGACATGCTTCCATGCTAATGACACTCATTAAAAAAAAAAATGCTTTCATTAAATTTGTGACTGAACTTCTTGGGGAAGAATGTATGTCCCCTGCACTGTTTTACCTGCATTCTGCCATATATTTCATGTTATAGCAGTCTTGGATGATGACCCAGCACATTGTTTTAAGACCACTTTCACAGCAGATTTGACAAAATGCAAAGAAGGTACCAATGTGAGATTTCTAAAGATAGCTACTGCACTTGACCCAAGGTAAGAATCTGAAGTGCCATCCAAAATCTGAGAGGGATGAGGTGTGGAGCATGCTTTCAGAATCCTTAAAAGAGCAACACTCCAATGTGGAAACTAAAGAACTGAACTGCCAAAAAAGAAAATCAACCTTCTGCTGGTGGCATCTGACTCAGATTAAAATGAATATGCGTTGGTCCACACTGCTTTGAATCGTTATTGAGCAGAACCCATCATCAGCATGGACTCATCATGTCTTCTGGAAGAGTGGTTGGAGAACGAAAGAACATATGACTCTTTAGCACATCTGGCATGTAAATATCTCACAATGCCGGCTACAACAGTGCAAACCCCTGTTGTTACTTTCAGGTGACATTGTAGACAAAAAGGAGGCAGCATCTCCTGCAAATGTAAACTTGTTTGTCTGAGAAATTCACTGAACAAGAAGTAGGACTGAGAGGACTTGTATGCTCTAAAGTTTTATATTGTTTTATTTTTGAGTGCAGTTATTTTTTGTGCATAATTCTACATTTGTAAGTTCAACTTTCATGATAAAGAGATTGCACTGCATACTTGTATGAGGTGAATTGAAAAATACTATTCTGGTTTTTTACTGTGCTAATATTTGCAATAAAAATAATAATATAAAGTGAGCATTGTACACCTTGTATTCTGTGTGGTAATTGAAATAAATATATTTGAAAATGTAGAAAACACCCAAAAATATTTAAACAAATGGTATTGTATTATTCTTTAACAGTGCGATTAATCACAATTAATTTTTTAAATCATGTGATCAATTGCAATTAATTTTTTTATGGTGTGATTAATCACAATTAACGTTTTTAATTGCTTGACAGCCTTAACAATTAGTGAAGGGCAAGGGTAGGGTAAGGGTATTTGTGTAGCCAGATGTGTATTTTTTTGTCATATTTGAACGAAAATGTTTATATTTAGGGAGAATCTTCTTTTTCCAATGTCTCCTTTATTTATCAACTGAATTTGATAAAATTTGAAATTGAGTCAGTTTTTTCTTTTTTAGAGGCCCCTCATATTGCGAGGCCCTAAACTGTAGCTTAGTTATCTTATACCTTAATCCAGCACTGTCCATGAATGGCTGTTAGCCTGGATGGGCAGGGATGATGTCCCTTGCCTCTGTTTGCCAGAAGCTGGGAATGATTACCTGTTCTGTTCAGTCCCTCTGAAGCACCTGGCATTGGCCACTGTCAGAGGACAGGATTCTGAGCTAGATGGACCTTTGGTCTGACCCAGTATGGTTGTTCTTATGTCAGTCATTGATTAGCACAGAACTCAGATCTCCAGACTTCCAGTCCCATATTCTATCCACTGGATCACTCCCTCCAGTGTAATACCTGCATTATCACACGTTATTATGCTGTAGCTGTGATCACCTCCATGGTATTGCGATTATGAAAAGAGGAATTTAAAATGAACAAGTGAAAACTTGTCCAAATTATTTTCTTTCTTGACTTTTCCCACTTTATGTTCTCTCCTCCAATCTTTGCAAATCTATATGGCCTGTGAGCTTTTTATTTTTGTTGCTTGTTACTTATATTCTGCTATGTGCCAAGAAATGCCAGTCACTTTGATCCCCTAGATGACTGGACAGTTTTACAACTCAAGTCCTCAGAAACCTGATGTGGCATCAACTGGCATGAGTGTCTCCCCTTCAATTCTATGTCTGGCTCAGTTTCTGGATGCAATTTTGCATCACTATTCAAAGTACGGTCAGTTTTCTAACACTTTCAGAGATATAGGCTGCAAGGTCAGTCTCTGATATCTCTGGGTTCCCTGTTGCATTGATTATGGATTTTACATCTGGAGTGATCATAGCCCCTTGAGGGGATCACAAGTGAGGTATCCTGCTATGAAGAGTTCTGATTTTCGTTCACAGAAGCTATCAAGAATCAAAAGTAGTAATCCTGTTTCCATGTCCAAACTGACTGCCTCTATTGATCGAGGTTACTTCGACAGCCCAGCCATATCATTTTTTTAAGGTAGGATTTCAGACTGAACCATTGGAATGTGAATGGGCAAGTGTGATATATCATTTTGTACTGGACCACACAGAAACAGCCACCTGTATTCTTCAGATCCACTAACTCCCTGTTTTTTAATAAAGCCTGACTAGTTTTGAATTTTTTCCCCATCCAAAATGTTTATGTAAATCTACTGGACCAAAGACTACACTCAGCTATACTGGTTTTGAATCTGGAGTAAGTCAATAAAGCTGCTGTGGATTAGCAGCCATGTAACTGAAAGTGGTATAGTGCCTGGTGGTGGTGATTTACAAAAAAGAGTATCTCGCTTGATGGAATGTACACAACTCCTTTTTTTCCTAATTACTCCTGATGTTTCACCTCTGATACTGAGGTGGGTCAGAGAATAAAAATAAGCCACCTTTGTGCATAAGGTATAAACAGGATCTATTTAAATGTCACTTTGCTCTTACAGCCCCAACAAAAAGTCCCTTATGGTTTAGTTTTCTCAAAAGTCTGTGAACTGTATGCAAGACTCAAGGTGCCGTCATCCCCGTATGATTCATAAGAAATAGTTTCTGTTTACACATGTACATAAACCGCAGTAAGTGGAGTTTACAAATAGTTAGAAAGGTGGTAGAAATATCAAATGTAATAATGAAAGCATTTGGTTTTCCCATAAAAGTACTACAGTAGAACCTCAGAGTTATGAACACGCTGGGTATAGAGGTTGTTCATAACTCTGAAATGTTTGTCACTCTGAACAAAACGTTATGGGTGTTCTTTCAAAAGTTTACACTGAACATTGACTTAATACAGCTTTGAAAGTTTACTATGCAAAAGAAAAATGCTGCTTCCCTTAATTTTTTAGTTTATGTTTAACACAGTGCTGAAGTGTATTTGCCTTTTTTTTTGTTTGTTTTTTGTCTCTGCTGCTGCCTGATTGTGTATTTCCAGTTCCAAATGAGGTGTGTAGTTGACTGGTTAGTTTATAACTCTGGTGTTCCTAACGCTGATGTTGTACTGTAGTAACAAAGTCAGCGTCTGAAACTGATGAGCACATTATTATTAGTAGCATTGCTTCAGCAGGGCTCCCAATACACAACACCTTATTTAAGGGTTTTGTAATCTAGCAATACAAGTGTATTGTGGCTGTATCTGGTGCAAAAGATCTCAGCCAAGAAGTGAGGCTTTTTTTCTTTTATAAACTAAATTACAATAAAAGAATACAAGTGGAGTTTTACCATCTTAAAGTTGTCAGAACTGATGCAATGGAAAGTTCCCTTGCATAAGGTCTGTAGGTCTGAACCCTTTAAATGAAGAAATAAAAGACATCACTTTTGGATACTGTTCTGTGATCATACAAATCAAAAACAAGTTTGATCATACAAATCAAAAACAAGTTTGGGTCAAAATAGATTTGTGAGGAGGAAATGGCCTGATTCCTGATTCCAAATGGTTATATATTGATTTGTCAAAGCAGATTTAAAATCATATTTACAACAACTTAAAGAAAGAAATACTCCACTATTTGTGGGGGGGAAATACATGATATTTATAACTGACTCTAACTTCTCAAAAGAATGATCTTCCTTGGAAATACTTAAAGAAAAGGCACATCCTCATAAGTGTAATTGCATTAGAAATGGGTTATTTTAAACATTTCCACCCTGTTTTGAAACATGTTAACCCAAACAGCGCCTACTGGCTTGATGTGAAATCACATGCCTAACACCTTGTAGAATTCTAATAATGTAGGGGTTGGTACTTTTGTAAGTCATTCTTTTCTGAGTCAAATGATTTAGGGGAGGAGGGGGTAAGAGAACCTCAAATAATTCCTCCATCTGATCTTAGTGAGGCAATATTTGTATAGGATTTTAGCTTATTTTTTTGGATGTGGGCATGGTGGTTTCTGGAGCTCTTTGAGTTTGGCTTCTAGTTTAAATTTGAAATTTCACGGTGTTGTAATTGTAGGGGTCCTGACCCAAAAAGTTGTGTAGGGGGGGTTGCAGTACCGCTACCCTTATTTCTGCACTGCTGCTGCTGGTGGTGCTGCCTTTGGAACGGGGCAGCTGCAGATTAACTGCTGCTGGTGGTGATCCCAGCTCTGAAGGCAGAACTGCTGCCAGCAGCAGTGCAGAAATAAGGACGGCATGATATTGTGTTGCCACCCTTACTTCTGTGCTGCTGCCTGCAGATCCAGGCCCTCAGTCAACAGCCACCACTCTCTGTCGGTCTAGCTCTGCAGGCAATAGTTCAGAAGTAAGGATGGCATGGTATGGCATTGCCACTTTTACTTCTATGCTGCTGCTGGCAGGGTGCTGTCTTCAGAGCTGGGCACATGGCCAATGGCCACTGCTCTCTGGCTGCCCAGCTCAGAAGGCAGCACAGAAGTAAGGGTGGTAATGCCATGACCCACCCAAACAACCTTGTGCCCCCTGCTACAACTCCCTTTTGGGTCAGGACTCCCACTTTGAGAAACGGTCTCCCCCCTATGAAATCTGGTCTTTTGTGTGCTTTTACTCTATACAATCCAGATTTCACAAGGGGAGACCAGATTTCACAGTCCACGATGTGTTTTTCATTACGTGAATTTGACAGGGCCCTAACCATAAGTAAAGCCAACAACCACTGCACCATGGCCACTGCAATGTAGAAACACACATTTAGATATAACCTGATGCTGCAGGGCCAGTTTGGACAAATATTCCAAGGCAGAACTTTCAGAAGCATCTCAGTGACTTCTCACCTTGTGTTGTAATAACAACTACACCCTTTTTTTTTACAGTAATTTTGAATGATAGTATGGGGACTTACACCGGAAATCATGGCTTACTTTGAACCTCCTACCCTTTCCTCCTCTATGGCTTAAAATAAGTAGACGCTGTTATCAGACTCTCGTCAGGACTTGTAACTTGTCTGCAATAATAAAGTTAACCAGCAACAGCAGTCAGTGCTCAGTGGTTGCATGGGAGTAATGCACTGACAAATTGAAAACTATAACGAGAATGAATGAATTATGAATATGCCCATCAGTTTGTCACTTTTACATTAGAAACTGCAGTCATTTTAAGTAGCCTTGTTTTAACCACCCCTTCTCCCTTGAAATATTGACCTATTTTAAACTTAGGATGTGCAGTAAAATGTGATTTTTGCTACTTAGTGTATTCCAACTTACTACTTACTAACTTATTACTTAACAGTAAATAAGATTGAAAGTTAATAAGTCCATTTCCTAAATGAAAATGTAAGCTGTTAAGAGATTGAATAGTAGTTTTAATTTGTGGGCAATCAAATCTTTTAAACAATGGTTGTTCTACTATTTTTGTTTTGGTTTGGTTGTATTTTAACTTTTACAGTAAGTTCAGACAATTGTTCACTAATAAAATGCTTGAAAACCCTTTTCCAACTATGAACTCTCCTAAAGTAAGCTATGTGACATTATTCTTTAAATCCGCCTAGAGTTCCATGAACAGGAGTGTATACCTTCAAGTTTTTTATTAAATATTTTTAAGACTAGTAAGGAGTAAAATAGTAGGTCAATGCATTAACTCTTCACCTGTGGAGCTATACGTCTAAATCTCACAATTTATTTTTAAAAGTGAAGTGAACTTGGTAGTTTTGTTCCACTCCACAGTGTATTTAGTTCAGAATACAAAACAACACAATATGAGATATTTGGTACAATAGGCAGCCTCTGGCAAACAAAAGCATATCTCTTAGCAAGCAGGTGTGTCAGTCAGGAGTGAAGTAGGTTGGCAGTGTTGTGTAGGGGGTTTTGCACAGTGATAGCCGGTGCTGTTTAGATATAGTCAGTGTTATTCTTCTGACTTTTCATAAGTACTATTAAAAAGTATTTTATTTTCTCCATCATTCTGCCAAAAAACAAACAAACCTCATGCAACTCAGTTCTGGACCTCTGGGAGGCACAGCACACAGAGGCACGGCTCAGGCATAAGAAGGCGAATGTGGCTTTAAGCCACCATTGTGGCCTCTGGATTTTGAGCTTGGTTTGGAGCTGAAATGGCCCCTGGTGTAACTTAGGCAGCCCAGGAAGCTACCGTATGCTACCACAGCCCTGTGTGAGGCATCTATGGATGACTTGCAACCCAGAGCTGCCCCAGAATCTCCATGCCACTGGAATTCACCCTATACCAGGGCTTGTAAGAGAGCCTGCATAGATCATCCTTATGCAATACCTGAGCCAGGGGAATTCTCTCCTGCAGGCTGCCAAGCTTTTTGTGGTGCTTTCATATCGCTCCCAATAAGAAAAACAATTTATCACATGGAATATAAAAGCAAGGCACTGCCTACTCCAAGGCTGCAGTATGTATGGCAGTAACAGCTGTTAAAGCCGAGTCCACACAGTAAGGGCTTATACAGAGGGGCCAGTTTGTGAGAGGCTCACTGTCACCATACGTCTCCTGAGTGCTGGCAGACGTGGGACTGCATTGCTACACAGCAGCAGCTCATTGCCTTTTGGCATCAGACGATGCATTACGATTGGTAGCCATTGTCGTCATATTCCTGGAGGCTCTTTTAGCCAATTTCGGTGAGATCAGTCAGGGGCGCCTGGGCAGACATGGGAGTGACTCAGCCAGGTCATTCCCACCTTCTGCTGAGCACCCAGGAGATGATGATGGCTAGCACTCATACTGCACTGTCTTCTGGCGAGCAGCCAGGAGATGATGATGGCTAGCAATCGTAATGCAGCATCTTCTGCTGAGCACCCAGGAGATGATGATGGCTTGCAGTTGGTACTGCACTGTCTGCTGCCAGCCTAAGATATAAAAGATACATGGATCAAAACAAGAAATTGACCCGATTTGTTTTGTGAAATCAACAGCCTGCTAAACCCAGGGTTTTGAGTTCAGTCCTTGAGGGGGCCATTCTGTGTGACAGTTGTTTGTGTTTCTCCTTGAGGCAAAGCCACTCCTTTTGTTGATTTTAATTACCTGTGAGCCATGTCGTCAGTCACCCCTCCCTCCGTCAGAGCAACGGCAGACAATTGTTTCGTGCAAAACCAGGCAAGGAGGTGACAGCACGGTGATGGGAGGGACATGGTCATAGACTTCTCACAAAGAATGTGTAATGTGCACATCATGCTGATGAGCTCTGCATGAGCTCTGTAAACATGCTGGCCAAACAGGAGATGAAATTCAAGAGTCTGTGGGCCTTTTTCTGTCTACCTGGCCAGTGCATCTGAGTTGACAGTGCTGTGCAGAGCGATCACAATGGAGCACTCTGGGATAGCTCCTGGAGGCCAATACTGTCGAATTGAGTCCACACAATCCCAAAGTCGACCTGGCAAAGCCAATTTCAGCACTAATCCCCTTGTCGGAGGTGGAATAAAGAAGTCGATTTAAAGAGCCCTTTTATTCAAAAAAAGGGCTTCATCGTGTGGATGAGTCCACGTTTAAATTGAGGTAATGCTGCTAAATTTGACCTAAAGTCGTAGTGTAGATCAGGCCTTAGATTGTAAGCCCTTTGGGTTGGGAACTGCCTTTTCTCTTCTGTGTTTCTATAGTGCCTAACACAGTGGTGTCCTGATCTATGACTAGGACTCCTAGGTGCTACAATAATACAAATAATTAATAATATATAATACATATTTAATCTTAGTGGGAGCGAAAGAAAAATCTACATGTCCCTTTGACTTTTTCCTAAACTATATAATAATGGTCAAAAGTGATTTATAGCAAATTAACTGTAAATGGCATAAAATTAAGTATTATTACAGACATTTTAAAACAAGACAAGAGCAAACTTAACCTAATGTAAAGTTTACTTTTATTGGAGTTTTTATTTCTAATGGTTCTTACCATTTTAACTTTTTGTAAAGTCGTTTGAGAGAGGTGGAAAGACATAATGCCATAGTATTTGCCATATAGAGTTTAGAAAAATATAAATACAAAGCTTTGTAGTGCAGACAAGTCCTAAGTCAATGAAAGAAAGATGTAACATGAATGACATTGGTGAAGGCTATGCTTCAACCAGAGCAGAGCAGGGGAAACAAAGAAAATGTGATATGAAGAAGCAGATGAGAAAATTGCCCTCAAGCTTCCTGAGCAGCAAAGATTGAAAAGGATTTTTAACCAGCTGCTCCACAATTACATTCTCCTGCACAGGAAGCAATGCTGCAGTGAAAAGCAGAAAGTTGCAGTCCTCAAGACAGGTCAAAGTCCAATAATCCTGCAGAGACTACCTTGTCCGTCCGGGCACGGATGAGGGCTAACTCCTGGTGATTTATTCCACCAGCTTCTATTCTCCTTTTCTTTCTGAGACATTTCTCTAAGAAATTGTTTGCAGCATAAACAACATAATATGCATTATTGTGAAAGAGAGAATTACAATAGACTGAATATTATGCAAGCACTTCAGCAACCAAAGTGCCATTGCCCAAATATTTTTCATTGAAGGAATAGTCACATGACCTATTTATTGGTTTTTGGATTGCAAGAGAACTGGCTTTGACAGCTCTCCCCGCAAAGCATTTAAACAGGCATTTATTGCTAGGTAATCTGCTTCATTCCCAGTATTTCTTGTTTCTCTTAAACGATGCACACTTCTGCATTTCTATTATTTAGTGGTTTTTGAATGATCTGTTTAAACTACGTAGAGACAGCTTTAGCAAGCAGTATTAGCAGGATAAATATATCTTTCAAAAATGTATATTTGATCTTGCCTATTTTCTCATTATTAAAGCCATTTTTCCTTTCTCTAAATAAGCAGTCTTGCATTTTTTTTCCGGTATTATGCCAATATAGTTGTCATTTTAGGGTGCCAGTTTTTAGTTTTCACTCAATATCTGATTCACTTACTCTCCATGAATTTGGAATCATCTTCAGATGGTTCTGCTCATTGTAGCCACAGTTTCATGTATCTAATTAAATGTTATTATATCCATATAGTAATTTGCGCAGATGTAGCAGACATGCTTTAGATCAAGAAGAAATTATGGGCCTGATACAGGAATGACTGGGTGAAATTCTATGGCCCATATTATGCTGGAGGTAATTTTAGATGATCATAATGGTCCCTTCTGGCTTTAAAAATCCGTGATCTGAAGGAGCAGGATGCACTGCTCTATTCTGTTTAATTGTTTGAGTCTCATCAGATGATTAATCACTTTTTGCCATATTTATTTCAAAGACATTGTATGAGGAGGATAAAAATATTCTACAAAAGCTCCAGAAAGATGATACTTAAGCTTTAGGATAATCAGAAGGTGAAAGAAAACAGGAGTGACCTGTGACATAGAAAGACAAACCTAGGTGTATACAATTATATAGAAGCAATTTTTGATTTGTTTAGTAAATTTATCATGAAGGTCTATGGAGATTTTTATGAAATTCAGGATTCATATGCACATAGCCCCAAGGGAGGAGGAGCTTTGTGAGTTGAGTGCCTTTGAGGTAACTTTATCACTCTTTCTTGATGTTTTCTGCAACAACAGAATCCTTTTGTGTGCCTGATAAAGAAATTAAACCAAATCAATGGATCTCCTCATGTGGTAAGGAGCTACCCATTGTCAGTAGGAATTGCAGAATTGGCCCTAAGTAAATTAGGGCTTGTCTACATGGTGCATGGTCTACTCCAGAGAGGTATACATTCTAGCATGTCATGAACAAACTTTCTGATATGGACCATGCTGGTGCACACTATAAGTTCCTTAGGATGTATTAAAGTAGTACTGTTTGAAACAGAACTATATTAACATGCACTAGGGAACTTTTAGTGTGCACTAGCAGGGTCCACACAGTTAGTGCACAAAATGCAAGGGCGCACTAGAATTTACACTTCTCTGCTCTGGACTAATGCACCATATAGGCAAGTCCTTACAGAGCAAAATACACAATTAAATACAATTTCCTGTCATCACAGGAAGGTTTTACCTTATACATGGGGATAGATAAACATTTTAACACTAGTCTCCTTGTGATCTGATGCAAATGAAATATTTTGTTTTTCTCATTTAATCTATACAGTAAACATACATATCTGCAATTCAAAATCTGCATAAGAACGTTGTGCTTTTGGAGGTCTTTTATCATTATTTTTTCTGCTTCACCGTTAAAAGTCCTGATCTGAAAACAAGAAAACAAAACAACTGCTTGTAATTAATTTTTTTAAACTGTAAGGGCCAAATTCTGAGATTTATTTACACTGAGTAGTAGTTTACTCCATGAGTAATCTCCAAAGGGACTATTCAAGAAGCAAGGTGTTAATCGACATAAGTAAAGGTGGCAGTGAAAAAGAAAGGGTATGTCTTCATTGCAGAGTTAAATCAGGCTCTTGCTCACATTTTGTTCCCATCCTTTCTCCCATCTACACACAATAACCTCTGACTTGGGCTTAATGATGCTTTCCACCCAGACTCACATGTGGATTAGAGCCTGGACTCTGTTTTCACTCAGGCTGCCAATTGCCCACTTTGCAGTGAGGACTGTGGTGGGGGGGTGAGGGTGGGGTAAAAGGGATTAGTTCCAAGTCTGAGCAGTGGAGGTGAGTCCTCCAAGCAGCCTAGAGAGACTGTGTTGGGTTCAGCCAATCAGGGAAGGGTGGCAGGGAGCAACCAATCAGGGCCAGAGGTGGTCAGTTGCTGCTGGGAGCTCAAAGAGTCAGGACTGGGGGGGTCTCTAGGAGGCTCAGAGTCCTGTGGCTCCATGGAGAGAGCAGCTGCTGGCAGGGACCAGAGGAGTGAGAGGGAGCTCCTCCTGGCTGGCTGTTAGGACTGACATCCTGAGGCAAGGGTGAAGAAGGTGCTGAGGCCATGGGGAAGCGGCCCAGGGAAACATACTGAGCAGTTGGAGGGGATGCAGCACATGACTGCCATCTATGGGATCCCTGGTCTGGGACTTGGAGTAGTGGGCAGGTCCAGGTCCCTACCCAACTTGCCACTAGAGGAGTAGCTGGACTATTAGATTGTGATACTAACCCCTGGAAGGAGGGGACACAGATGGTGATACAGCCAGAGGGCTGAGTCACAAAGGGGGTGCTGTGGTTCCTGAGGCTGCGAGAGGTGCTGCAGGCAGATGCAGTGAGGATGTGAAAGCCATGGATAAGGGGCGCCTGCCTCGAGTTAATCCTCAGAGCAACCAGGAGGAGGTGCCAGTCTGGCAGTGAGTGATGAATCCCATGACAAAGATAAAGGCTAAATTACTTAAGTGCTGATAGTTCTCCAATGTCTTCCCACAGTTCCTCCTATGTGGCCAGGATAGACAACTTCTCCCAGAATTCGGTGGAAAAGAATCATAGAGTGGCTCAGCTTATAGCAGCACAAAGAATCATGAGATATGTCCCCAGAAGTCCCAGTGACAACATGGGGGAGCCCAGCACCAGCAAGGACACAGTAACTCAGGTATGGCTTTGCACTATAACTGCTCAGATGAGGCTAGGCGAATCTGGCTGCTCAGACTGGGGCTAACTCTGCAGTGAAGACATACGTTAAGAGTGCCTTCACTTCAATGTTTTCAGTTTAACCACTGCTTGCCTTTCACAAATATTTAAGGGATGGGTTTTTTTTCAGTACTGTGAACAAGAATTATTTAGCAAAGCAACACATGTTTTAACAATATTGAGAGTCACATAATGGAATCATTTTAAACCAGCTGAAAATGGGTCTTTGAGGGTTCTATTTTTTTTAATGTGAAATCAGAAAGAAGAATTGGTTGCCACAGTATCTTTCTGAGAAGCTGGTATTTTTATATTCAATGTATGGTTCGAGATCTCTGGGTACTATAAGCCTTTTACTGCCTCAATTGAGAAGCAGTCGAAGACAGAAAGAATTAATTTTCTTATAGGTATAGCATGAAATCTATTCCCTCTTAAAGAAATAACAAACTTATTGACATTTAAATTAAAACTGTTAGATGTCTTTAAATTATGTGGTAAATGTAGGTGAAATTTTATAATTTTTTGAACTGCTGCTGACACGCTGGCTTCTCTCTGGAGCAGAACTGCCTTGGAAATAAGATGCTGGTATCTCTATGCTCTCTTTCTCAGTGACAAAAGGTAGAAATATATACGTAATTCATCACCATGAGAAGGTAGATTTTCAAGCAATTGAGTTTGGGGATCTGATCCTGCAAACACTTATGCACATGCTTAATTTATGGCATGTGTCTCTGGGATCGAGGCCTACATGACCAATGGGCTTTTCCTATGTAATGTGAACCTTAGAGACCAAAAGTTGGGGTACTAGCATGAATTCCTCTAAGCTTAATTACCTGCTTAGATCTGATAAGCTGCCACGAATCAGGAATTCCAGTACCTGATACACTCTGGTCCCCCCAAAACCTTCCCTGGGGACCCCAAGACCCAAATTCCTTGAGTCTTACAACACAGGGGAATAAACCATTTCCCTCCCCTTCTCCTCCCCTCCAGGTGTTCCCTCCCTGGGCTCCTGGAGAGATATACAGATTCAAGCTCCGTGAATCTAAAACAAAGGGATTCCATCTTTCTCCCTCCCTGTTAAGTACAGACTCAATTCCCTTGAGCCTTAACAAGGGAAACAAATCAGACAGGTCTTAAAAGCAAAACTTTTAATAAAAGAAAAAAAGAATAAAGAAAATCACTGTAAATTCAAGATGGAATATTACAGGGTCTGTCAGCTTCTAGAAACTGGAGAAAAAGCCTCCTCCAGCAGAAATGCAATTTAAAATACTTCCAGCCAAATACACATTAGACCTCTACCAGCCAGATACACATTTGCAAATAAAGAAAACCAATTAAAAAGACTAAACCGCCTTTCTACTTGCACTTACTACTTGAATAGAAAATTAGAGCCTGTAGTATGTCGTCACTCTCAGATCCCAGAGAGAACAAAGCAAAACCCCCAAAAACACAAAGGCTTCCCTCCACCGAGATTTGAAAGTATCTTGTTTCCTGATTGGTCTTCTGATCAGGTGTTTGGTTCCCTGTTTGTTAATCCTTTACAGGTAAAAGAGACATTAACCCTTAACTATCTGTTTATGACAAATGTTCATAAACGTGGTATTATTATTATTTAACATTTATATTGTGTTTATGTATTACCTAGCCCTTCAACCAACTTGGGGTTTCATTGTGAGAGACACTGCATTCACTACTGGCATTTAGTATTAAAAGGGAAAGTAGGGAAATGGATGTGAGTGGATGCAATGCAGGGAACATGCCTCAACCCCCAAAAGGGATAATCATAAGCAAGCAAAAAAACCCAATTCCTGGATGCAAAGCTTACACAACTTGGAATACAAGTTAAAAACAGGTGTAAGCAAAGTTATATAGCATCAGTAGCAGAGGATGTGGAACTGGCAATTGTCTGGCCAACCCAAGAACCAATAGCCATTAGGAAGAGTAATACACAAGTTCTCCTCCGCATAAAATTAACAGATTCCTGAGCTCCCTGATACATGCTGTGCATGCAGTTTTAGCTTCTTTGTGAGCTGACTATATAGCATCTGTGTTCTATTGGCAGTGGTAATAAAAAGTTGGGTCAGAAGGAGAGAATGGGGAATTCTTTTACCCAGGATTGAAATCATTCTCAAGAGCACATGTGTGGACTGGCATTTTTGTTGATCTTAAATCATTCAGTTTTTAAAGTTTAATATACAATATTAGTTTTATTACATTAAATAATTTTACTTTTGCCATCTCCAAACTATTGTTTTGTTCTCCCCCTTTACTGTATCATGTCTGAAATTAGGGCTTGATCTAAAACCCTTTGAAGGCAATGGGAGTCTTTCCATTGGCTCCAATAGGCTTTATATCAGGCCCTGAGATTGTAAATTCAGGGCAGGATTCCTGCACTGTGAGGTATTAGCATACTATGTAAAATACTACTAATAAGAACAACTAGACTGTGAGTTCTTTGGATAAGGGATTGTTTTTTATTATGTATTTGTATAGTACCTAACACAACGGTGTCCTGGTTCTGACAGGGGTCTCTGGACACGACCAAAATATGAAAAACAATAATTGAAATCTAATACTTCAAGATAATATTATATCAATTCCAGAGATCTAAGGGGATTCACACAGCAACGATAAAGGATTCTTAAGTAATGAACATAAAGCTTTTGCTGAGCAAATGATAAACTTCCATGCTATCGCAGAATGACTGTCAGTTCTTGTCTCACAATCTCTGAATGTGACTTTTTCAAAGAATTAATCTAACTGAACCGCCAAGAATAACTCATTTCAGGAATCATGATCAATGAACTCAGTTGAACCAGCCCAGCTGCCACCTACATCTCCAAACAGCTGCACCATTCATTCCAGACATAGTACTTTCCGTGTTGTCCATCGCACCTCTTCAAAATATGGGGAAAAGAACTGTTACAGCTTCAGAGAAGTTCACAGAAAGGTTGACACCAAAGATGTGTTTTTCCTTTCTTGATGTGCTAATTTTCTTTTCACATTTATAAACAGCGGCTGGTATAAATTTTGGCAGGATTGCGCTTCTGGGTTTATTTGCATCGTTAATGACAGTTAACTAAAGTTTTTCCAAGAAGTTCAGATCATTTGTGGTTAGAGGCCATTGACATAACAGCTTAAAGAGTTCTGTTATTGCAAGATTTCTCTTTCCATCTATAACCATTTTTTTATTAAATGAAAATGCCTTTAAATAGGCAAAGTCTGCAATAACTGTATGACTAATTCTACCATTTGATTTGTATGTGTATATTTCTAGATTTTTAAAGAAATGTGCCAAGAAACAAGGTTGCAAAACCCACTAGAGCTTATTCATAATGGTCATCTATAAAAAAGAAATTGTCAGTTGTCTCTGTAACTGAATAATATTACTGCAGTATTTTCATTATTCACTAGGTAATCCAGATACCAACCACAGTGAACACCATGAATACCATGTTATGTTAATGTTATCAAAGGCAAAACTGGAACATTTTTAGAATAGTGGGCCAAATTTAGAGAACATGCAAGGGGTTAGGAATGTAAATTACAAATTAGTAATGGTTGTGAACCCAAGTGATTCTGGGATAATTAAGGAACTCTAAAGGTGTCTAAGTACATCAAAATGGAGCCAAAGACAGTGTAACATATTTCTTCAGGGCTAAAAGAAGGTGTAAAATACACCAACTTAGACTCACTTTGGAATTTGACCCAAACATTGCATATCCAGTGCTTTGTAAATTCACAAAGCCAGATATCACAGGCTGTCAGTTTGTTAAATGTTTTAATTAAAGGGATTCTGTCAAGGTATTTCTCATGATTAAGAAAATGTTATATCTAAAACAACTAGGGATGGGTGAACTCATTTTACCTAATTACAAACCCATTCAGACATCATTTTTGCACATGAAATATTACTGGCTTTTTGTTCTGTTTGGAAAGACTGAAAAAGGAGCAGTCACAATAAAATCCAGTGATAAAATGAGGTGAAGAACAGAGCAGAGAAAGCAAGCAGTATGCAGGGGCGGCTCCAGGCCCCAGCATGCCAAGCACGTGCTTGGGGTGGCAAGCCACTGGAGGCGATCTGCGGGAGGTCCGCTGAAGCTGCGGGACCAGCGGACCCTCTGCAGGCAAACCGCCGAAGGCAGCCTGCCTGCCATGCTTGGGGCGGCAAAAACCCTAGAGCTGCTCCTGGCAGTATGGGATATAATATGAAAACTTTTGTGGAGGTAAGGAGACAGAATTATCAATACCATAATAATGATATTATAAGAGGTTCACAAGCCCTCAGATTTCCAGTTTGCCCAGCCCTAATGATAATCCCTTGGGAAATGTAAACACATTTGTTCAGCAACTAAAAGTTTTTCTCCTTCATCCACTCACATGCCTGTTTGTTATTGTAATAGCAGCAAAGAATCCTGTGGCACCTTATAGACTAACAGACGTTTTGGAGCATGAGCTTTCGTGGGTGAATACCCACTTCCTCAGATGCATGTAGTGGAAATTTCCAGGGGCAGGTATATATATGCTAGCAAGCAAGCTAGAGATAACGAGGTCAGTTCAATCAGGGAGGATGAGGCCCTGTTCTAGCAGTTGAGGTGTGAAAACCAAGAGAGGAGAAACTGGTTCTGTAGCTGGCAAGCCATTCACAGTCTTTGTTCAATCCTGAGCTGATGGTGTCAAATTTGCAGATGAACTGAAGCTCAGCAGTTTCTCTTTGAAGTCTGGTCCTGAAGTTTTTTTGCTGCAGGATGGCCACCTTAAGGTCTGCTATAGTGTGGCCAGGGAGGTTGAAGTGCTCTCCTACAGGTTTTTGTATATTGCCGTTCCTAATATCTGATTTGTGTCCGTTTATCCTTTTCCTTAGCGACTGTCCAGTTTGGCCGATGTACATAGCAGAGGGGCATTGCTGGCATATGATGGCGTATATTACATTGGTGGATGTGCAGGTGAATGAACCAGTGATGGTGTGGCTGATCTGGTTAGGTCCTGTGATGGTGTCGCTGGTGTAGATATGTGGGCAGAGTTGGCATCGAGGTTTGTTGCATGGATTGGTTCCTGAGCTAGAGTTATTATGGTGCAGTGTGCAGTTACTGGTGAGAATATGTTTCAGGTTGGCAGGTTGTCTGTGGGCAAGGACTGGCCTGCCACCCAAGGCCTGTGAAAATGTGGGATCATTGTCCAGGATGGGTTGTAGATCCTTGATGATGCGTTGGAGGGGTTTTAGCTGGGGGCTGTATGTGATGGCCAGTGGAGTCCTGTTGGTTTCTTTCTTGGGTTTGTCTTGCAGTAGGAGGCTTCTGGGTACACGTCTGGCTCTGTTGATCTGTTTCCTTATTTCCTCCTGCGGGTATTGTAGTTTTGAGAATACTTGGTGGAGATTTTGTAGGTGTTGGTCTCCGTCTGAGGGGTTAGAGCAGATGCGGTTGTACCTCAGTGCTTGGCTGTAGACAATGGATCGTGTGATGTGTCCGGGATGGAAGCTGGAGGCATAAAGGTAGGCATAGCGGTCGGTAGGTTTTCGATATAGGTTGGTGTTAATGTGACCATCACTTATTTGCACCTTGGTGTCAAGAAAGTGGACCTCCTGTGTAGATTGGTCCAGGCTGAGGTTGATGGTGGGGTGGAAGCTGTTGAAATCGTGGTGGAATTTTTCCAGAGTCTCATTCCCATGGGTCCAGATGAAGATGTCATCAATGTAGCGTAGGTAGAGAAGGGGCGTGAGTGGATGAGACCTGAGGAAGCGTTGTTCTAGGTCGGCCATAAAGATATTGGCATATTGTGGGGCCATGCGGGTGCCCATAGCAGTGCCACTGATCTGGAGATATATATTGTCATCAAATTTGAAATAGTTGTGTGTAAGTATAAAGGCACAGAGTGAGCAGCCAGTTGTGCTGTGGCATCATCAGGGATAGTGTTCCTGACAGCTTGTATTCCATCTGTGTGTGGGATGTTTGTGTAGAGAGCCTCTACATCCATGGTGGCTAGGATGGTGTTTTCTGGGAGATGACCAATGCATTGTAGTTTCCTCAGGAAATCAGTGGTGTCATGGAGATAGCTGGGAGTGCTGGTGGCATAGGGTCTGAGTAGAGAGTCCATACATCCAGACAGTCCTTCAGTGAGAGTGCCAATGCCCGAGATGATGGGGCATCCAGGATTTCCGGGTTTGTGGATCTTGGGTAGTAGATAGAATAACCCTGGTCGGGGCTCTAGGGGTATGTTGATTTCTTCTGATGTTAGTGTAGGGAGTGTCCTAAGTAGATGCTGTAGTTTCTTAGTGTATTCCTCAGTGGGATCTGAGGGAAGTGGCCTGTAGAATTTGGTATCGGAGAGTTGTCTGGCGGCCTCCTTTTGGTAGTCAGACCTGTTCATGATGACAACGGCACCTCCTTTATCAGCCTCTTTGATGATAATGTCAGGGTGGTTTCTGAGGCTGTGGATGGCATTGCGTTCTGCACGACTTAGGTTGTGAGGCAAGCGATGTTGTTGTTCCACGATTTCTGCCTGTGCACGCCGGCGGAAGCATTCAATGTATAGGTCCAGACTGTCATTTCAACCCTCAGGAGGAGTCCATGTGGAGTTCTTCTTCTTGTGCTGTTGGTGGGAGGGCACCTGTGTATCAGTGCACTGTTCAGTGTTGTCCTGGAAGTATTCTTTGAGTCGGAGACGGCAAAAGTAGGCTTCCAGATCGCCACAGAACTGTATCATGTTGGTGGGGGTGGCAGGGCAGAAAGAGAGTCCCCGAGATAGGACAGACTTTTCTTCTGGGCTGAGTGTGTAGTTGGATAGATTGACGATATTGATGGGTGGGTTAGGGGTACCACGGTTGTGGCCCCATGTGGCAGGTAGGAGTTTAGACAGCTTACAGTCCTTTTTCCTTTGTAGAGAGGTGAAGTGAGTAATGTAGATCTCCTGTCTTATTCTAGTGAAGTCCGTTTGTATAGAAGTTTGGTTATTAATGAGAGTCTCCAGGTTGGAGAGTTCTTTTTTTTTTTTTTTCTGTTTGCTGTATAGGATGCTGATCAGGTGGTTCCTCAGTTTTTTTGATAGAATATGGCATAATCTCTCACTGTGGTCTGTGTAGTATGTAGATAGCAGTGGATTTTTTACCTTTAGTCCATTTGGTATGATGTCCATCCATTTGCATTTGGAAAGGAAGATGATATCTGTCTGTATTTGTGCAAGTTTCTTCATGAGGTTGATGGATTTCCACTCCATATGGCTAAATGCAGTGCCTTGCATGGTGTCAAGTATCAGAGGGGTAGCCGTGTTAGTCCTGCACATCCACCAATGTAATATACGCCATCATATGCCAGCAATCCCCCTCTGCTGTGTACATCGGCCAAACTGGACAGTCTCTACGGAAAAGGATAAATGGACACAAATCAGACATTAGGAATGGCAATATACAAAAACCTGTAGGAGAGCACTTCAACCTCCCTGGCCACACTATAGCAGACCTTAAGGTGGCCATCCTGCAGCAAAAAAACTTCAGGACCAGACTTCAAAGAGAAACTGCTGAGCTTCAGTTCATCTGCAAATTTGACACCATCAGCTCAGGATTGAACAAAGACTGTGAATGGCTTGCCAACTACAGAACCAGTTTCTCCTCTCTTGGTTTTCACACCTCAACTGCTAGAACAGGGCCTCATCCTCCCTGATTGAACTGACCTCGTTATCTCTAGCTTGCTTGCTAGCATATATATACCTGCCCCTGGAAATTTCCACTACATGCATCTGAGGAAGTGGGTATTCACCCACAAAAGCTCATGCTCCAAAACATCTGTTAGTCTATAAGGTGCCACAGGGTTCTTTGCTGCTTTTACAGATCCAGACTAACACGGCTACCCCTCTGATACTTGTTATTGTAATGTAGCTTACGTGTGCAGGTATCTCTGACTAGATTAAAATCATTACTGAAGAGCTGATTTTATCAAATAGATTTTATAAGTAAAGATAACGGACTTTGCAACAGAAATAGGAATTAAGTGGACATCAATTAAAAGGGCAGGTCAGCATGGAATTGTAAGCTTTTAAAAGTCTGTCTGTTAATTATCCTATATCTCTTGATTATCTTCCATTATATCATACATGTTCTAAACTGGACAGGTCCTATTGGTACAAAATATTGGAATGACAGTTCCTTTAGACCAATGTTTCCCAAACTTGGGATGCTGCTTGTGTAGGAAAAGCCCCTGGTGGGCCAGGCCGGTGTGTATACCTGCCATGTCTGTGGGTCTGGCTGATCACGGCTCCCACTGGTCACGGTTCGCTGCTTCAGGCCAATGGGAGCTGCTGGAAGCAGCAGGGGACTGAAGCATGAGAAACTGAGGCCCAACAGTTTTTGGGAAAGGTATAAGTCACTGTAAATATAACGGAAAGTGCCTTTTCAATGATGCAGGTAATAAATGTGCCAGTAGCGTGACTCCATGATGTAAATATGGTGTTCATTGCACAGACACACAAGGAAATTTATCTGTAATACAGTTAAAAAAAAAAGAGAAAGACAAATCTATTAGTTTTACCACACATGAAGAAGAAAATTTCAGGTATAAGTCTGTGGCTTCTAACAACATTTTACCAAGGTTAAAATAACACTGTGATCTGGTCACACAACTTCTGCAACACAGTTACTGGAGTGTGAGATTTGGCACAGATGTATATTGCCACTTCACAATGAGCCCGTAGGGAGAAATCAGGTTGCCTCTTGCTGAGGTGGACTGAAAATAAATGGACTCCCAGTGAGTGGTTTTACATGTTTAGGCTTATGAGGGGTGCATAGAGCACTGGGCAATATAATTTTTTTAGCTCAGGGCACAGATGCAGATGTTGATACACAGTCTGTGCTTGACATCATACAGTATATAATTTCCTGGGATCAACATTTCTTATGGCACTGGCAGATTTTTATGTTCTTCATCAGGTCTTTTGATAATAACAAGCTACTAGATCTTTCAGTCTACTGCTCCCATGTAAATCATCAAACTACACAGTGTTTTTAGCTTTAAGCCTTTTATCTGGGAAAACATGTAACTGACACCCCAAGAGGAGCACTGAGAAGGAATTGTGACTCAGAACCAAAATTCTTTCCCAGCTCTTCCCTTGCTTCGGGGGAAGTGTCTATCTATGGTATTTATATGGCCCCCATTACCACAGTATCTGAGTACCTCAAAAACTTTAATGTATCTAATCCTCTCAACACTGATGTCAAGTAGGGAAGTACTGTTAGCATTGGTTTACAGTCGGGGAACTGAGGCATAGGAACACTAAAAGAATTGCCCAAGGTCACAGAGAAAGTCTGTAGTCAAGCAAGGACTTGAACCCAGCTCACCAAGTCACAGACTAGAGCTCTAACCCCTGAATCATCCATTTCATTTACCACAGCCTTGAAAAAGCTGTAACTTACTTCACTCCTCCTGTTGCCAGCTCAGTCATTCCGCCTCCCTCTCCATCCTTTCTCTGCTCATCTGTTTTGGGAGCTGGAGTGTTGGATATGCATCCTCTGTTCCCTCACCTCTCGCTGGCTAAGAGCCATGATGTATGGAACCCTAGTGCAGCTGCACAATGGGGCAAATATGTAGGTCTTTCTCCCTTGCATGTCTATGTCACGGCCAGTCACAGTCTGGCCCACTGTGTGAAAGGGCACATCTACTGTGGCAAAGTTTTGGATGTAGTGTGCATACGTTTCAAATTACCAGCTACACACCTACGTCGGTCACTCTCCTTGCATGCTCTGGAGCTGTTGCATGGAGAATTGTTGTTTTTGTTTTGTTTGTTTAGGGAGCTATCTTTCATACCTCAGTGCTGGAAAAACAGGTTCCGCTGGGTACTTGACTTTAGCACTCTGGAAGTGCAAATTATGTGAATTTCCCATTTCCTTAAGCTCTCAGTTTCTACAAAGAGGGCTGCAAACTGAGTGTGACCATTCTGGTGACATTGGCTCTGGAGGGAACAGTTTGGTTTTTGTTTCCTTTTCCCGTGTTTCTTTAATAGAAGGTTTCAGAGTTGCCCTATTGGAAACAGACCTAAAAACAAAAATACAGGGGCTCAGCCGCTTCTCTTTTGCTCATGTCCCTTCCCTTACCCTCCTACCACATGACCTACATACAATTACCTGTCTTTTTGGATAAAGCAGGCAGAGTCAAATCCTTCAGCCTTTACTCAGACAAAACTCCTGTTGACTTTACTTAACATATTTGAATCTAAAGAGTGGGTATTTGCCCATGAATATTTGTCAATATTGTAAGCATTAATCATACATACAAAATGTATTGCCTTGTTTATACATTTACACTTCTGAGCATGAAATCACATTTTCCACTTACAAATATCTTTTTCCTCTGGTCAGTACATAGTCAAGCAAATCTCCCACTGGAAAACATGGCACTCTCTGAATGGCCCCATCTGACCATAAAAATGGTAGCTTCCACCCCTCTGATGTAGGTATATGCGGACTAGGAAAAACAGCCATCCCTGTACTCTCAGAAGCACAAGGACTTCTACTGCCTGGGAGGAGACTAAGGAAATAAGATGGGGAGGAAGTGAGTTCAGGTCATGGACTGCTCCATCCCTCTGAGATGTCGTGTAGAATTGGGTCAGTATGTACAGAAGAGTAATCCTGTGCACAAGGAGCAGCACTGCAAAAGACAGTGCTTCTTGTGACAAGTCTGCACTGCCTCTCTTCCCAGGACTGCAGCTAAAAAGCCATAATCTACTAGGCTGTAGTCAGGTACAGAAGGACTTTATCTTAGAATAACTGAGCAGTAGCTCTTCCTGCTACAGTATCCTAGTCTTCACCGCTGTGTTTTAGTTACATAAGCTTACATTAAGTTTCACCACCATTGATATCATCAGGGGTGCTGTTTGTTGAAGACATCAGCAAAGCAGATAGCACTGACTGGGAGGTGGGAAGAGAAAGACCATTTTGATTATTTCATCTCTTCATAAATGAGCTGGAAGGATGTCACAGAAAGGGGTAAATGTAAGGAAAGGAGAGAACTAAAAAGGATGAAAAGTGTGTAGAAGCTTAAAAAATACATTGTCATGTGCTGGTTTTCATCTACTTGTTATTCTCTTCACATGCCACAAGATGGCTCAGTGCAGAATGGCCTGAGCACAAACTGAATTCCCAGAGGCTGCAATAGGTGAGGAAAACATTGGTGTTTCTCGTTCTATCACATTTCATAGGTGCTTGCTCATCCCCTCTTAGTGAAGAACAGGCACACCCCTATGGCAAATTATAAACTGTACTCAGAAAATAGGAAGACTCAACTAAAGTTGGGCTGTGATTTAGGCCTGTGCTCAGACTAAACACCCTGTAGCCTCACAAAGTCAGAACATTATTGGCAGTTCTGTTTAGGTATATACATTAAACCCGGAAATAGCTGATTAATTTGTAGGCAAATACATGTATGCCTTGGTTTTAAAAATAAACAGCAGTAGAAAATGGGTGGGGTGACTAAGTAGCTAAATGAAAGCCATTGCAAAGACTTTAGGAGCTTAGAAAGTTAGACTCAAACTTTCTCACCCCTTTGAGACATAACATTTCTGAAAAGAAAATTCTGCTCACATTACAGAAGGGGGATGTCATGGGGTTTGACTGTCATTGAGGTTGAAATGAACTCTGTCACCCCGTTTAAATATTTAAAAACTGCAAAATCTCCTGATACAGACAGATACATCTTGAAGTGTTAAAAAAATGCAGCTGCCTTTGAGATTAAGCATTCATATTCCCATTATATCAGGCCACTTTGTTTCTGCAACCCATGAATTGTCTAAAGTGCAGTATAGGGTAAGAAATAGTATAGTGGAGCCACTTCTCTGGTGAACTATCAAAACCTGGGTCTTTTTGTGTTTGAAGTGGTTCTCAAAGCCAGTTAAAACTTGTAGTTTCAACTAGTCCATTAGCCTTACTGATTTCCAAGAGTTTGTGCATAGTACTGGTACATATGAGTGGCTTTTTGGCCACTACCAATCAGATTAATGTCCCATTCCATCTTGTTATATTTTTGACTGAAGTTTCACAGATTTTAGAGTTACTTAAGGGGACTTTTTTGATCTTCTCTCGCATGCCCCCTCCCATTTCCCTGCACAAATACAGGATTTCCTCTACCACCACTCCCCATCTGTAAAATAACTATTTGTCTTGATGCCACCGAATGTGGGCTCCTTTGAGGACTTCTACACGTTATTTCACAGCCTGATTTACTTCACTGTGTAACAGGGGGCTTGGAAGGCTGGGCAGCTTAGTGGTTGGAGCATTTGATTTCCAGCCCCATGCTTGTCAAGGTGCCTTAGTCTTTCAGGTAGGAGGAATTAGGGAGACTTAGGCCCTCTCACTCTATTGGTCCCAGCCCAGTGCCCTGTGTAAGTCAACCCCTGAGTAGGGGACCTCCAAGCGGGGAGTCTAAGTCGACTGCTCTGGGCTACTTCCTACTGCTGTCCCGTCATTTTGTGGCATGGCCCTATAATCCGAATCACTTGTTTCTAATAATGCCCCCTCGTGGACTCTGAGGGGTGTCCTGCTGCAGGCCCAGGTTCCTCCAGACAGGGCAGCTGTAAATTTGGTGGGGTCAGAACTCCACAAGGTCTCCATGCTTTGGTACTCAGTTTTGTCTTAGGCTGGGTGCTCCTAGGCCTCTTTTTCAGTCTCCTGTAGCCAAGGAGATGGTGCTTGTTCCCTGGTGACCCTTCCCCTCAGATAGGGGAACATCTGGCTCCTGCCTGTTTGCTACTCAGCTCTAAACTGAGCCAGGTTCTCCACTTTTCTCTCCTTTCCAGGCCTGGCATTGGCTGCAGGTGTAATGGGGAGGGGCTAGCTGTGCCCAAAGGCTCTCTGTAACCCCTTACATGCTGGTGGGCAGTTTCTCTGCTTCATCACATACTCTTAAAAGTATTCCTAATATATTATTGCCAACCCCAAATGTTCAAATGTCATGAGCCCAGTGCCAAAAAGATCATGAGATTAAATATCTATCTATCTATCTTCTGTTTCATTACTTTCTAGATTTGGAGCCTTAGGAATGCACTCAGATCATCTTTTTAAACTACAGAGTTCCTCCATTTTTAGTTGTATTCAAAATACTGATTTAATTTAGAATACAAGTATTCTTTAAAACCTGCCCCTTAACATTTTCTTGTTTATGCTGCAGTGCTGCTCAGGAGATTTCACCGACACAGGGTAGAAGAAGGAAGTGGTAAAGAAGGAACAGGATGAACTTTAAAATGAAGGCTTAGTTTTCTAGATGGAGTTTGGTAATGAGGTGTGTTATGGAATCCATTTTTTTTCTCAGTCAATTCTGCTAAGTTCTCAAAGACAGTCTCAGTAAGAGCAGTGGTCTCTTGAGTGCCTGAGAGTGGCAGATTCAGCTGGACACGCCCTTGAGTGGAAGCAGGTGAAGAGATCATTTAAAATTTTATCATAGGGCCTAATTGTACTCACAGTATGAGTAGCACAGAGGTGATGCTCCAGTCAGATTTCCCCCATCACAGGAGGAGAGAGTGATCAATTGCCTCCAGGACACCATCTTCTCTCCAGGACCCCACTCGCTGTAGTGTTTGAAACCCATGGCCTGGAAGGGACAGGAGGGGAATGGCTAAGGATGAGCTCATATCATCCCCATGGATAGTGGTGGAAATGCTACCAGAAAATTATAGTAGCCTAATAATAGCAGGAAGCCACAATTATGCCCATCTACTGACATGGGACCTGATCCTCCAGCTCTCTCATGATTCATGCTTGCACAACTGGGACCTTAATTCACCACAAAGGAAGTGCTGTGCAGCATCTAAATGCTCGAGCCTTCCACAGCTGTGTTCAGATAAGTTCTATTTTCTGTTCCTTTTAGAATTTTATTTACAAATGTATCAAATAATTATGGGACTTTCCTTTGGAGAGAGGAGACCTGTTAGGACATGCTCTGTGTCTCACAGCACTAAGGCCCTAGGGGCCTAATCCTAAAACATGCAAAGTCCCCTGCAACTCATGGTGAAATTAATGGATGTTGCAGGTGTGCAGGGGTATTAAGAAAATAGTAATCACTGCAAATTTCCCTTCTAATGTGATTGTGTGGGGTCTGAGACAATATCAATTCATACACCATGTTTTGTCCTTCATGGCTTCCAGCCGTATGACATCACTTATCCCTTCACCCAGATTTGTTCAAGCTAAGTCAAAAACCAAAGCAGATCCTGGGTCTGAAATCTAAAACCTCTAATTACAACCAAACATCCCCTTTAATAAGTGACTCCAATTTTTATTACTCTTATTTTGGTGCTAGTGAGAAATGAATAGGAAACAAAGAGTTAAGGCAAAAGCTAAAACATGCATTAGAGAAAATAGTAACCAAAATGAGCATATCTATGTCTTGAGCCTACATACTTTGTCTTTTAGTTATATGAGTAGTCCATACTTCAGTAAGTACTCCTGAAGGGTAGAGTTTTCTTAAATCAATGGGATTACTCGTGGGAATAAGGATTATCTGTATAAGGGTTTGCATGATTGAATTTCATTTGTTTCCTAGAATGACTTGATTTGCATTTGTGGGTAAATGTAGGGTTTGCACATGCTCAAAAAACCAAAGACCCTTTGAAAATCTGGGCAAGTGGCTTAAGTGATTTAACATACTTAATTTTTCCTGTTTATGGATCTGTATCTGGTATAGCTTTTTGTTTCATGAATGTGTGTTTTATGCTGTCATTAAACTGTCTATTTGTCTGAGTGGTATGTGAACACCTCCAAAATGTATAGAGTTTATACATAAAGATATAATTTTCTGCCTCACTTTCCAGTCAACAAGGAGTTAATTTTGTTAATTTTGCACTTGTTTTGTTTAAAAAAATTTTTTTTTGAAAGCTTCAGTTGAAGAGATGGGTTTGCATTTTGCTGTGATGGTGCTGTGGTTCCTGGTCATTGTGAGTTCTTTTGCAAGTGAGTTCCTGTTATGTGGTCCAGCTGCCTTGAAAGCTCTGTCTCCTGTACTACTGAATTTCATCTTGAGACTGGCAGTTCTCTTGTTCTTGTAGAAAGTGGCTAACGCAGAAGGTTGTGATCACAGGGGATGAGGCTATCTCACAAATAACTTGGGCTAGTTCTACATATGGTTTTGAAGATGAGGGCCAAAACTTGAGTTTGACCTAATATTCAACAGGAAGTCAGCAAAGAGAGTGGAGCAAAGAAGTGATGTGCTCATAACAATTGATGGTGCTCAGCAGATGGGCTGTTATGATCTGAACCAATATTTTTAAGGTTGGTGGTTTCATACCTAGATTGAAGAACTACAGTAATAAAACTTGGTGGTCATGAAGGCATGGATCACGGTGACCAAGTCTAAATATGAATGCTGAGACTCTTAATGATTTTAGGGTAGGTGCTCCGGATGAAGAGAGATGCTATAGAGTTGGTGAGATCTTCAAAGTGCTTTCCTCTGCTCACCATCGAATGTGGTATTCTGTATGTGACTATGTCAGTACAGTTTAGCTGGCCTGATAGAGAAGGTCAAGGAAGTAGGGGGCAGTGGGAGAGGGAAGAAAAAGAAGAGCTTAGCAAAAAGGGGGGGTGGAAGGAAGGAAAAGAGGAGCAAATAACTACAAGGAGACAAACAATGAAAAGAAAAATAAAAAAATATGTAGATGGGAGTAAGATAAAGATATGGAAGAAGAGAAAGACAAACGAAAGGACAGTGTTAGGTGAGATAATTTTATTTGATTTATTTATATTTTTACATTTTATGGTGTATGCTGGAAGACAACAAGAGCTGAAAAGTGAGAGAGTCCACTTTAAGTTCTGGGAGGAGTACATAGGCTGATTGCAACATGGGAGGGAATTTCAAGTCAACTGTAGCCCAGGGTGGGCGAGAAGTGCTTTCAGAGTTAGTCTGGCCTTGGAGGGAGGCCCATACCAGTACTTTTATTTTCCAGTTTGAATATTGATATGGGTCTATAATTTTACACACACACACACACACACACACACACACACACACACACTGAAATGAAATATGTAGCATGACATGAACTTATCACAAGTTTTCATGATGGCTGGATGATCTATCTTTGAGCATATATGTGTGTGTGTGAGTTTATGTATATATATGTATGAAAACATATATTGAACATTTCTCATTGGAGATTCCATCTCTGGAAAAACTATTCCCAGAGAGTAGCTATCAGTCGCTCACAGTTAAGCTGGAAGGGCATATCAAATGGGGTCCATCAGGGATTGAACCTGGGTCTGGTTTTGTTTAATATCTTCATCAATGATAGATAATGGCATAGAGAATGCATTCATAAAGTTTGTGGACCGTACCAAGATGGGAGGGGTTGCAAGTACTTTGGAGGATAGTATTAACATTTCAAATGATGTAGACAAATTGGAAAAATGGTCTGAAGTAAATAAGATGAAATTCAAAATGGACAAATGCAAAGTACAAGTAGGAAGGAACAATCAACTGCACACATACAAAATGGGAAACCTAGGATGGAGTACTGCAGAAAAGGATCTGGGGGTCACAGCAGATCACAAGCTAAATATTAGTCAACAGTGTAACATGGTTGCAAGAAAAGCAAACATCAATCTGGGATGTATTAGCAGCAGTGTTGTAAGCAAGACATGAGAAATAATTCTTCTGTTCTATTCCATGCTGATTAGGCCTCAACTGGAGTATTGTGTCCAGTTCTAGGTGCCACATTTCAGGAAAGATATGGACAAACTGGAGGAAGTCCAGAGGAGAGCAAGCAAAATGATTAAAGGTCTAGAAAACATGACCTATTAGGAAAGATTGAAAGAATTGGGTTTGTTTAGTCTTGAGAAGAGAAGACTGAGAGGGGACATGATAACAGTTTTCAAGTCCATAAAAGAGTGTTAAAAGGAGGAGGGAGAAAAATTGTTCTCATTAACCTCTGAGGATAGGATATGAAGCAGTAGGCTTAAATTGCAGCAAGGGAGGTTTAGGTCGGACATTAGGAAAAACTTCCTAACTAACAAGGTAGTTAAGCACTGGAATAAATTGCCTAGAAAGGTTGTGAGTCTCCATCACTAGAGGCTTTTAGACAAACACCTGTCAGGAATCGTCTAGATAATACTTAGTCCTGCCAGGGGTGCAGGACTAGACTAGAAGATCTCTCAAGGTCTTTTCCAGTCCTATGATTCTATGATATACCTATGTACCATGAAAAAAAAAACCTAAGTTAATTTGATATCTTAGTTTGAAACTTTAAAGCATAAAAGTCAGTAATCCCAAGTTATTATTCACAGCAACTTTAAGACACCTCCTCATGTTCAGACACAATATATGGTTTTGTTGTATATCATATTAAAATTGGGATCAGTGTATAATGTGGCAGGGCTGTGTTTGATGTGGGAACCGCCACTATAGATTTCCCAACTTTTGTGCATTAAAATTTCAATGTTAATACTTTGCATTTTCATTTAATTTTGTATTTAATTTAGATTTTAATATGGAAAAGGAAAAAAGAAAATAGAAAAAACAAAAAGAAATGGGTAAAGATCAGCAATCAGCACATTCAGATTAAATCACAGTTCCAGAGTGTGGGAAATTTTTCAAAGGAGCTGATGTGTGGTGGGGATGAGGGAAAGCAGAAAGCTTATCAGATATGCTGATCCCTTGCTGATGTTATTTTTATGGTGGTGGAATTCAAGTAGTTGTGCAAGACAGGGAATGATTGGGTTGGTCTGTTGAGAGTTCTAAGGATGAAGGTGTGTCAGTGGATATCTCTATCTGTATGCATGTTTTGTTGTTTCATGTATGTATGTACCTATCTTGAAGTTTTATACCAAACCATTCTGAGTTATCTGAGAACACAGAAAACATTTGAGGAATTGTCCTAAAGTGTAAAACCAATAGTTTTCTCTGTGGTTGGAAAAACACGCGAAATAGCTGCATGCACTTGCTTTGCCTAGCCATAAAATTCCTCTCTAGGCAGAGCATGAGGGCCAAATCTTACTCACCTCAGACTGATAGTTGTAACCAGATCTATTGGCATAAGTGTAATAAGTACAATGTTGCCATTTGATTTTTGTATTGTTTATAGAGTCTTCTAATGGTCAGAATACTTAATTTCTTTGTCTATAGTGTAAATGCACTGTGATGGGAAAAATACACCTCCAGTCCTGTTTGGTGGTGGTTTGTGACTGCCAAATGCCATCTAGTTTCTCTCAGAAAACACAGGGTAATTTTAATTGAGATATTGATCTTTAATGAACTGAAACGTCATTAGTCCAGATAAAGACTTGAAATATTTGAAATTAATTGTATTTGATCAAATTACTGTTGTTTAATGAGAGCCAGTACAAGCATCAGAAGGTGTGAGAGATTCTGCATCTGCTGCAGTCTCTGGCAAACCAACACTGACATCAGTGGCAGGAGGAGTAGGACCTTATTCTGAGGAACTAATTGTCAAACCAGACACAGACAGTACAAATCAGGCATACATAATATATATGTTTCCTTAGACTCCAATTCAATGAAGCAGTTAAGCACATGCTTAACTTTAAGCATGTGAATAGTCCGGTTGACCTCAATGGGCTTGAAGCTTTACTTGAAGCTAAGCACACATTTATGTGCTGTGTTGGATCAGGGCCTTAGGGAGCAAACTTAGTGCAGTTCCTTTAGACCAGTGTTTCCCAAACTTGGGATGCTGCTTGTGTAGAAAAAGCCCCTGGCGGGCCGGGCTGGTGTGTATATCTGCCATGTCTGTGGGTCTGGCCGATCACGGCTCCCACTGGTCACGGTTCGCTGCTTCAGGCCAATGGGAGCTGCTGGAAGCAGCGAGGGACTGAAGCATAAGAAACTGAGACCCAGCAGTTTTTGGGAAAGGTATAAGTCACTGTAAATATAACGGAAAATGCCTTTTCAATGATGCAGGTAATAAATGTGCCAGTAGCGTGACTCCATGATGTAAACATGCTGTTCATTGCACAGACACACAAGGAAATTTATCTGTAATACAGTTAAAAAAAAAGAGAAAGACAAATCTATTAGTGCACAATAGATAAAATATTTAAATAGCTATAGCTGTACAGGCATGGAAATAGAGATATTAATCTGATGTGCATGCATGGACTGTACATCTTTATACTAGAGTTGTGACATAAATGACCCCATTAAATCCTGTTATTTTCCTAATCCAATAAGTGCTTAATCTCATTGCAAGTGTTGGAAATAATTATTCATTTATACACTTGTTTTTGCCACACATTTGATGTCAACAAGGAGTGTGCCTTTGACTAATCAGTTAAAACAGCTGGTGGATAAAGTAGTGAATGAGAATCAAGACTATGCTATTCATAGAAGAAAGATTGTTGATAGCTTTCCTTTGGTCTGAGATGTTACTGCATATACAGAAAGAGAAATTTTATTACACATAGAGGAAAATCTCTGTGAATCATATTCTCTCCTGCACTAAGATCCATTCAGGACAAAAGGTGGAGACGGAGGGTGTCAGGGAGCCATAACCAGCTGTATGATTCTCAAGCTGCCCCAGCAGGGCCCTCTAGATTGCTCTAATTTGTGACATCTGACTGGTCTCTGAAGAACTGCACAGCAGCTGTAGATTACTGTAGGAAAGTTTTGCCCTCTTCCCACCCCCTCCAACATATAACTCATCTCTGTACCAGGTTGGGGTGAGGGTAGTTGGTGTAGGAGCCAGCTGTGCATGCACCAGATGAGAATTCCCCTTCAACGGGGAAATTTTTAGCCTGCAGTGAGATTTCAGCTCCTTTGCACTGCTCAGGCAGCACAAACCAGGACAGAGGCAGAAAATCTGTCCTGGCAATTACCTTTGGCTGCATTGAGATTTAGGAATGTTGTTTCTGCCTACAAGTTCTGGACAATGATGTATTTTTAGGTGAGTTCAGACCAATTTCACAATTTTCCTGAATCCTCCTTCTCCCCAGTTTGGGGTATTTGAATACCTAATAGAGATTGTTGTTGTGCACTTTAGGACCATCTTTGGAACTACTATCCCATCCCTCCAGTCTTCTAGGTTCCAGTCCTTTGAGGTGCTGAATGCCTCCTGTGAAGAGCTGAGCACACTCAGTTCCCACTGACTTCACCATTAGTGGGCAACATGATCACACAGTCTTGAGCAGGTCTGGTACAATTTTCAGTAGAAGGCAGTGCCACACGCATACGCTGTAGGAAGGCAGACATACAGACATAGCATGAGATACATGTAGAGATGTTTTCATCCTAATTTGGCCCTCTATTAACAATCCTTAGTACAGATGTAGAGACACATACATGCGGATATGTAATTAAGCAACTGTACTCTACCTTGTCAGAAGTACAGAAAAAATGTAAGATGTTTTGCTGCCACTTCTATACAGCAGAACAAAATGCAGCCATAAAAACCAGCTCCATTTAAGAAGTGAAACATTTAAAAGGCTAAGGATCACTTCACAGTGGATCAGCATGAAGCTATTTTTAACACACTTGTTTCTGTAGCGGTGACATACGGTATCAGGAAACTTCACAGTTCTGAATGGCACTCAGGCTCACTATTACACCTGGGTAGAATGGTTGCATAGTGTTAGTAACTAAGGCTGTAATATAATACATGTAGGAACACTGGCAAGCTCTATTACTGCTACAGATATTTTCCTTTGCACAACCATGCTTTTTTGTATCAGAGATTATTTCTGTACTTACACTAACACACATTTTTACTAAGGGGTTTACTTGTATGTGTAGCTGAGATTTTCCTATGCTACATGCAAGCTGTGGATGTACTCTACTCCAAAATTTGACAGTGGGAAAATGAGGGATGTATTGGTTCAGAGTTTATAATCAGTGTGTTCCAAGGTGTGATTGTTTGGGCAATGTCACTCTGAGATTTCATTTACTAAGGAGTTTGATCTATGTGTAGCCAAGGCAGCTCAGCTCAAATCAGATGGATCTTAGATAAGCCCAGCTTACAATTAGCTAGTAAAAACTGGTATACCTCATGGATATTTCATTCTAAGAAGAGTGGACAAGACATTCTGCAAGGGACAGAGGGACCACAGGGCAGCATGCTGCTTCCAGGAGCAAAGAAAGGATATCACCCAAAGGATAAATATGATTCTGAGGTCAGTAGGAGAGACTCTACACTGGAGATCTACATTGGCACGAATGATGTTGCATCTGGCACTGTTGCAGAGATCCTGGAAGACTTAAGGGAATTGGGAAGGGAGCTGAAGGAGAGGAGTATCTAGGCTACGTTCTCAGAAATCCTTCCTTCCCTTGAGTGAGAGAAAGGAAGCAGAAGATACCAGAAGTGAACACAGAGGCTGCTCTAGCTATATGGCAGCTTCATCATATTTGAGTGGTGCTGCAACACTGTGCACCGGGTCGCAATGCCACTCACTCAAATATGGCCTGGCCACCCTATGGCATGACATTGTTACCTGTTACAGAGTCATAGACAATTCAGAATCACAGCTTAAAAGCATATGAGTTAAAGTTCTAACTAGTAAAACTAAAGATGGGGTACTGGCTGTCATCTGTTACAGAGTACCAAATTCCACTAGTTAACAGGATGAACTGCTTCTTAGCATGTGTCTATAACTGGTAGGAAATAAAACTGTGTTATCAGGGTAACTTCAGCCAGGGAGACATTTACTAGTCATCTTATGCAGCCAGTATCAAAATTTCATTGGCGTTTCTAAGAATAATAGATGATAATTTCTTAACACAATTTCTTAACACAGTCAACACGGGGCGGGGTGGGGGAACTCAATATTTGACCTTATTTAATTGACAAAAAATGTCAGTTGTTGACTTAATATCGCAATCTGGCTACAGTTACTCTGTGCAAACAGAATATAGCACCAACTAGTAATGTGTATACTTGGAACTTCATTGAGGCGAATTTTCCGAAGCTTAAAGCAATTGTCAGCATAACTGACTGGAAATGTAAATTAAAATTGGAGAGTGTTAATAAAATTTTGGAATTGTTCAAAGAATCCTACTTGATGCCCAAACAGCCATGATTCCACAAGCACAACGAGAAGTTATGATGGGCAAGAAGTCATCAAACATAAAAGCAAATGTGGAAGCAACAATAAAACATAAAAAATCAATATGTAAAGGATGGAAAAAAAGGGAAGTAAATGGCAATGAATATAAGTTCCAAGTTCAAAAATGTAGCTAGCTGATAATGGAAGCCAGAGGAATCAATGCAATATCAGTGACAAATATGGTTAAAGACGTTGTTTTTGAACATATTAGGAACATATAGAAAAAGCCTAGGTTAGATAGGTCTATTGCTAGTTGCAGATGGTAAAATTATAAAAAAGTGATACATAAAAGGCAAAAATGGTCAATAGATATTTTTTCTGTATTTTGGAACAAAACAAAGAGGCTATTCCATATGATATTGTGGTTGGAATAGAAAGTTTATCATCTGTAATAAATGAGGATGTGAGGCAGCATCTGCTAAAGTTAAACATTTTCAAGTCAATATGCCAGACAACTTACACCTTATAGTCTTAAAGAATCTAGCTGAGAAGCTCTCTTACCCAATAAAGATAATTTTTAATAAAACTTGGAAAACTGTAGAAATTCCAGTGGACAGGAGGACTGCCAACATAGTTCCAATATTTCAAACGGGTAAAAAAAGAACTATAGGCTGATTAGCCTGCTGTCACCCCCAGATGAAATACTGGAATGGTTAATCTGGGACTCTAGCTGTGTTTTAGCTAACAATTAAATAAAAATAATAAAAGAAAAAATATAAAGAAAAATAAAAGAGAAAAATATAAAAATATAATTAATTCCACTCGCATGGTTTCATGAAAGGTAGATCTTGTCAAAAAAAGGCCTGGTCTACACTACAGGGTTAGGTCAAATTTAGCCACATTGGTCAATTTAAAAATGAATAAGGCGTCCACACAACCAACCCCATTCCATTGACCCAAAGGGCTCTTAAAATTTACTTCCGTACTCCTCCCTGGCGAGAGGAGTAGTGCTAAAATCAACTTTGCTGGGTCAAGTTTGGGGTAGTGCCGATGCAAATAGACGGTATTGGCCTCCGGGAGCTATCTCAGAGTGCCCCATTGTGACCACTCTAGACAGCAGTTTGAACTCCGATGCACTAGTACACAGGAAAAGCCCTGGGAACTTTTGAATTTTGTTTCCTGTTTGATCAGTGTGGCGAACTCAGCAGCACAAGGAGACCATGCAGTACCCCCAGAATCATAAAGCGTAGAATGTTTCTATGCTCCCCCTATCATCTCCATCCCTGAGGTTATCACAGATTAGAAGGCAGAAAAAACGCACTCACGATGACATGATTTCCGAGCTCATGCAGTCCTCCCACACTGATAGGGCACAGCTTAATGCATGGAAGCATTCAGTGCAGAGACTAGGAAAGAATTAAGAGAGCACGAAGAGCAGAGGCAGGACATGATGCTGAGGCTAAGGTGGGAGCAAACGGACATGATCAAGCATCTGTTGGAGCTGCAGGAAAGCCAACAAGAACACAGACTCCCACTGCATCCACTGTATAACTGCCTCCCCTCCTCTCCATGTTCCATAGCCTCCTCACCCAGACGCCCAAGAATGCTGGGCATGTAGGGGGAGGCTCCGGGCACCCAGCCACTCCACTGCAGAGGATGGCCCAAGCAACAGAAGGCTGTCATTCAAACAATTTGATTTTTAGTGTGGCTATAATAACCAGTGTGGCCTTGTCCTTCTCTCCTCCCCCACCCCACCCGGGCTACCTTGTCCATTATCTCATTTTTTTAAATTAATAAAGAAAGAATGCATGGTTTCAATACAATAGTTACTTTATTTCAAAGGTGGAAGAGTGGTTGACTTAGAGGGAATTAAAATAAAAAAGGGGGTGGATTTGCATCAAGGAGAAATACACACAACTGTCACACTGAAGCCTGGCTAGTCATGAAACTGGTTTTCAAAGCCTCTCTGATGCACAGCATGCCTTCCTGTGCTCTTCTAATTGCCCTGGTATCTGGTGCAAAACGATTGTCTGCTGTTGCTTTCACAGAGGGAGGGGTGACTGATGACATGTACCCAAAACCACCTGCGACAATGTTTTTGCCCGATCAGGCATTGTGAGCTTAACCCAGAATTCCAAAGGGTGGCAGAGACTGCGGGAACTGTGGGATAGCTACTTACCCACAGTGCACCGCTTCGTAAGTCAGTAAGTCGATGCTAGCCATGGTAGTGAGGACGCACTCCTCCGAATTAATGCGTTTAATGTGGACATATGCAATTAACTGTATAAAATCGATATCTAAAAATCAACTTCTGTAAAATCAACCTAATTTTGTAGTGTAGACATACCCAAAAACTATTGTTTTTTTTTACAGGATTACAGGCCTGACTGATAAAGATAACAGTGTTGGTATAGTATATTTGGTTTTCTCTGAAGCATTTGACAACATGATATTTTGATTTAAGAATGTGTGTTATACGGAATTAATAAGGCACACATTGGATGGCTTTAAAACTGGCTTACGGACAGAGCTCAAAATGTAGTTGTCAATGGAGAGGTATCAATCAGTGGGGTAGCTTCTAGCAGGGTTCCCCAGGCATCGTTCTTGGTCCAAAACTATTTAATATTTTTATTAATCTTTTAAGCAATGATCTAAAAACTTTGTTGGAAAAGTGTGCAGGTGAAACAAAGATTGGTGGGGTAGTAAATAATGAGGAGGATAGCTTACTGTTACAGAGTGATCTGAATCACCTGGTTAAATGGTCACAATCCAACAAAGAGATTGGCCACAATATACTGGTTGGGTTAGACTAGTGTTTTGAGGTGGCACAAAGAATCCTTTTCAGAGTGGTAGCCGTGTTAGTCTGTATCAGCAAAAAGAACAAGGAATACTTGTGGCACCTTAGAGACTAACAAATTTATTTGAGCATAAGCTTTTGTGGGCTAAAACCCACTTCATCGGATGCATGCAGTGGAAAATACAGGAGGAAGATACATATACCCAGAGGACATGAAAAAATGGGCGTTGCCATATTAACTATAATGAAAGTAATCAGTTAAGATGGGCTATTATCAGCAGGAGAAAAAAAAATTTTGTAGTGATAATCAGGATGTCCCATTTCCAATAGTTGACAAGAAGGTGTGAGTAACAGTAGGGAAAAATTAGCATGGGGAAATAGCTCTAACTTTGTGTAATGACCCATCCACTCCCAGTCTTTATTCAAGTCTAATTTAATGGTGTCCAGTTTGCAAATTAATTCCACTTCTGCAGTTTCTCGTTGGAATCTGTTTTTGAAGTTATTTTGTTGGAGTATTGCAACTTTGAGGTCTGTAACTGAGTGACCAGGGAGGTTGAAGTGTTCTCCAACTGGTTTTTGAATGTTATAATTCTTGACGTCTGATTTGTGTCCATTTATTCTTTTGTGTAGGGACTGTCTGGTTTGGCCAATGTACATGGCAGAGGGGCATTGCTGGCACATGATAGCATATATCACATTGGTAGATGTACAGGTGAACGAGCCTCTGATAGAGTGACTGATGTGATTAGGTCTCCTGATGGTGTTCCCTGAATAGATAAAATATTTCCATCAATAATAATAGCAATGCACAGATAGAAAAAGTAATTTAAATGCTGCTTGAAAACTTAGAGTTTGTTTTAAAGATATTTACATGATGTATTTTAACATGTGATGTTAACAATTTGTGTTTTAAATTTTAAACTTTAACATTTTGAATCTCAACATCTACTATCATTAAATAACTATTGTCTAGTCTAACCCTCCTGTAGTTTCCCAGAACTCTGAACGTTTAAATTGATAAAAATAGGAAAAAATGCTTAGAAACCATAATTTTGCATAATTATGAATAAGAAAGAAAGAAAGAAAGAAATGTTTAAAACAAATCATCAATAGTACTGGTTGAAATTATAAAAATAAATTAAAATTGAATTCTGTCAAGCCTGTTTGTGCAGAGTGAAAGATGGGTAAAAGCACAGGTTATGTAACAATATTCCTTACCTTTCTCCCCTCTGCATGCTGTATTAAACCACTTGACGAAGAAAATCCGTATGGATGGTCCTTCCCAAACTTAACTGACTAATGTCCATTGTGGTCACAACAGCATGTGGGAGATCACATTAAGATTTTGGGGAGGATCAGCAAGAAGATTGTTTGGGCCATTCTCTGTGCCCTCAGATTTAACTAACTCATGGTATTAATGTAGGTTCCATGACTATTTGTAAAGATTTTAAAAAGATTTTTAAAGACAATTTTTCTAATAAGGTGAAGATTTAAGGTCTCCTAGGCACCAATCTACCATTATGTGGGGGTACATTTTCAGAAGGGCAGTCTTCTTTTGTGTGCACAGTTTAGACCTGCAAAACTTTCTGCCTCATTTTTGCATGTGCAATTCAATTATGGATGGAATTGCTTCATTCACTACCTGTCAGTTCAAGTCAGGTAATTGGAATTACAACTATTAATATGCAAATCTTTGTAAAGGTATGAGACAATACCTTTTGCTGGTCTAAATTGCACCTGTAGACAGGAAGGCCTGGCATTAGCCTATTGGAAATATTCCATTTTGGGTGACTTGGCCAATGACACAGAGGGAATCAATGCCAGAGCCAGAATTAAAATGGAGAAATCCTTTACTCTGCCATTTGCTTAGTCTATTAATTAATTAATTCTGCTTTACATTACTGAGCTGCCTCTTCTTGTGGACAAAGGCAGTATTAGCTGCTCAGCAGAGAAGAAATTTCATCTGCAAGCAAGTAGCCAGGTGGGGGCTTGCAGTTACCTTAGTGTCATTGTCTGAAGCCTGGGCACCACTCATTCACTAGCTGTTAAATGGTCTTGGCCCAACCTAAAACAGAGATCATAGCCACAGATCTTCACAAAACTAAGAGCCACTTTTCAAGAGTTGTGGGAGGAAGACCATGAATAACCTAGGATATTTAAGAAAATTTATGATGACTTAACTTTTCTGGTGATTGGTTTGCATCAATAAGAATATCTCTGCAACAAAAGAGCAAGAAACTTACTTAAAAAATCCCCACAGGAATGCGATTAGCCTTGACATTTTCAGAGTCCCAGATAATTAGGGAGAGGTCTGCAGTCATAGGTTTTGTAGGTCCCAAAGGCTGGCAGTATGAGACATTATATTAAACATTTTGAGACCTTCATGATCCATTCTGCATTAAAGAAGATTTACAAGATCCTCAGAGTATGCTTGAAACATTTGACTGAGAATCAGTCTGCGGACTTTCTACTTTTTTTTGGTGTGGCTTCTCAAGGGCATGATTAAGGAATCAGCCCTTCAGATTGATGGAAAAATAAAGAAATTGAAGAAGAAATGAAAGACTATATTATGGACTTTTTCCTGCAGTCCCATGATGTCTCCAAAATTAAGTGATTTTGGCAGATAATTTCTGCTATGAAGCATGTGGCTAACCAGAAGGCTATTAAGCAAGAATGATGCTGTAATATAAGCACAGAGGATTCTTATAAAGTGTATCTTTCTCCCATTCAAAGTATATGATGAAAAATGATGAGTCCAGAGTGTTAACAAATTATAACAAAGTATAAACTCTCATTATATGTAATACTAAAATCTCTTCAGCATAGTAAGTCATGGTTTGATATTTTTTATCTTTCATTTCCTATTTATAATTAAGAATTAATTTTGAATATATCCTTTATCTAATCATGGATAGTTAAAGTAAGCTGATGGTATGAGCAGTATATTTCTGGTCAGCTACACTTGTGCATGGTGTGTGCAAAATGCATTAATGTGAATGCAGAATTCTGATGGTGTAGTGTTTTGCATTCACTTTGCACTGACATAAAAGACTTCATAAGATGGAAGACAATAGAGCAATTAGACTCCGTCTTTCTGCATGATGTGTGTGTATATACATAATGTATACACACATGTATATAAATAATAGGCACAATGTATATACACACATTTTAGAAATGGATGAACTATTTACAGCAGGTAGTTTGTTCAATGAATTTCACTGTTTGCAGTTCTATGAATTATTTGTGAATAGAATTCCTTTTTTATTAATTTGTTCATAATTCAAAGTAATTCAGTAAATGTTTTCTGCAAACAAATTGCAGCCTACAGATTGCTCAAGAATTGTGTTAATCATTGTGTGATTGGTCACCTTACTGATTAGTCATGGTATTGATTCTGTTCTTTGCTTGGATGAGTGTAAATAGGATAATATTCTAAAGAGCATGACCATTCACTGGTCCTTTGATTCTGTTAGGAAGAGTGTTAGAGAAGTTTTTGAGGTAAGGAAGAGTTAGGCTGGTGCTACAGGAAATTTTTGGATGTTTTAACCCTTTTTCTTTCAAAGCCACTTCAATCAGGGTTCAATATATGACCATATCCTTTCAAGGTTTATCTTCTTGCTTCTGTGCCAGAGAGTTGGCCAGGAGGATTGTGTGGTATTAGCTGCACAGAGTGTGATGCTGGTACTTTTAACTGCATTAGTGCACAGAATCTGGCCTTGGATTTTTTAAAACACAGTCCCTTCTTATGATGCTGCTGGTGTTAGCTATTATACAGGAATATTTCAAATGCATTTAATGAATGTAATGGTGTACCCTTTTTTGTCACCATGAGTCATGAGCATTAACACTTTGGTGCAGGATGCATATATGGTTATGGTGCTAGATAGGAAGAGAAAGGCATGAGTCAGGGTTCTGGCCAGAATTTATGGAATATTTCGACAATTTCTTTGGTTAATTAAGCCTTGGTGGTTATAGTTGTAGCCACCTTTACTAGTCATCAGCACACACAGAATGATCAAGAGAGATAATTGGCAGGAGGAAGGTCTGGTAAAAAACTACATTTAGTCCCAGGCAGACACCTGAGAACACATTAACATGAGCAATGTCAGGATGGCTTTGTCTTTACAATCTGAATCTTCTGCTAGTGTCAGACCATGGTGATCTGTAGCAAAGAAACAGCAAACTTTTCTGGACAAGTATTCTCAGAATTATTCACTTTTTAGAAGTCCAGTCAGTACGGTAATCGGTGGATAGCATTTGTGACCTGCAGAACATGTTTATAATTCTTAATTAAAGGGTTTGCTTTGTGAAAGGTTTACTGTTGTTCTACTCCAACAGTTGTTTTTTTTTTTTTAGAAAATTACAGTTTTACCCCTAATGATTAAAATGTGGATATTTGGTCAACTGTTTCTTTAAATAAAATTCAGTCATGTCTTGTTTTCCAGCAGGTAGACAGACAGAGGGATTCCAGTAAGCGGAGACTTTAATGTGGCAACTGGATTTATTGGATATATGTCCTCTATATTGGGACAGGCAAGACTCAAGCCAGAATTCTTACACTTTATCAGAAGTTGTGTACCACGTAAGTTTTTAAAAGGAGTTGTTTTCCAGTGGCTGAGCCAGTAGGAGCTAGGTGCTAAACTTGTTTCCGCTTGACATTGCTCTGTGAATATTTGTTAAGGTTGAATGTTTTACCTTTTCACCTCTCCAGTAGTGGGTGTGAAACATGAGCCTTTAGGTGTTTCCTGGCTGGCAAGAATTCAACAGTAATAAAATTAATAGTAGAAGAAATGTTTTAGCAGCAGAGTTCTCTTCTCTTACTGGTTTGTAATTTTTTTTATTAATTATTATAAATATGTTTTAAATACACTTATTTTAATCAGACATATTCCCAGAGTTTATGTATTAAGGTTTTTCTCCCACAGAATAATAAATGATAGCCTATCTCAGTGCAGAGTATTGAAATACTGAACACTGATATTACAACTACTAGCAATAGTTCATCTTGTAAACTGCTAGATTCTCTAGGTCATTCCTTCTTTATGGCTCTGATCCAAATTCACTGAAATCAGTTTAAAGATTCCCATTAACTTCAGCAAACTTTGGATCAGGCCCTAAATTGCCTTCTTTGGAAGTAATCATGTTGCTAGTATTATTAACAATTTATTCATCATCATAGATGTGAATGGCACAGACGTTTTCCCTCTCCCAAAGAATTTAATGTTTAAGTAATTTGATAGGGCCGGATCCTGAAGCTCTTACTCAGATTTCCCCTTTCTTTATTCAGGCAAACACCAGTTGGCTTCCATGAGTATTGGAGTCAATGAGATCATTCAGATGAGTAACTGCTCATCTACGTGAGTAAATAATTCACAAATTGGCCCTTAGAAAATAAGTCAGGATTGAGAAGATGACACTGACAGCTACAAAAAGGTAATTTCATTATTTATTATCATATTAACAGGTTCTAATTAAAATAAAAACTGATCCAAAGCAACACCCTAAACACAGACTGAACTGAATGGGGCATACCTCTCAACTGTTTCTCCTTTTAGCCCCAAGTGATCTATATCTCACATGCTGTGGAGTTTCCATTTCGCTCAGCAACATTCAATATCTTCCATTGTTTCTGCTGTTGTTGTAGCTATGTTATTACTCTAAGCACCTTGCCCAGACCTGAAGAAGAGCTCTGTGTAGCTTGAAAGCTTGTCTCTTCCACCAGCAGAAGTTTGTCCAACAAAAGATATTACCTCACCTGCCTTGTCTCTACATCTCACATACATTTGGTGCCCCATCACTTTTATTGTTGAAAATTTACATTACAGAATCATGAAAGCAAGGGTATAGAGAAAGTCATTTACAAAAGAAATGAAGCCTACAGCATTTTAAATTTCTTGCATGGATAATTTTTTGTGTCCCTCTTTTTGGGTTGTTTGTTACACACTGTATCTTACATTTGGACCTTGGCAGGTTGAAAGGTATGGAAGTGAAATATTTTTTAGGTGTTTTTTTTGTTTGTTTTGTTTGGAGCTGAGGGGTTACAACATGTACTTCTAAACTTCCTAGTTTATTGAGGACTGGAACCAGAAATACCAAAATACTATTTTAAGGGTATATAGTATTTGTGAATGAGTCAGAATCAGCAAGTAACAAAAATCTTGATACAAACGAAAGACTGGGTTTTTAATAGCAATGCTAATGGACCTCTAACTGTAACAGCACTTCTGGGTGCTAGTATTCTATGGCAAGTGTTAGAAAGAATTTCACATCATAAGGGCTACTCAAAAAATTCCTAACAGACTTGTCTAGCAGACAGGATTTATAAATATGAGCAGTTAGTGTTTGAAAGTTCCTTACTCACAAAGACACAACAAAGCTATCCAACAGAGGACTCTTCTTCTCGCTTTCAAACTCAGAAAGTGATTTCTCTGAAGCAAAAGTGACATCAAATGCTTTTTCAGATAAAAGGTTCTACAAACAAGAAATATCCTCCAAGAGAGACTTTAAAATGTCTTTCAAAATTAGGAAGCACAAAAAGCCTGTAGGTCAAGAATCAAGTCTTAGCCTATAATCCGTATTCACACTTTCAGCATTTCAAACTCATGCTTCTGGAACTGACCTTGAAAAAGTCATTTCTTCAGGAAAGGGGTGTTATGCTACTGTCACCATTCATCCACCTCTCTAAACACTTAATATCAGTCAAAGTTCAAAGGAATCAAACAATTGAACTGACCCTTTCAGAAAAAAGCAGCAGCATTAGGACTATAGGGCAGCACTGAATGGTGGAGAATGGGCATCAATAGGCAGCAATATGGGAAGCAAATAATGTTGAGTGGTGCTCACAGAGGTTAAAATATATTGTTATTATTGTTATTATAAAAAAGAGTTTACTTATTGTGTATATTTTATTTGTAAATATTGGCCTTTTCCTTTTGCTGGGTCCGACGAATTGCCTGGAATTAACTAATATACGAGTCAGGGTGAATTGTATCTGTGCAAATGACAGTGCTTCCTTTAACTTCATACTTGAAAATATCTCAAACATTTACAAGGCAGAAATACACAATAAATACAAAGTAATAGAAATGAACAAGTCATAGAAGCACACTAAGATGTTGAATGACTCTGCAGTCTCCTCTTTTGAGTTTCACTTCAGCTATTTTTGCCATGTGAGGAGTGTAACTGCTTTTTAACATACTGTTTTCTGATGCAGTACCCTCCAAAACCTCAGCTTTGTCTGCTGAAGACTTGACCTTGTTCTCCCAAGATCCCAGAGGCTGGAAAATGGGCTGCCTTCTTTCAATTTCCCATCAATATGATCTGAGCTACCCAACAGTATCAGATACAGACATTTGGTAAATATTATTGAAAGGCTTAATATGGTTCCAGCTACAGTAGGTGCAATGTGTAGAGAGTTTGATAGCTTTCTGTCAAGATGGCAAGGGAGATTAAAGAAACATGGAAAACAAAGAGATAACACTTGCTGGACACAATTCTGTTCTATCTGAGACTAATAACCGCAGTAAGAAGGGAGAAATCAACTTTCTGACCAGGAAAACAATCTCAGATGTCCTGAAGGCACAGAGATGACAGAAATCAGGATTTAGTTAAGAGTCCTGAAATGCTGGGGTTAAGTAAGTTTGAATGGATGGGCGGGAGCACACACACCCGTAGGAACTTGAGGAATGTGCACCTCTTAGAATAGAAAACAAAACGGTGAAATTAGCTCAACAATTTGAATCTACAGTGGTTTGAGGGGAGGAGGGGGAGGCTCAAAAACCTCATTCTTTTACGATTGCAGTCTTGTTCTACTTTGTCATTAGAAGACATTTATGACATTTTAAATAAGAAAATGTGGACCTACAACGACAGACTCTCTATTGAGATCCAGCCCCTTTGCACCACTCAGGAAATATAAAAGGTCTGGATTCTGGTCATAAGTGCCCATCAGGGAATACCCCTAGTGTTGGGGAACTGCCTACTGGTTTAAAGCTAGTAGAAGTGGTTCCTTGCCAGCTGCCCCTTCTACCCACATCCCCTGCCTATCAGAGGAGATGTATTGAGTACAGTGGGATCATATCAAGGTGGAGAGAGGGCATGGCATGGCATGGCAGAGCAGAGCTCTGTTATACTTATGCTTCACTGATATAGGGTCCATTAGGGACTCTATTCAAGTGATGTAAGTTAAAACAGCCCTTTGCTCTAAATCTTGGCTAGGTTGGTACAGACCAGCCCTCAGAATCAGGGCTTGTAATCAGCTCCCTAATGCTCTCACACTCTCTCCTATGACTAGCAGACAATGACGGCAAGAGTGAATCTAGCCCAGAATATCCCACCAGACTACAGGTTGTCTGGCTATCACATTGGCAGGCCTTTTTTCCTCCCATGAATACTATGGTATTTTTGGATAGGAAAGAAGACTACATCTGAAAAGTGAAAAAGCAGCGTGGAGGATTCTAGGGAAAGGACATTGGAAGCAATCTGATATGAGCTTTGTCTTGCTACTCTGAGTTTAGTGAGGTGTATGGGAGAATGTAAAAACGACTGGGCTCTGTGACTGTCCTGGTCTTGTTGCAGTTGATGGGAGCTGTAAGTGTTCAGTGCATTTGAAAATCAAGCTGCTCTCTTAGATATGTCGACATTACACAGTAAGCCTAGGCTCTGACTCAGGTTTGAGCCAGGCCCCCTTCCATCCACACACAAATCAGTCTGACTCAGGTTAGCAAGCACTCAGAGCCCAGGTTCTAGGATCCTGCCAGGGGATGGGTCAGCACCCGAGTCCCACTGTAGGTTGAGTACAAGCCCTGTCATTTTGCAATGTGGACACAGTTCAAGCTGCAGGCCCAAGTCAGAAGGTCTGTGTAGTGCAATATGGGGGTATTAGCATGGCTGTAAGACCCAGGTCCAGCAATTGTAAATTCAGATTTACAATGCAGTGTACACACTCAAGCATGAGCCTGGAAACATCAAGTCCATCAACCTGGGTCCCATAGACCTAGGCTTAGCGTGCAGTGTAGACATACCTTAGGTGTCTCAATAAGGATGATGGGGGGAGACTTCAAAGGCACAAATGACAGTTTTGTGCTAACTCCTATGGAAAGCCAATGGAAATTAGATGCCAAACTACCATTTGTGCCTTTAAAAAATCTCCTCTTCAATCACATTTGAAAATATTAGCCACATTTTTTACCTTTATCTGATTTATACCAATGCTCCCCCGGTCCCTATTTACTATCTAGCGAAACCACAGCCAAGGGAATGGGCTTTTCAGAATCAGCGGGGAAAGAAGACCCTGTTGAGCTTGACTCTAGTCTGGTGCTGTGAAGAGACATGAGAGGTGTAGAATAAGTGGGAGGCTGCCGGGCCACCAGTGAAATAACACTACTCTTATTATCGTTTTTTCACTTACCCGAGGGGGGGGGGAAGCCCCGAGGGGCTCTCGCATCTGGTTCCAAGTACCCAGTGCATGCCGGGCGCGACCCGCTCCGGGGACAGTGTCAGGTGGGGAGTTTGACTGGGGCAGTACACCTGTCAAACCATAACACAGGTGTCCTAAGGCAAGCTCAGGGAGAACAGAAACCTCCCATGGAGCAGAAGGGCAAACGCTCACTTGATCTTGATTTTCAGTATGAATACAGACCGTGAAAGTGGGGCCTCACGATCCTTCTGACTTTCTGGGTTTTAAGCAGGAGGTGTCAGAAAAGTTACCACAGGGATAACTGGCTTGTGGTGGCCAAGTGTTCATAGCGATGTCGCTTTTTGATCCTTTGATGTCGGCTCTTCCTATCATTGTGAAGCAGAATTCACCAAGCCCGGAGGAATTTTTAAAAAAATATTGATCTTGTTATTGGCTGTATATTACATTTCTCTTGTATATGGTACAACTAAATACACTGTATTCCAGAGTCCTAAAATCCCAGTAATTTATTAAGAAATTACTCCAAAGTGTCAGTGTAATTCGTCTGCCATATAGATAAAATTAAATGAGGACCAATGATTTTATGACAGATTTTAAGACAGATGTGTCTTGTGAAATATGGACTGAACATTAGTGTAACACTTGTGGCATGACTCTTTTTAGTTTATTTATTAAAAATACTCAAACCATAGCAAAAACATAGCTACGTTTTAAAAAGCAACCAGATTCTGATTTCAGTAACACTGATGTAAACATGGAGTAAATTCATTGTATTTGAAGGAGTTGATCCAGATTTACACTGGTGTAACTGAGAACTGAATCTAGCTCTAGGAGTGACTTAATATGACTCAACAAGCTGAATTGTTGCTCCAAATAGTAGCTATCAAATGCATCTTGCCTTTGCGTAGATGACTAATATAATTAGCTTATAACATCACCATAGGCACTGGCAAAAGTAATCATCATTACTATCCATTGTGTTCCCAACATCTGAACCATTCATTTGGAAGGCAGCAGAACAGAAAGTTCTCTACATCTCAGGAGAACTTTGTTTCCCTCCCCTCCCCCCAACACTTTTTCCATGGGGGCCAGTTTTCTATGCCTCCCCATCTTCCTGCCCATTCTTAAACTGCAAGCTAACCATAGTTATCATTGTTCCTATTTGCTTTGTCTTTTCAATTTAAATGAACTGAGGCAGGGCTGAGAAAGCATACTTTTACAAGACAAAAAACTCCTTAGTACACAAAATCTAGTCCTCGATGGTTAGCTCAGCTGAAGGCATGCAGAAATAGGCACAGCAAAGGTGTCTTGTTTTGCCCTCCGTTTCACTCATGCAACCCTGAGGTTGTACGGGTATAATCAAAGACAGGAATGTAGTCTGTGGTGTGACAAAAAGTGTGCAATGGTACAATTTGATTTTTCACTTTTCTTACACAATTAATGTGGCACATTAGCTGTGAAAGTACAAAGGCATGATCTTAATGGATCATCATCAGCAGAATGTTTGATAACTAATATGGCATTGGATGCTTTTTTAAAGCACTATGACTAATAAGACTATGGCAGCAATATGATCATTTAGTATAGCACTATATAGATGTTAAAAGAGGCCAGTTTCCATTGCTTTGTTTTCTTGTAACACACACACCACCCACTTTGTAATTAAATAGGAATTTTGCTATGAACTCGACATTCAAGTTGGTTCTGTCCATGATGATCAGATCAGGCTTGACCCTCCAAGTTACTGATCGCTCAGATTCTGATCCAGCAAAACACTTAAGCATCTGCTTAAATGCTTTGCTGGATCAGCACCAGCATGGTCAGCACTTGCAGGATCAAGCCCATGCACAGTCCTGTGTGTTGTATTGAAAATTGATCTATCACTTTACATTCTCTTGGGGTTCTGGTCCTGCTTACAGGCTGAGGGCTCTGTAGGGAAGAATGTGATCCCAGCAGAGGGTCTAGTAGCAGTCAGTCTGCAAACAGCCAGCCCAGAGTAAGGTGGGATGAGTTGTGTCTCCATACCTCAAGGAACCACTCTCTTTGTCTCCTCTCTGTCTTGTGTGTTAGGGTTCTTAATTCTAAGATACAAAGTAGTGGTACATTGTAACCTTCCAGCAGTGGTATTTTTCTCCCTAATTTCTCTGTTTGTATGCCATGAACATAACATGGTCCTCTTTTTTTTTTTAGTAACCTATGTCCTGTGAACCAGATTCTGATACTTTCCTCATGTTGGCTAATACCTTACTCCATGAATAGTCTCACTGAAGTCAGTGCAATTATTAATGGAGTAAGTTGCTACACAGTGTGAGTAAGGGGACCAGAATCCATTCCTATATACTCTTCTAAAAACCAAATGAAGATGTTTTTGTCCTATTTGCACTGGAAACTTCTCCCAGTGCCAGGTCTGCATCCCTTCACTTCTGCTTTGCTCTTACTTTGATTTTTCTTAGCAGAAGTGCCTGTTGGATTTCTCATCTGCAGTAAACCCTCTTAGAATATCCCATTCCTACAGAATTCATTATTTAGTCTCAGTAATCATTCAAACAATTTTGCAAATAGTCTCCTGTTCTTTTAGAAGACGTACATGATAGGACAGTTAGACATTAAGCTTCTTTGTATAAGATCAGGAGGTGTCCTCCTTTCCATTATTTATAGTAGATGTGTTTTGATTAGACAGTCACTGAAGCAATGATTTTTTATGAATAATGGAAACATTGTGCAATACTATTGGTTTATTTCTAATCTGTGTAAAAACAAATGTGTAAAAAATAACCACATGGAAAAGACTGGCTTCAGAAGTTTGAACAGGCCATGATAATAGCAATAAAATAAACCTGTGCTTAAATGGTTTTTAATAAAAATCTTTAAAATCATTAAATATTATTTTAAAAAAACCAAAACGCCACCACAACAACAAACCCAGGGCCCAAGATTTCCATAAAAGAGTGACCAAGGCTGGGTAACAAAATCATTATTCAGATGCCTCAATAAGGATTTGAGGGGCAGGTCTTCAAAAAGTATTCAGCATCCAGATGTTGAAAAGGGCTCAACAACCTTTTAAGTAAGTAGTCAGATTTTCAAAAGAGCTTAATATACAGCAGCTTCCATAGGTCACGCTGTGGGAGCTGCTAGATACTGAACTCCGCAAAATCTAACTCTTGGTTTTTAACTTCAGGCAACCATTTTCTTTTAAACTGTGGTCAGGATTTCTAGTGAATATTTAATTATACAAAATATGGGCCAAATCCTTGGTCCCATCCTGGCTGCTTTCCCCCATTCTAGGAATGCAGAGGTGATTCAGCCACTGCTGGCGTACTGGTCCTGTTTAGGGGCATCCTGAAGTGGTGCTGAGCAACCCTAAAAGCTCTGCGCTATGCTAGTCCTGGCCCCCAGCAAAGGAGGTGTGGGCAGAATATCCCAACGCTCTGGTGATCCCCAGCTGCCCCATGCAGGCCATTGGCAGCCAGCTCAGTTTCAAATAACCTGATGGAATTTGTGCTGAGAGACTAGACCAGATCTGAGGCAGGGGTCAGGGATCAGTGGTGGTGGGGAGGGGCACAAGCACAAACTACACTTTTATACCCAGTTTTTGAGCTATGCTCAGCATTTTTCAGCTACAGCCCAGGATCTAGTTCTGTGCCTTATCTAGGCTACACAAATGTGATCCAATATCATTTAAAAAATCACCAATAAGATCTAAATGAAGACACAACAGTATCTTAAGGTGCTATTGGATGCTTTCTACCTATCAGGAATATACCATTTCATATGCAGTAGTTTACAAATGTACAAGTTGGGATAATTGAATGTAGCTTTAAGACGTGCAAGCATTGTGGTTGCATGTCTGCAGTTTTAGAACCCAAGCAACAACTGTTTTCATTGTTTTTCTTTACCCAGAGTCTTCTTTAAAGTGTCACAATAGAAAATTGACTCCATTAAAAGCATACCTATTAATCTGCTTTAAAAAAACACAAGATCTTCTTAACACTATACTCTCTTTATGGTTCTAACAAACAATGGAAAGATTTGAAACCGACACAAAACATGTCCAAAGAGCTGCACTGTTGTAGATTAATGCATTTGTAACATATTTTACTAGGACTTATCTCTGTTCATATGGAATGATGTATTTTTCCCCAAGAACAATACAGATAAAAGCTGAAGATTACGGTTTGTGTTAGAGTGGTTAACGATAGATAAGGGTAGTTCTCTTTGTGAAAGATGAAACAAGTAAAAGAAAAGCCTAAAAACAACAAAGGCACTCTTTCACAGCAGGGTATATATTTGATGGCCTACAGTAAATGTTACAAATGCCTGAAAGTGGTTTTATATACAAGTATCACTTTGTAGTGTATATTTCTATTCCAACAAAAACAAACACACAAAGCAAGCACCAGGCTAGTGGAGTGTTATATAATTGCACGATTATGCTGATGATGAAAATGTATCATTGCCAGTAATTACTGTCAAATGAGAGAAAGACATTGGGTACTTTGTAAAGTGACATGACCTCCATATGCCATCATTTGTTATACCTAGGCCTGTGCTATTGGAAGTACTGTAACAGGCAGGATGGCATGGAGGCCAAATGCTCATTACATAGTAGAAGCAACCAGTGATGATACATATATATTTTTTAAAAAGATCCAGTAATACTTTGTTACAGCTGAATCCTCCTTAATAAAAGATATGCTCTAACTCAAACTTAAGTTATGGGTTTGATACACAAAAACTACAGAGAACTTCTATGGCTTGTGTTACTCAAAAAGTCAGACTAGGTGATAATAATGGTCCTTTGGGCCTTATAATCTCTGAATCCAGTGTCTTGCACTCTAAGGGCTGATTGGTGGCATTTTGCCACTGGCCTGAGTAGGGGGCAGTGCAGCTACATCACCTCAGAGGAGTTCAGGGAGAGATTGGACAATAATTTCCCAAGTGGCTTGGTTGACACTCTGGTCACAGATT